>NC_143139.1:94150227-94451590 GCF_059928025.1 Delphinapterus leucas | reverse complement strand
TTTGAGAAGTCTAGGTTAATTTTTTTTAACTACAAAACAAGTAGTAGTCAATTTTGAATTTTTAAAATTAATTTTCAATTATAATAATTGAAAATATATAATTTATATATTTATATAAAATATATTTTATATAATTTTCAATTATAAAACAAGATAGTATTTGTTTTCTTAAAATAACAAAGTTGTACAAAGAAGGCCCAATCCAGCTTTGAACTTTCTCAACCATTTACATTTAAAGTTATGAAATTATTTTCATCTAAATTTAACTGAATCTTTTCAGTGGGTCTATGCAGCCTTAGATAGTTTATTTTTTTAAAGTATCCTGGGAAATGTTGATACCTTCTTTGCAGTACAGTCTTGATAAAATTTTGTTGTTGTTGAATAGTATCAGAGTTTCAGGTTAAGATGGTTGATGAAGGACTCTACTCTCTTTAAAATTATGAAGCATTCCAAATTGGAATTGACTCTCTGAGTATAGGGAGCTCAGTAAACTCGCTATCTTAGGGGCTTCCCCAGCGGTCCAATGGTTAAGACTCCACGCTTCCATTGCACGGGGCACGGGTTCGATCCCTGGTCGGGGAACTAAGATCCCTCATGCCACATGGCGTGGCCTAAAAATAAAATAAAATAAACTCACTATCTTAAAGGACTAAAACTGCTTTCAGACTCCCAAATTACAGACACCATGAGTTAAATGGCTCCCCTGTGTGTACTGTCCTTGGATTGGAACTTGTGTGTATCTATGTGAACTACAGAATTGATGCCTGTGAAACAAAACATGTAACCCTGGTGAGTGAGTGGCTGCTGAGCATCCTGACTTCTAGGGAAAATGTCTGGATTTGCAGAAGAATTAACATGCAGTATTCTTGCTTCAGTGGAGAAAAGTGAGGGGAGATGGCTTTCTGCTGGAGGAGTTCCAGCAGCTTTTGATTTTGAAAGATAGAATTGAAGACAATGAAGTAATGAGAAAGAGCCAACAGAGGGACTTCCCTGGTGGTCCGGTGGCTAAGACTCCACACTCCCAATGCAGGGGGCCAGGTTCAATCCCTGGTCAGGGAACTAGATCCCACATGCCGCAACTAAGAGCCCACATGCTGCAACTCATGTTGCAGCCCATGTGGCACGTGGGCTCTTCTTTGCAGTACACGGGCTTCTCTTTAGTTGTGGTGCACAGACAGGCTCATTAGTTGCTGTGTGAGGACCCTCTAGTTGTGGCGTGTGGGCTCAGTAGTTACGGCATATGGGCTTTGTTGCCCTGCGGCATGTGGGATCCTAGTTGCCTGTCCAGGGATCGAACCGGCATCCCCTGCACTGCAAGATGGATTCTCAACCACTGGACCACGGGGGAAGTCCCCCAAAATAAACATTTTAAAAAGGTGGCTAAAACATTTTTGAGTATGTGATTATAGGGAGGCAGCAGCCTTTTTTTTTTTTTCCTTGAGAAACATATTAATTGGTGTGCCTTGTTCTCCTGAAGACTTGATTACTCAAAGGCACAGCCAGTTAGAAAACTCTTCTTCCATCTTGTTTTTCTGTTTCAGAAAGTTCTGCTTGCAGTAAACGGTCAGTCTGCAGTCTGGCAACTCTGCTCCCCAATTGTGTGCAGACTGCTTATCAGTGCTCTTCGTTGTTTCTGGTCTTTGCATGACTCAGTGTTAGTCAGAGTCCGAACGAAGGAATCCCAGGAGAGATTGTGACTGGCTCCCTTTTTTGGGTGATGGTTTTTATTTAATTTACTAGGTCTTGTAACATAGGCAAATGTTAACAGTTTGAGAAATCCTAAAGGAATGTGAGTTCCAAGCATGACATCTTTACAAGAAAACAGTTGTGAATTCACTAAATGTGAATTTAGTAATGTTAAACAGATCTTTTTTATACCTTTCTCCCCCTGTTTTCTACTCTGAGTAATTTTGTCCGTTTAATGGGAGAGCATGGGCTGCCCTAAAAGTGGAAGACTATAATTAAACAATATTAAAAAGAACCATTTGCTGAACATTTTCTGTACATATGACATATTGATTATTGATTGTCTCATTAAATTCACCCTACAACCATATGAATTTGGTGATGTTACCACCATTTTCAGGTGGGATGAAAGCTCAGAGAGGTTAAGTGACTTACCCAAAGCCAGACTGGTGGTGGGTAGTAAGAGCGAGAATTTGAACAAAAGATCTTCCTGGTTCCAAGTGCAGAGCTCTCAGCTGCTATCACATTGCCTCTATCCTGCTTCAGAGGGGTAGTAGATCTCAGAAGAAAAAGCAATCTGGTTCTCTTGCTTGCTTTGGTGGTTCATTTGTTTACTGTCTGTGTCTCCCTTCTTACCCAGCACCTAGCATGTGCATAATGCACACTCAATAAATGTTTACTGAATGAACAAGTGTGTACAATTAACCATGGAAAATGGAAGTGAACTGACATTTTTGTTTGTAAAATTTTTGTAAGTATATGCTATATTTGTAATATAGTAAAGTACATCTCAGACTAATATTTATCAGGTTTATTCATATATAGATGTTTGAGAAAGAATAAAACATTTACAGTTCTATATGATTTCTGGAGATTATCAGCAAACAGCCTGACCTCTCATTTCCCTTTTCCTAACTAGTCTCCCACGGCTGGTCTTGGTTCTCTTCATTTCACACTGCTGTCAAAGCGCCCTTTCTTTCTTCCTCTCTCTCCTCCGTTGCCCAAGAAATTGTTATTGTCACACCTTTTGCTTTTTAACATTTCTCTCCCTTCGGTTGGAATTCCTTTCCCCATCTTTTTGGTTGACTTTTTAAAAAAACTGTTCAGGACTTGGCTCAGGTGTCTTCTCTGACTCCTTCGAACCTTGTTAGGTCCCCTCTTTGTGTTCCCATCAGAGCACTTGTCATGCCGACGATTGTATAATTGGGTACACGTCTGTCCATTTCTTTGAACAGCCTGTATTGTAAGCTCCATGAAGGGAGTGACTTGAGTGTTTTATCTCTCTGTGTCACGGTGCCTGGCACATGGTAGGCAGACAGAAATATGGAACGAAAAATAAAACAAAGGGTATAGCTTGCCCAGTCCCACCATACATCTTAGAGAACCATTCCATTTTAGAGATGGAGCCTGTCAGCTCTGGCCCCTTCTGTTTAGAGATGAGGGTGATGCCCTGCAGTCCTACAACTAAGTAATTAGCAGCGCAGCTGAAAAACAGGGCTCCTGAATTCCAGCCCAGTGTCCTTTTCATTGTTTTTTGAAACAAGAATTTTTTTTGCTTATTATAAAGGCAGTAGTTGTTTAATGTAGAAAATTTAGAAGATACAGATAAACAGAAGGGAGAAAGAAAATAAAAGCATACTATTCCTACCACTATCCTTCCACTCTCCTCTGTGCACACGTTTATCTACGTGTTACATAATCGTGTGATGACAACAGCTTGCATTTACTGAATCTTATAGAATAGGCACTGTCCTCAGTGCTTTGCATGTATTACCTCATTTATTACAGCAACCCTACAGGATGAATACTTAGGAATGGAATTGCTGGGTCATATGGTAAGTCTTTGTGTAAGCATTTGAGGCTGTTTTCCAAAGCGGTTCTGCCATTTTATATTCCTACCAGCTACACAGGATGACTCTCCACAGAATTTTTAGATAAGTCTTTCTGCACCTCTGCAACATCTGACGACCCGAATCAGAAATCCCCAAAGCTCCCCAAAGCTTTGTTATCCCCACTTTTACTGATGAGGAAATGAAGGCATAGAGATGTTGAGTATCTCAAGGTCATACAGCTAGTATGTGGTAAAGACAACCAAGATTTAAACCCAGGCAGTCTAGCTCTAGAGCTTATATTCTTAACTACTATTCCATTCTGCCTCTATGCATAATATTTTATAATCTGCTTTTTAAAAAAATTGAGATAAATTTATATACAGTAATGGTCACCCTTTTCAGGGGTACAGTTCAATAAGTTTTGGTAAAAGGTAAACCACCACCACAACCAAGAGATAAAGACAATTTCTATCAAAAAGTTCCATTGTACCTCTTGGTAGGCAGTCTTCCTCCCTATTCCCATCTTCTGGCAACCACGGATCTTATTTCTGCCCTTATAGTTTTGCTTTTTCTTGAATTTCATATAAATGTGTAATCATGTAGTGTGTAACCTTTTGTATTTGTCTTCTTTTACTTAGCATAGTGCTTTTCAGGTTCATACATATTGTTGTAGTTCGGAGTTTTTTTTAATTGCTGAGTAATATTTCATTGTATGGATGTACCACGAGTTGAAGGACATTTGTTTTTCTTCTAGTTTTTGGCGATTAAAGCTGCTGTGAATATTCACATACAGCTTTTTATGTGGTCATATGTTTTCATTTCTCTTTGTTTAAATACTCAGGAATGGGTTTACTGGGTTGTATGATAAGTGTAAGTTTACCTTTATAAGAAATTTCAGACTGTTTTCCAAAATAGCATTATCATTTTGCATTCTCCCCAGTAATGTCTGAAAGTCCCAGTTTCTCCGCATCCTCACCAGCAAATTATCAGTAGTATTTGTATTCTGATATTAGCCAAATAATTCTCTTCACATAGTCTTGTTGGGAAAAGATGTTGCTTAAATTAAGGATCTCTGATATGTTCTTTTTCTTTTTCCTTTCCCTTTTTCTTTCATTTCCATTTTATAAATATTTATTGAGCGTCTTACAATGCAAGGGGGTGGATGAGGATAAGTGACTCTACTCAGAGCCCCCGGATTGGCACCTTGAGTAGGGGCCATGCAGGTGATGGTGAAGCGGTTGATTCTTATACTTCACCTCTTTTCCTACTGGAACAAATTGCTCAGCGTGGATGTTTTTGCTTCTCTGCCTCTACCCTGTATCCCTTGCTCAGCTTTCAAGTGCTTAGGAACCTTGTGGGGAGAAGAATATGGTGGCGCATCTGGCACCAGCTGTGCTGCCAGCCTTTCACCACCACCTGCTTTAAGTGAAAATGCCAGTGAGTGTCTGGTGGCAGCTATTTGCATAATTAGCTTTTCAATTCAGTCTGTTAGTATAGTTGCCCTGATTGCCTACTCAGCAATTCGCATGATGTGACTCTGACATGTGAGGAGTAATATCAAAGCGTAAGGTAAGTCGAGGCCGACAACGTAAGAGTATGAATCTCAGATTCTTGGTGGGCTGCCACTGTTGTCACAATACGTTGTCTCTGACACTAGCCAGCTTCTTAAGAGCCTTTATTTTCTTTCTAAATGAGCAAGTCAAGTATGTACTGAGCTATATCTTCTTTTAGAGATTTTATCAGCAAAATATTTTGCTAAGGAATATCTGTCTCTTCACTCATTTGTTCATTCATTGGGCACATTTGCTAATTAACCACTATGTTTGTGCTACCCTTCTTAGTGCTGTGATGGCTTGTTTCAAAGTAAATTCTTCCTGAGTTTTTCTCTTAGTATCTTCCCCTCCTCCCAATTTGATATCTTTCATCTATAAATATTTTAAAAACAAATGTCAAGTGAAATAAAATAGTGTAGTGTTATAGCTCCTTGTTCCACTTCGGTGCAGACTTTGCACAAGAAAGGAGGGAGGTAGAGAGAAGAGGGAACCTGGTCATGTGATGCTGCCTGTCTGGCAGAAGCCTTTTGGTTCTGAGCAGAGAAACCAACTGTTTACTATTTTGGGTGAATGAGGTTGGTGGGTTGCTATGAGCATTTTCTCTAAGGGAACCCTCTTCTCTTCCAGCTCTGTGCATTGAAATCCTCCCAATCCTGCTTTTTGGCATTTGGGTAGAGGAGGGAGGTGTCCGCTTCGAGGCCCAGTGCTGACAGGAAGAAATGTTTTCCAGGAGACTTACTGATTCTGACCTTCTGCTTTTAATGCCACACTCCCTAAGTAAACTTGGGATCTAGCTGTTCTTGCAACCCTTAGGGCTACAGAAATGAAGTGCCCACTTTAACTTAAAGAGCAGTGCTAATCAAATCTTCAGCAAATAATAAACGGCCTCTTTAAAGAGTGAGGGGAGGAGGATGAGTTTGTTGCAGCACTGGCCTTTGGAGTCCCACATCTCCCCCAGGCTGGAGGAGAAGACCAGGATTTATCAGCCTACCTGCAGGATTCTGCCACTCTCATGGATTGTCCTGAAGCCGGGAAAGGACAGCTGCTCAGCAGTGTGCCTGGCCCCTTATCACAGCTTACGGGAAGGTTGGCATATTTATTCCTGTGGGATTTGCATGCTTTTGTTTCCTCCTCTATCTACTGCTGTCTTTTATCCCCTCACTGTTTCTCTGTAGCCATCCAAGCTTTGACTTTGGATGATTTCTTCTTTGGATGGTTTTTATTAAAGCTTATTGAGCACTTAGCAGATAGGTAACTGAGCAAGGACCTGTAGGGTCCTGTATTTCATGACCTGATGGGACAGTGTTTAGTATGTTTCACTTTCTTATTCCTTTTCTTCCACCCATGCAGAGCTCATATATCAAAACTAGATTATGGAAGAATGGAGAAAAATCTTTTCTTTGGTAAGATGGGATTTGTCTCCTGTATGTGGGTTGAAACACTGTTTTACCATAAAACATACTCTGGCCATGGGTACTGTACAACTCAATAGGCAGCTGTTGATGATGACTTCAGTTTCTTCTGTTAAGTACTGAAAGCAGATAGATAACCTCTAAGATCTCATAACATTAAGATACCATAATTTAAAATAAAATAACACTTGGCAGGCTTTTTATTTGTATTTCACGTTAGTTTTGGTTAGGGTGAACAATTCGGACTGGCCTTACCGATCTTTTTAGTAATTGCAGAATTACATTAGAATTGCATCCAACTGTATGGAAGATAGCAGGAAACTGTTTATTAGGTGAACATCCATAAAGGAGCTTTCCCTTGTGAACATCCCTGAAAGTTCTGAAAAAACTGCTGAAACTGCTGAAAAAAAATTCTTTCAGGAGGGTTATGGGTTATGAAAAAAGGGTAGTGACTTTATCCAAATTCTATCAAATGTGAATGGAAAAGAATTATCAACATTTTCCCCCTCCTAGCTTGGAAATCCTCTATTATCCATTATCAGAATTTAAATACAATCTCTATTATCGGTTACATAAATGCTGCTTTTCTAAAAACTTGGATATTTCTTTTGAATTTTTGAGATCTCTTTGGGACTTTACTGACATTTGACAGGATAACTTGAGCATGTGGAATCAGCAATGA
Organism: Delphinapterus leucas; assembly: GCF_059928025.1. Classification (NCBI taxonomy): domain Eukaryota; kingdom Metazoa; phylum Chordata; class Mammalia; order Artiodactyla; family Monodontidae; genus Delphinapterus; species Delphinapterus leucas. The sequence continues at coordinate 94,444,425 of NC_143139.1, read as the reverse complement.
ATGAGTTCATTGAAGAGGGGATGAACGTTTATCAGTGCCCAGTTGGCAAAGAGATTACTTTAAAAAACTGGTTGAGAGGCAGTTGATTTTTCTTTGAATATCTAGAAGTGCTCTGGACTAATGTCAGAGAAGCACCATGGCAACATTAGAGGGAAGGTTGTTTGAGAGGCAGAGAGACAATGTGACTCCGGACTTAAGGCTTTGGGCTGCTACTGTTGACTTTCTGTATTCCAGAGGACTATAGTGTTCTAGATTCCCAGTCTGATCATTAAGAATATCTTTGTTTTAAGTGCAGGAGTGTATAGGAAATAGAAATACAGACTTTTTGTCATAAGTAGGGTCACAATGGTAATTTTAGACAACTATCCTAAACAATCGACTGTATGTTTTTCTGGTTTTATACTGTGCTTAGAACCTTGTACTTAGAATTCTGTATGTCTTCTGGATCTTGAGAGGACTCACGTTATATTTTCTACAAATATATATACACATTGTTTTTTAAAAATAATTATTTTGTAAACTGCACAAAATAGATTGTGCATTAGATGTAAAAGATGCCTGATGTTACTCCTTTTGAGGTGAAGCAGGTGTCTGGAGGATAGTTCTTCCTTTAAATACGCAAAGAAGCTCAGTGGAAATAACTTCCTAGTCTTGTGTTTTATTATTGTTGTTGTTGTTTTGTTTGTTTGTTTTCGGTACGCGGGCCTCTCACTGCTGTGGCCTCTCCCGTTGCAGAGCACAGGCTCCGGATGCGCAGGCTCAGCGGCCATGGCTCATGGGCCAGCCGCTCCGCGGCATGTGGGATCTTCCCGGACCGGGGCACGAACCTGTGTCCCCTGCATCGGCAGGCGGACTCTCAACCACTGCGCCACCAGGGAAGCCCCTTGTGTTTTATTATTATAGATAAATCCCTAATAATATTTTCTCTTCTTTCATGGTTTTAATTCTGTCTTTTCTTTTTCCTAATTAAAAAAAAAAAGATTCTAAAAGCTGGCACATGTTTTTAGAGATAATTGTTTATAGGAGGCCATGTGTAATACTTATTGTTTTAGTTGACAGTTGGAAATGCCTAGAAGGATAGAGACCAGACTTTTTAATTTACCTTTTATGGCATTAGGACCTGTGGTTTTCTTTATTAATAGACTTTGGCAAGGATCAGATGTCCATTTTTTGGGAGGAGTGAGCTTGAAAGATTGATCAGCCTTGAAATTGATGTTTTGTGGTTTAATACAACCATCTGGTGCAGTATTACCTAGTACTACAGCTGTCTTGCCCACTATGGTAGCCACTAGACACACATAGCTGTGGAGACTTGAAATGTAGCTAGAGTGACTGAGAAAATGAATTTTATATTTTATTTAATTTTAATTAAATTTAAATAGCATATGTGGCAAGTGACTACCATACTGGATAGCACAGTTCTAGACCCTTCACATTCTGACCTTAGCCAGCCTTTCCAGCTATCTTCCACCACTCCCTTTAATGCTCCAGCTAAACTGGAGTGTATTGGTTACGTTCTTATCCTTATAGTATTTCCTAGGCCAGGTCTTGGCTCATGCTATTCATCTTTAGTTTTTGGAGTCCTTCAAAGGTGGCATATATGGTGCTGCTCCAATGAAGCTTTATCTAATCCTTTCTGTACTCGAATAATTTATTATCTGCAAACTCTTAAAGCAGTTATAATACTGTCTTTGATTACAGTGACTTTGTTTTACGTTCCTTATCTTCTCCATTATATTTATAAATTCCTTGAGGGGGGCTTTTATAGTTTTTATGGTTGTATGTGTGTGATAGGCTTAACCTTTTCTCTTTTTTTCCCTGCAAAATGCTAGCAAAGTACATTTATACATAGTAGGTGGTCAATATGCATTAGCTGAGTCTATTGAGGTTACCGTGCACTAGAGGGCGGTATCATGCCCATGAGCAAAATGCAGTGTTTGTCCCAAAGTGACAGATATATTTTGAGCATTCTGTCTTAATTCAGTTTTATTCAATCTCATATTAATAATTATAGCCTTCAGAATAAACTCACATCTTTTAATTGTCAGTGATATTAATAAATAACCTTCTCACATACTTGTCTTGAATTCGATTCAGAATGTGATTTTGGACCAGGAGATTGGTGAGATTCTTACTGGGAAGAAACTTAGTACATCTGAGAAACACTGGCCAAGGCATTAGGTGTCAGAGATTACTTCCTTGAGGGCAGAAGCCTTTTTGTTGTAGGCAGCTAGGACTCGGTACTGAGCTGATAGTCAAGAACCTGAAGTTCTTGATTTGATCTTGCCAGTGGGGAGCTTGGCTAAGTGGCTCTAACCTTGGCATACCAGTTTCTTTTGTTGTACAGTGGGTATAATGTCTGCCGTCCTAACTCATAAGATCATACGTGTGAAAGTAGCTGTGTAAAGTATTATATAAATATATTGGGTTATTTTCCTTCTCAATTCCTACCTTTTACCAAGACATGTACATAGCAAGTGATTGATTTATGACATTTATTTTTCACCTTTTAGGTAAAGAATTTACTCTGTTAAAGGTTGCTGAGAGATATATTGATACAATTACTCCCACCTAGGCTGCACACACTGAGAAGTGATTATAGTCACAATAGTTTGGTTGAAATATATCCTGGCCTTTGATGTTATGCAGCCTTAAAATAAACTGTATGTGTTGTGTGTGTGTGTGTGTGTATAAACTACATATACGTATAGTTTAAATTCTTTGTTAGTCTCCTCTCTAGTGGATTTATTTTTGTATATCTTCTACCCTGCTTAATACTAACTTCAAATATTCAGAATGAGCCAACTGTTGTGAGGTTGTTTTTAACTCATTATAGAAAACCAGGTTTTGGAAATATGCATTAGATTTTCTTGCAGGGTTTGTGGGTTAGAAAAGAAGCAATCCATTCTAGAAGGAGGGTAGTATAGTGGTTGTTTTTTGCTGAGAACAGCCATCAGTCTGGAGCCTTCTCTAGTAAATCATTAGCTGTATCAAATAAAATGTTCAGCTGAAGTTCATGCAATCTCACAGTTACTAAACACTCTTGCCAAAGAGAGTTGCAGTCATAATATCTGCAGTTGAATCATTTCCTGTTCAGGCTTGCAGGTGGGGGAACTGTCTGAAACTGCAGTCCTGTAAGATTAGTTATAAAGAAAATGCCTTGGTGGGAGAGGCCTTGATGATATTAAATGACAGCCTAGCGAGTGTGTGGGTGGAGAAGGTACCCCGGGATCCTGGGACTAACCAGACTTTAAGGCATAGATCAGGATATGCAAGCCCACTCCCATGGGGCCATCTGACTAAAGCTTGTCTAGGGCGTTCAGATATGTGCTGAACACACTCGGGCACTGGGCCAGGCAGATGGCACATTCCTGTACCGACCTTTGGAGGCCTGCCAGGTTACAAAGCTAGCATTGGAGGCGTGGCTCTGCTCTGGCATGAACAGCCCGCGAGCCTGCATTTCATCTAGTGTTTGGTCCTCCCCAGTTGAAGGGATGCCTTGGGATCGGTTTGGTCTCTGAGTCCACTTAGGGGTTGCCACCTATTCTCATTCCCCTTGCCCCTACCCCATCTTGGAGTTGATTTTTATTGTCCGCACAGCCCCAGAACTGACTCACATCCTCTAAGTGATTCCTCCAGACTGGGGATGACCCAAGGTTAGCGTTTGAGATGCCACAACTCCCCTCCCGCCTCTCCCCCCCGCCTGTTGTCATTGACCCACATTTTTAGGTTTGACTAACCTTCCGTCTGAGAATAGGTGGTGGCTGCAAGTTAGGCTGCAGCCACCTGTCCCTTTATTTGCTTCAGTGCGTCCCTTTAGCTGTGTAAATTCGGGTGAGATGCACTGCTTGGGCTTCACCTTGCCCACCCCGTCCCCTGCTTTCCTGTTGCCCTTTTGATTTTTTTTAATCTGATACTGAGCCTCTCCTCCCCCCATTCACACACCAATGGAGTCTCCTATGCTATTTCTGTCCGTTTAATGATCCCCAGCTGTTGCTGTAGTTCTGGCTGTTTTCATGCTCCAGAGAAGCAGAAGAGCCAGAGAAAGAGGGGTCTTGCTTGTGTATCACACAGTGCATCAGACAAGTCTAATGCACTTTTCTGAAACAACTACCAGGAGACTTCTTAGGGAAGAGTGTTATTACTGGGATGATTTGAAAATGCAGGAGGAAGGAAACTATAAGCTAGTATCTGGGATATTTTAAAAATAAGCATTCTGCTGAAAGGTGTGGCACCCTCTGCATCACTCAGAATTATGCTAGAAAGATGTGGTATGTGATAACTGGGTAATTGGTTGATCACTTTGCATTCTACTTCCATTTTAGCTTTGGAGCTGGACTGTCCACTCTGAGCCATGGTGTGTGTTGAAGGAGCCAAACATCTAAATAAAAAGGAGGCTTCTATGATGGGAAAACACACAGAAATCATTCCTGAAGTGGCCAGAAAAGGCCTTGATTTCAGTTCTGCTTTAACTTAATGCAGGTTTGTTTTGTAAAATTTTGTGTTGAACCTGCAATATTGAAATGTTCCACTTGCAAATTTGACCACACAAACTTCAGGAAATACAGAGTTGCAGCTCTCCTGACAACATCCCCGCCCTTATACTTACTTACACGTTTACTTTTGAAATGCCTTTATTAAACCTGGGGGGATGGGGCGTGGGAAAATCCTACAGTAGTTAAATGGGCTACAGTATTATAATAGACTGGCTTTTCCTTTATGGATTTGGTCTTGAGAATTTTAACCCATCCAGCAGTTTTAGCTGAATAGGCTTGTAGCTTTCACACCTCATATATTACATGAACTTTAATTTTATGGATCTCATTCTTCTACAGAAAGGAAAAAATTTGCTGTAGCCTCTACCAGAATTTATTTTTAAATATTCTTTTAATTTTTTCGTGAAAAATAGATAAAATTTTATATTACCTAGGATTTAAGGGTTGAGAAATTATTACCATTTTTTCTTTAAATATCATGGAGAAGTTTACACATAAACATTAGAATTTTCAGATATTTGTGTGTGTGTGTGTGTGTGTGTTTTAACCCGTTTTACCAAATTTCTAATTTCTAATAACCTTTCTGCTCCCTAATTCTTCCCCTAAAATTTTTTTTCATTTAAAAATTATTTTAACCAGAATTTACCATTTTTTTCATCAAAATGTCAGTTATGTGAACTGTCATTAATTATACAAACACTGAAAGTTAATTTCAAAAATGTCAAGAAGCTAAGTTGGAAGTACTTTAATAGAAAAAAACTAACTTTCCGAGTATTTACAGAATTTATATGAGAATATAGGCCTCCCTTATTATTTCAGTCATGATTATCCTACCATGCTATATGTTTTCAAGTCCATATTATAAAGATATAGAAGGAATAAATACTCTAATATAGTTTTAAGGGAAAACGTTTTTTTGTCACTTCTGGCTTAACTACCCTGTTCCAAGCTTTGAGTCTATGCACCTGTCACCTGCCCTCAACAAAGTTGGGTGCAAAATGTCAGCACCAGTTATGCAGCAGGGAAGAGCAAATGAGATTCGAAGCTGCCCATGTTTTCTGGGTGAACGTGCAGAACTAATGTGGCAGGGAAAATGCTGTTCCTGGTGCCTTTAATGTTGGAAGGGTTTGTTCAGATGGCCCTGCCAGTCCAAAGGAAGCACATTCCCAATTTATCTCCACCCATTCAGACGTATGGTGCAAGTACATGTTATCCTCAGATCTTCTGTGTTAGGGTTGTTTTGAGCATTGCCTTATAGATCCTCAGGAAAGAGACTGATGACATTGAAGTGGCTGGCAGTTTGAGATATGTCTGCTGCAGTCAGAGAAGATTACTTCAAGGGTGGGGGGGCTGATGAGCAACTACCCAAAATGAAATGGTGAGCCTCAGCTTTTTGAGGATTTGGGGGTTTGATTTATTTACTTATTTATGTATAATTATTAATATTTTTGCTATGACTCTGGCATTAAATGTGATGTAATAGAAAAAGCACAGATTTTGGTATCAGGCCAACCTGTGTTTGAACTCTGGCTCTACCTCTTACTAGCTGTGCAAACAGTTACTTAACCTCTTTGAACCTCTTTTTCTTCATCTATAAAAGAGAGGCAATACATACCTTAAATAACTGTTGATATCATTGATAAATGAGTCACTGTAGTAGTGCAACCAACCCAGTGACTGCATAGTATAGGAAATCTTCATTTCTTATATCTTATATCTTAGTTTCCTTCTCAAGACAAGCCTTTTCTTACTTCGGTGCCTTTGCACTTGCTATTTCTGCTGCCTGGAGCACTCTTTCTCCAAATCTTTTCATGGTTTATCATGCTGTTTAGGTTTCTGCGTAAGAGTCATCTATCTCCTCAGAAGGACCTTCCCTGTGAACTTGGTCTAAAATTGACCACCCACCGTCACTCTCTCTTTTCTTATTCCACTGTGTTTTTCTTTACATAATGTACCACCGGAAGTTATATGTAACTTATGTATTGTTTTTCGCACTAGGACATACACTCTGTGAGGGCAGAGACGTCAATCTGTCCATTTTACTGCTATATCACCTAGCACAATGCCTAGCTTATAATAGGTGCATGACAACCATTAGTTTGATTAATTAATGAATGAATCAACCCAGAATCTCCCTAGTACCAGGGAAGAACCCCTGGCAGATTGCAGAAAGGAAGTTGTACCAGGAAGCAGGTAACCTCTGCCTATTCGAGAGCCAAATGGGAAGTGGACCTGTGGAGTTCTCTGGTATCCTTCCAGACTGCCTCCTGTCTCTGGGAGGAGCCCCTTTGAATGACCTTTACATGTGACCACTGTTATCTATAGTCTCTATGTCTTTTGGAATTTGAATAGAGGGGGGCTTTTCAATTCTAGAGTTCTGAAATGCCATAAACTATTCACTGAAATCACCTGGACTTTCCCCTGGTTGGTAAACGTATAGATGATTTTTTCCAGCCACATCATGCAGATAATATAGTGTCATTTTTAAACATGCAGAACTGGTGTGTTTTATGAAAGGAAAGAAGCACAACATATGATAGTGGTTAAGGGCTCAGGTTGTCGATTGAAATGGAGCTGGGTTCCAATTTCTGTTCTACCCTTTACTTACCCTATGACCTTGGGCAAATTGCTTAATTTCTCTAACGCTCAATTTCCTCATCTACAAATAGTATAATAATAACAACTTCGGGACTTGCCTGGTGGCACAGTGGTTAAGAATCCGCTTGCCATTGCAGGGGACACGGGTTCGAGCCCTGGTCCAGGAAGAGCCCACATGCCGCGGAGCAACTAAGCCCGTGTGCCACAACTACTGAGCCTGCACTCTAGAGCCCGTGAGCCACAACTACTGAAGTCCGCATGCCTAGAGCCTGTGCTCCACAGCAAGAGAAGCCACTGCAATGAAGAGTATCCCCCACTTGCCGCAACTAGAGGAAGCCTGCGCGCAGCAACAAAGACCCCAATGCAGCCAAAAATAAAAAATAATAATAACAACTTCCATATAGCTTTGTTTTAAGAATTAAACAAGATGATACATGCATGTTTTCACTGTTTTATAAGTATTATTACACAATACAGAGCCCCTTTATTTTGCGTATTTTAGTAGTTCAGGTTGGATTTTCATAAGCTTATCGTTTGTAGATTACCAGGTTTACCAACCCAGTAAAATATCTCATCTCTGCCTGTATCCCTGCCAGTATTCAGATTAAATAGAAGCTATTTATCATTTTTAGTATTATTTCTGATTTCTAAAACAGATCATTTGAGAGATAATTTAACTCATGTTTACACACTATATACAGAGATGAAAGAGAAATTTATGGGATTGTGAAAGGGTTGAATGAGCATATTGATAAAATAATCAAATTTGAAATCTCACAGATGATTTTGGTATGTGTGATTTTAAAAAGAATTAGGGATTCCTGTCTTCAAGTCTTTGAAACATTACATTATTGTTTATTTGTTTATGCCACAAATCATTTTATAATTTAAGTTTATTAGTAGACCATTATTATTTGTTCTTCATAGTTAATCATTTATAGGAATTAGTAATTTCTTTCTGTCCAATACATGGTAGCACTTCAGTTTGAAAAACTTGACCTTTGGGACTTCCCTGGTAGCACAGTGGTTAAGAATCTGCCTGCCAATGCAGGGGACACGGGTTTGATCCCTGGTCTGGGAGGATCCCACATGCCGCAGAGCAACTAAGTCCATGCGCCACAACTACTGAGCCTGCACTCTAAAGCCCGCGAGCCATAACTACTGAGGCCGGCACGCCTAGAGCCCGTGCTCTGCAACAAGAGAAGGCACCACAGTGAGAAGCCCACGCACCGCAATGAACAGTAACTCCCGCTCGCTGCAACTAGGGGAAGCCCGCGCGCAGCAACGAAGACCCAATGCAGCCAAAAATAAATAAATAAATAATAAATTTATTAAAAAGAAAAACCTGATCCTTGATATTTTTTAGTAATTGATTTGTATATCTTTCTGAAATAGTCAAATCCATGGGTTTTTTAAATAAACTTTTTGTTTTGCAATAATTTTAGACTTACAAAAAAGTTGCACAGATAGTTCAGAGTTCTCATACACCATTCACCGATTGCCCCTAATGTTAGCATCTTACATACCTTTGGTACATTTGTCAAAACTAAAAGATTAACATTGGGCACACTACTAAGTAAACTCCAAACTTATTTAGATTTCATTTGTTTTCCCACTGATGTCCTTTTTCCGTTCCAAGATCCAATCTAGGATACCACAGTGCATTTAGCCATATTCCTTTTAGATGGTGGATCAGTAGGATCCCTCTCTGAATCAACTTTCCTTCTCTCACCTCTACTTCCTCCTTTTTGTCTTAACTCTGGATCTGACTTTTAGCAGATCCTTCATTCTCTGGCAACAGATAAATGGACCCTTCTGGGTCCTTTTTTTTTTTTAAGTATTGATTTATTTGGTTGCACCTGGTCTTAGTTGCGGCACTCGGGGTCTTCATTGCGGCACTTGGGGTCTTCATTGCCACGCACTGGATCTTCGTTGTGGCATGTGGGATCTAGTTCCCTGACCAGGAGTCTAACCCAGGCCCCCTGCATTGGGAGCGCAGAGTCTTAACCACTGGACCACCAGGGAAGTCCCCTTTCTGGGTCTTTTAACCACTGTTTTGGTATTCACAGCTCAGAACTTCAGGAGAATGCTTTGAACACTCCCTGTATATTTAATTTTGTTAATGAATGTGTGCTGATTCTTCTGCCTTTCTCTGCGTCTTGCTCTTTATACATACCAGGTTGTCTAGAGTCTGGGAACAGAGCGTGCTTCTTCACTGACTGCATGTTCCAGAACTGCCTTCTAAACGGAAGCAGTTCTCCTCTCTACCTCTCCCCTCCCCTCTCCCTCTTCCCCCTGCCCCACAACTTGGGACATGATTTTAAATAAGGAGGTTTTTTTATATAAGGCCCTTTCACTCTGCAGAATAAAGCATCTCATTGGAGGTATGGTACCAGGTTACAGTACTGGCAGTTCTTGCTCCTGTCCTAGAGAAAAGCTATCTCATGTAAAGACCTCTAGTGAAACATTTATAGTCTGTGTTACAGTTTTACAAAGCACTTTTCACATACATTAGGTTTTTTTGAGCTTCAAAGGGTAGGGGTTATTTTTCCAAATTGTATTATAGTGAGAAAGTCAAGGCTAAAAGACGTTAAGTGACTTGATTAGGTAGCAGCAGAGCCAGGCCTGGAACCCGTGTCTTCCCATTCTTTCTCTCATGTTTTTGGTCTGCCCTTAAAGGTCAGTTCTCTAAGTGTATTGCATTCACTTGGAACTTACAAAATATTCATATAACCAACTCAATATGCAATGCTTGCCCCTCTCCCCGGAGTCATAGTTAAGTTGATAGTAAATGCTTTCTGGTTAAGAGTAGGACTAATTATAGAATACACTGGGCCTTTAAAATGCTATTGTTTATATTAAAAGCATAGGCCAGAAATACATTTTTAGTGCTGTGTACGCTGTGCTAACCCATTCCGGCTGGTTTCCCAAGTTGACGGAAGAAAATTAATCATGAAAAGGACTAGAGAAATTTAGAACTTATAGAGCTTGAGAAATTATATATAAGGAACAAAAGAAAAAAGAATTCCAGGGATGCTGTAGGACAGGGTAGGAATGAGAACCAGGAAGCAGGAAGAGCAGTGGAGGGGAGTAAGGGAGCACAGAGGCATCTCTCCCCCTTCTTTGACATCTTTCTAGTCTCTCTCAGGAAGGGCTTATGAGAGATTACAGTAAACAGGGGCCCAGAGGAGTATTCTTTTCGGGAATGAAATCAGAAAATTACTCGAAACATTAGTTCAAGCTAATCATGGGGATAAAATATTTTTAAGGGCCAATTTTTATGTTCACTCATCCTACCCCACATAGAAAGGATCTTGTTTCTCTGTGACTTCCAGCGTTGGGTAGTATCACCTTTGTATTCCCATAGCACCTAAAAAATACGTAACTATTTGAATTTATATTTTTAAGAAACCAACATATCTTTTTATTATTTATGCATATCTGTGTAGCACACATAAGACCAAATGACTTGAGTTTGGCAGGGACCCTTAGTAGTGTGTGCTAGCTAAAGTTGCATTTTTCTGTGACTTTTTAAGTAAAAAATCTATATTACAGACATAATATCTTTCTTATAGCGTTGTAATTATCCGTTTTGAGTCCCTTTTTTTGCATTAGACTTAAGAATTCCTTGAGCATGAGAACCATGTCTTATTCACATATCTATTTCTAGCGCCCGGCCCTGGCTTTGAGAGTACAAAAGATGTTTGAATGCATGAATTGAATCATGGGAACTGTCAAACCACTTGGTTGGGATGTGGTGTCTGAGTAATGTTTTCTTTGAAAATACTCTTCACTCTTATAAGTCCTTATTTGATGGTTGTTTCCCTCAAACAACCACTGAAGGCAGCGACTCTGTCTGGTCACTACTATATCCCCACAGCAAGCTCAGTGGCTGGCACGTGTAGTAGACCTTTATATTTCTTGAGTGAATGCCAAGGAAAGTTTTGACAGGAACTGAGGAATAACTGAATAAGGCATGAATATGAGGTGCATAGGTGTGCTGCCCAACTAGTATGTGAACCCTCGAGCAACTAAGCAAATATGTGTAAAGTGACTAAATGAAACTGTGTCTTAACTTACTTATTTTAATACAGCTTACCCTGACGTCTCTGTTTCTCAAGGATTGTTAGTATCTTAAATAATTGACTATATAATAGTGAAGAGAATAAAAAAATCATCTAAAAAATAGTGAAGAGGAAATGTGGAAAGTTAGTTATCACAGAATATTAAAAGAGGAGTAACTGTGAATTCCAGGGTCTGACCTCTCTCATATCCTTTATTCTTTCTTGTAAAACATTGATCACAACTTGTACTTATTTATATGTGATTTGATGTCAGTTTCCCCACTGGACTGAAAGCTTTATGTGAGCAGACACCATAGGTGTATCCAGCCTACTAGTATGAACCCTAACGTATTTGTTAGATGAGTGAATGAGAGGATGCATGGAGGAGAACTCTTTGCTCATCCTGACTCCCAGTCCCTATTTTGGTGGTGATGCTATAAAGTAGCCCAGGCAGCAGAAATGAGAAATACCTTCCTCTGGGGGTACCTTCACCTACTTTTTAAAAATAATTAATTAATTTGAAAATTGAGATATAATTGACATAAACACCCTTCACCTACTTTTATTCATATACTCTAATAATGAAATGGGTGGGTGTTCAGAGAATAGTCTCTGGTTCTAAGTGATAGGTGATGTGGTTTCACAATTTGGGTGATTTTGCAGTTTATAGGGTAAACTGAAGTATAAAAATACACCAATAACATAGGTGTAATTCACTGCTGCAAAGATGAATATTCTAATTACGAGCATGCCAAGCTTCACATAAGGCTAAAACCCACACTGTTCCTTCTCTTCCCGGTAAAACACATTCTCCAGTTTGAAGCTAGAGGTGGTGTTGTCTATTGCTCAATTGAATTGTATCTGCTTATTTCTTCTGGGATTAGTACCTGAAGGTTAATGAGGAGGAAAAATGTACCAATTATTATGAGATCAGGCTTTGGGGATTTATAGAAAGAACAGAATTTGGAGTAAGAATATACTATCTGAAATTAGTTTTAGCAATATTTATGAAATAAGTGTGCTAGGCTGTGTTTAAAAGAGAACTTAGAAGATGATGCCTCATATCAAGTGCATTAGAGTTAGATAGAAAAGTCACGGAAGTGAGCCTAGAGATGCCGGATTTTATCTGTTTATTAAGTTGTTCTTTAGCCATTTTTTTCCCCTTGACATTTAAACCTTCAGTAGTAGACGACAAATAATTTTTCTGGAAGAAGTGTGTTAGAAAATGAAAGTCCTCTCCTGTTACAAACTTTTAAACAAATTTAAAACAAAATTTTTAACTTAAAAAGATTCAACCATTGTTCAGTACACACCAAAGGATGATGTGCTTTAAAAGCAGTTAATTGGGAGCATCAAAAGAAAGGTGAATTAAATCTGCGCAGTACTAGTTACTCAGCATGATTTATAATTGGCATCATGAACATGGATGGAACATGTTTAATTTTCCAGTGTAAAGTGAATTTAAGTTACGCCAAAGTAGCATTAAATGGGGCAGCAGTTGTTAACCTGACACTACATTAGAATCATCTGGCAAGCTTTTGAAAAACCCTGATGTCCAGGCCCCACTCCAGACCAATTGAAGACATTCTCAGATGATTTTATTTGGGAAGTAAAGGTTGAGAATCACTAGAATGGGGGAAAGAATACAAGGATAAGAATACAGAAGATTTGGTTCCAGTCCTGGCTTCTGTTTTCTAGTATTTTGTTGAGAATTTTTGTGTCTGTGTTCATAAGGGACATTGGTCTGTAGTTTTGTTGTGATGCCTTTCTCTGGCTTTGGTATCAGAGTAACGCTAGCCTTATAAAGTGAGTTGGGAAGTGTTCCCTTCTCTGTTTTCTGGAAGAGTTTGTGAAGGATTATTATTAATTCTTCTCTTAAATGTTTGGTAAAATTTACCAGTGAAGCCATCTGAGCCTTGGTTTTTCTTTTCTCCTCAAAAAAAGGAAAATCTCTCTACTTTTTATAGGTCTCTCTGGATATTCTGTTTTTTCTTGAGTCAGTTTCAGTAATTTGTGCCTTTCTAGGAATTTGTCCACTTCATCTAAGTTATCTAGTTTGTTGGCATATGGTTCTTCATAGTGTTCCCTTTTAACTTTCTTACTTACTATAGTTGGTGGTAATACCTCCTTTTACATTGCTGAGTTTTGCATCTGTTTTATGTCTCTTGGTCATTCTGACTAAAGATTTGTCAGTTTTGTTGATATTTCTAAACAAAAACTTTTGGTTCCATTAGTTTTCTCTGTTTTTCTGTTTTCTGTATAATTCCTTTCTGCTTTAACTTTCTTTCTTCTACTTACCTTGGGTTTAGTTTGCACTTCTTTTTCTAGCTTCTTAAGGTGAAGGCTTTATAGTATGTATTTGAGATCTTTCTTCTTTTCTGATATAGGCATTTAAATCTATGAATTTCCGTCTAAGCACTACTTTAGATATATCCCATAAATTTTGATATATTGTTCAGTTCAAAATACTTTCTAATTTCCCTATTATTTTTCCTTTGACCCATTGGCTACTTAAGAGTGTGTTGTTTAATTTCTACATAATTATGAATTTCCCAAATTTTCTTCTGTTGTTGGTTTCTAATTTAATTTCATTGTAGTCAAGGAATGTACTTTGTATGATTTAAATCCATTTAAACTCACTAAGACTGGTTTTATGGCCTAGTATATGACCTGTCCTAGAGACTGTTCCATGTGTGCTTGAGAAGAATATGTATTCTGCAGTTGTTGGGTGGAGTGTATTCAAGTTTTCTATATTCTTGTTGATTTTCTGCATATTTCTTCATTATCAAGAGTGAGGTAGGGCTTCCCTGGTGGCGCAGTGGTTGAGAGTCCGCCTGCCAATGAAGGGGACACGGGTTCGTGGCCCGGTCCGGGAAGATCCCACATGCCGCAGAGCAGCTGGGCCCGTGAGCCATGGCCGCTGAGCCTGCACGTCCAGAGCCTGTGCTCCGCAACGGGAGAGGCCACAACAGTGAGAGACCCGTGTACCGTAAAAAAAAAAAAAAAAAAAAAAAAAAAAGAGTGAGGTAGATTGTAATTCGTGAGGAGATAAATCAAAAGATTCCTTATTCTAAATCATTTAAGTAAGTATCATGAAATTGAATTAAAACAAAATGGAGAAATCTTCTAGTTTTTTTTTTTTCAATATTTATTTATTTTGTCTGCGCCGGGTCTTAGTTGCATCATGCGGGGTCTTCGTTGCCGCTTGTGGACTTAGTTGCGGCATGTGGACTCTTAGTTGCCACATGCATGTGGGATCTAGTTCCCCGACCAGGGATCGAACCCGGGCCCCCTGCAATGGGAGCGCGGAGTCTTACCCACTGGACCACCAGGGAAGTCCCGAAATCTCCTAGTATTAGTTGTACCTTAGGAATGCCAGAAATGACATCTAATTTATTTTCTAGTATATTCGTCCTTTTTATTTTAGTATCTTAGTATGAGGGTCACTTTTAATTCTCATGAAAACTCATGCTTTCAAACTTAACTCCAACCAGGCCAGTCTTTCAATTGATCATTTCTGGGTAGTAATTTCCTCCTCTGAAGTATGAAAACCTCCATAACTTAGGGTCAAATATCTTAGCGGGGGTGGGGGTGGGGAGAGAAAAGATTTTTGAGAAGGCTTGTTTGCCTTTTGCTCTCCTCAAGCATGTAAACCTCACTGAGTTTCTGATACAGCACTTTTTGGACTAGCATATAATTTCTGGTCAAGGAGCATTTCCCTTATTTGTCAACAAGTTTATTTTGGAGCCTTTTTGTAACATAAATAGTCTGAAGAGCTGTGATCAAATTTTGTCATTTGATTAGTTTGTCATTTGATTAGGTTTCATATCCAAATTTAAAGAACTGAGAAAAAGATTCATCAGTGTTTTGAATAGAGCTGAGTTAATGGAATGTTCCTGCAGTCAGAATCTTTGTTGAAGAGGTCTTCATCCTGAGCAAAGGACGATGCAGAGGGAGTGTTTTTGTTCTTTCCCAGTCATTCCCATACTAACCCTTTCCTCTTCTTTTCTACTTCCCTCATA
Source organism: Delphinapterus leucas (assembly GCF_059928025.1). NCBI lineage: Eukaryota > Metazoa > Chordata > Mammalia > Artiodactyla > Monodontidae > Delphinapterus > Delphinapterus leucas. The sequence continues at coordinate 94,429,245 of NC_143139.1, read as the reverse complement.
ACTTATACTTTGCCTCCCTATTCTAGAAGCCATGGTGAAATCAATAATGGGTAAATATGAATAAGGTAGGAGCAACCTACTGAGCTGCACATCTCCCTTTTCAGTAAAATCCAGAACTACTGACCAGTGGAAGCCATAGAGCTGGACCTGAGAACACAGCACTTATTTTTGCTTTTTCTTTCCAGACTCAGTTGACCCAATTGTTTGATGTGTTCATTTCTTGGGCATTATCCCTTGAATACCATCAGTATACCTCCATGGTCGTACAGGGCAGAAATATGTGAAGTTCCTTCCCTTGCTTTGATTTCCCAAGTAGCCAGTTATTCAAATAGCAGTTGATCACCTGTGTTTGAAACAAATGGAAAACTTGATTATTTTCATGGGGAATGGAGAACCTAGGTTCCCCTACTTTACGGTTTGTTTCTTTTTATTCCAGTCCTTTTCTGGCAGGCAACTCAGTTGATTCACCATGCATCAGCTTTAAAGACATCTGTTCATCTATATATAGGCTGCTTGCACAGACCCATTTAGAAACAGATGATATATTAAATTTGTGGAATTCAATAACAGTGAAGGTATAAAGATGCATGCTTGTGCACAAATAGGTATTTTCGTTTAGTTTTTATTGACTTGGGGAATGGAGAGGAAATCTAAATGGTGATGTACAGTAACATTATACGTAATACATAATATACATAATACATAATATGGTATTTACTGAAAGTCACTTATTAAATGATTTGTTCTAAAATGAATAATCCTCAAGGCCTGGAAACATAAAGCCATTTTATTTAGAGTGCTTAGAATTAAGAGGAATTAAGATAGACTAAGGAAAGGGGAAATTCATATAAATATGCATTTCTTTGTAGCTGAAAGTCTTAGAAGAAGGATTGTTGTATATATACAGAGCCAGACAGATACATTACACCATAATTCTGAATTTACTGCTTAGGGCTTTTATTTTCCTCCTTATAAACATTGTTAGGGTTAGCAGGGGTTATGCAATGTATAAAATAATACATACCTACAATCAAATTATAGCAATACCCAGAGTATACTGATAAAGGGTTAATTCTATTATGTAAATGGGAAACTTGGTCAGATTTCAGATAAGCATAGGGTTTGGAGTTAACTGCTGAGAGGCACAAGATGGAATTTTCAGATAACTGAACTTTAATTTCATTTAGTTTTAGAGATGGAAAAGGTTTATTAGATGAACCTTCCTCTTTGACCTAGAGCTGTTTAAAAAAACAAAGAGCTCCATAAAAAGCTCGAATCATAGAGTTAAATTTTTGCTTTCATGAAGCAAGAAGTTTTTCAGTCAGTAAGTTTGCATAATGGATCCCTTATGGCCCTATCTGTATATGGGTTTTTAGGAAGGCTGATGATTGATACTTCAAATTATTCTTGGATAATAGAGTTTTCATTAGTTATTGTTTTTTTTAGGTGTTCAGACTTACTGAATTGCATTAGGTTTCCCTGTTCTCTGAAATCAAATCAGTTTGTTATATTTAATCCTTTTCTAATAGCTCATCTTACACGGGGCCTTAGAAACACTCTAAAAGATGACAAATATATGCCCTTTTTTTCCCCTCTTACTTTATCCTGCCTGGCCCTCCTCTTTCTTTCTTCCAAGGAGACATGTGGCACACTATTAAGTACCTTCACTGTAGTGTCACAGCGACCTGGTACGAATCCTAGTTCCAGCACTTTTGAGCCATCTGACCTAAGGCAAAAGTTTAAAGGTTTGATCCTTAGTTTTCTCATCTGTAAAATGGAGATAATAATTGTACTATTTGCACAGGGCTTCCCCCCCCCTTCAAAATTATTTAATTACAAGGCTGGATAACTGAAAAAGAATTTTCCATTAAAAACAGTTTCAGAGCTAGAAAGTATCAGTAACAGGTTATGACTCTAGGGCAGTGACATGATTGAATAGAAATGGCTTGGATCTTATGGATGCATTAATCTAGATTCGATGTTGGTTCAGAAATCTATTTACAAATTAAAACAAAATAATCTGTCTTGAGTTTTGTTTTCTTTCCGTGTCCATAAAATGAAGAGCTTTTCCTGATCACCAGTTTTTCATAAAACAGACAAGTAAATCTCGTGGCGCTAGCCAGAAAAGTTTACACCTTAGGAACTTCATAGCAAACTGGCCTTTTTCAATAGGCAGACAGCAACACCTCATTTAAAATGAAGCTGTTCATCAATCGGTGACATTCATAGCTTCATCCTTCAACCTGCAGGATGCTGGTAGGATTGTCAGGTTTTAACCAAGTCATTTTCCAGCAAACATTCTCCCATATGTTTTGGAACTTTCCTTTGCATCTTATTCTCTCCACATAACAGTTCCATTACACAGAAAGCCATTGTTCCAAGCACCACAGAGCAGCTCCCAAGTCCTGATGTAAAAAAGAGGGCTTTTTTTTTTTAATTAAACAAGTGAAAAGCATGTCAGTCACTTAACATAGGGCTGACACATAGCAACACTCAATGACTCCTATTATAATTTTATTTTATTATTACTACTGCTGTTGATCTGTAATTTATTCTGAAATCAAGTTCTTAGATTAAATTTATTTTACTGAAACTGATCACCCAAACTTCTTTGACCCTGGCCTGAACCATCCATTTCCCTCATCCCCTTTGCCTTACCACAGAATGAACCCAGGTGATCATACTCCGTGCCTGTTTATCTTATTAGCAGCACAGGCTTCCAAAAGACCCTGGAGAAGCAGAGAAGTAAGGAGCCCAGGTTCTGGAATCAGAATGCTTGGGTTCAAAACCTGTTGTACCTCTTATTAGTAGATCACCTTAGTTAACCTACTTAATCTCTCTGGGCCTCATTTTCCTTACCTATAAAATAATAATACCTATTCTCTCCATAGGGAAGTTATGAAGATTAAGTGAGTTAAAACATGAAAGAATGTAGGACAGTATCTGGCACAGAGCACATGTTCTATAAATGTTAGCTATTAGTGTGGCCGTTGCTGCTTTTATATTTTATTCTGCAAGGCTGTCTTTATTTTTAACAATGTTAATTTGCAAATAATAATAATACCCTCCTGATTAGATTTCTCAGGCTGTATGTATCATCATTTAGAGATCCAGTTCAGTTTAAGAAACAATTGTTAAATGCTTACTGTGTATTAAGTCCTCTTGGGGGGTGGTTCATAGATTAGTAAGATATATTCTCTGTCCCCCCCAGGAGTTTATAAACTGGTAGGAGAGAGAAGATTTATTCAGAGGGTAAGTATTACACAGGGCAAAATATCACTCTACTTTTTATTACAGATAAAAGGTAGCTCACAGGAGGCCTGGAGTAATTCTCAGTGCTGGGGAGGAGTGAGTTGGGAAGGTCAGGTGAAGAGTTGGGCATTTCCAGGTGAAGTGAATAAGGAGTTGGGAAAGTTCATGGTACCTGGAGGAAGAGTGATTGGACAGTCTTGATCAGGGTGACTGAGAGTGGGCGAGACACAGTGCTGTCACTGCAACACGAGGAAACGTAGTAAACTTGATGAAATAGGAGCGTAAGGAGGTGGCAGAGTTGAAGTTGGCTCAAAAGTTTTAGTATTAGTGCTGGGGAAGAGGGTAGTGATACCATTAAAGAGAAAAAGGATGGGAAGTAGATTAGGTTTTGGGGGGGAAAGATAGGTTTTGGACCTGCTGAATTTGAGATATAGTCAGGAGAGACTAGTTACGGTTCTGCAGTTTTTGGAGACCTTCTTAAAAACTGCTTTGTGGATGGAAAAGGCAGACATTAGGGTAATATGGTTCCTAACAGATACAGGTCCCCCTCAGATGTGACTTGCAGGGACCTTATAATTGAAGACTTATCATATAAGGGAACTTCCCTTGACCCATGAGATCCTCTTAACCCTCCTTTTCTGGACATTTTCTCACTTAGTCTCTGAATGGAGGCTATGCCTTTGTCATTCTGTATGGTGTGCAGTGGTAATACCCTTTAGGTTTCACTGGCATTTGAGATAGAGATAATTGGCTTTTTACTTAAAAAAAAAAATTCCTATTAACTTGTTATATCAAGTCGTGTTGCCAGAGTAGAAATAGTAGAAACACCCATCACCCTCCCTTAGCCCGGATATGCTTTGAATCACCTAGCTTTGTTGTTTCATGTCAACAGAAAAAGGCTCTAAGTGAAGAGGAAGAGGCAGAGAAGAGTTATCTTAATGGCAAAATATTTTCTGGTCCATGGAAATCCATTGCTTGCTGAAAATAGGTATAATTTTTAGATACAAAAGAAAAGATTTTACAAACAACCAATACTTCCTGATCTATCACTCGCTATACTTATGGTGGTAAACATTTGCTACCAGAAAGAAGGTGTAGAACATCTAGAAAGCTTTTTCTGCTGTGCGGTGGTCCTCATTATGTTTTCTTTGAGTTAAGAATTTGTGTTTTTTTCGTCTTGGAGGAGGGCACAGTGTTGTAGAAGGTTTTGAACAAGAGGCAAGACTTTGGTACTTTGTGGATTGTTATCACCCAGCAAGACCCTTTGCAACTTCCTCTCGCCGCCCACAGCAGAATACGGAAACCGTGCTGTATCAGGCCACTTCTGCAATTACAGTCACAATTAAAGGGGATCCTTCTTTCACGCTACACCGTTCTGTTTCGAGGCTTTCTTTGCATTTAAAAATGTGTCTTTTGTGGTGGAATGCCCAACTGAGCCTTGATCTCCCCTCTCTCTTTGCTGCCATGCAGTGCTGCAGTTGAAGCTCCAGCAGCGCCGGACGCGGGAGGAACTGGTGAGCCAAGGGATCATGCCGCGTAAGTACCACTCTCTCTCCCCCTCTCAGCACTTTATAGAGTTGCTTTTAGGATGCGGTGTGTGTACCCAGTATGCCACGGGGAGCATCTAACAGAAAACAAGGCCTATGGGGTTCATTTTTCACTGCTTTCTTTGTCATACTTTTCTAAGTTCAGGGGCTCTCAATCAGTGATAGTTAAGAGAACAGCCCTAATTGATCAAGTTCAGTGAAACAAAAAATGTTAGGTTTAACGGTACCATTGAATCATCCTTAGCTTCTGAACTGCACGTTTTAAAGGGTTTCTACGCCCTATTATACTTCCCTTTATAGGAGGAACAGATCTTGAGCTGGGGTACTGTGAGGAAGAACACTTCTCACATGTGTTTTGCTTTAGTGTTCGGGTGCTTGGGAAGAGACAGCCCTTTTCCATCTAGTATTCTGAGTCAACCCCAGTTTTATTTAGAGTGAGAGCCTCAGATATACCCTAAGGCTGGCGTGGGGATGAGTGTGCCTGAATGGAGTCATTGATGGGGGTATCGCAGGGCTGGGCTTGGTGCAGAACTGCGTCACTTGGGAGAAATAAAGCCAACCTTGGAATCTGTTAGAAGTAAGAAAATTTGCTTTTACTACCAATAGCCTTATAAAATGAGTGGAAGCTGAAGCCAGCAAAATTTTGCTTTTTTTGACATTTCTTTTTAAGTCATCAGCAGAGAGTTAGGCTCTCCCTCTCATTTCTTTTATCTTTATGTGTTAACTGCTACTTGGACACACCCTAATGAAGTAAAAATTTATATATCATACAGCAACTTCTAGCTTCATAGTGGGAGAACTGATGTTTTTCACCTTAACTCAGTGCCTGCTAACCTACTGCTACTGTACTTTCCTAATTCTCATTCACTCATTCATTCAAAATATTTGAGTACCTAGTGTGTGCCTGTTGATACAGGAAGATAAGTTCAACTCCTGCTCTCAGGAGTTTTGTACTTAGAAGACTGATAATATAATAAACAGGGAGACAAACACAATTATTTCAAAACATGGTAAATGCTATGAAGTAAATTAACTGGTTGGTATATTAATAAATAATAGGAATGGGATGGAATCACTTTGGAAAAGTTGGTCAAGAAAGGCCTTCTTGAGGAGGAAATATTTGAGCTGAGATCTGAAGGATATGATGGAGACAGTCATTCAGAAGCAGGAAGAGGGCCCAGGAAGAAGGAAGAGCAAGTGTAAGGGCCTAGTGCAGTTAAGAGCCTGGCGTGTTTGCAAACATCAAGGAAGCCATTGTGTCTGGGCCTGGTAAGTGAGGAGGCCCGTTAAGATTGGCAAGGTGTGCGGAGCCAGAATGAGAGCCTTGTCAACCACGAGAAGGAGGTAGGTTCTGCTTTAACTGCAATGGAAAGCCATTGAAGGCTTTTAAGCAAGTGAAGATGGGATTTGATTTATATCGTGGTAATACCAGGTCCATGTCTAAGAGCTAGAACTTCCTAGCTGAGGTCTCTTTCTGTCCTAAGTGTCAGCCGGGAAACTTAAGTCTCAAATTTATATCTTTTTTAAAATTGCTATTAACTACCAAACAATTTACCCACATGTCATCTTCTTCTCTGGCCTTCCAGTGAAGGACTCCCCATCTTTAAAGTGTGGATCAGTTAATGTGATCAGGTAGGGCGGTGTTGTGCTTTACAAAACGCTCCAGATCCTCCAGTCTATATACAAACCTTGTAGAGGAACAAGTTACCCAGCATCACGTGCCTTTCACCAAGACATCATGCGTTTAGTGTCTACTTTTTGCCTGGGGTAGTCCTAGGTGCTCTAGAGATTAAAGAAATGTAAGGCACAGGACTTGCCCTCAAGACATTTAACAGTTTATCTGGGTAGTAAGATTTGCCCATACACAAGATAAAGAGCAATTCAGCGTTGACCTGTGGGGTGCTGACTCTAATTACAGTACTGGTTCTGAGAGCATAGTGCTACTTCTCAGGATCTGTAGTATGTTCAGGATCCAAAAGCCACGCGGAGGATGAGTGCCTTGCATTCTTCTTGCTGCCTTTCATTTGATACTAGGGGCTACTGGAGATAACTGTTTAATAAGATTTATTGTATACAGTCTCCTTGCTTAGCATTTCTTACAGTATTCTGTGTTGTTAAGACAAATGATGCTTGAGTATTGCAGTTATCTGCTTATATGTTTGTCTCTCCAATTAGACTGTGAGCTCCTTGAGAAAGTATCTTATTTATATTTCTGTCCCCAGTACCTGGCATTGAATGAACGAATGAATGAAGACAGCCAGTTGTAAAGTGGAGTGTGTGTGTGTGCGCGCATCCGTGTGTGTGTGCGCGCACGCGCGCGCGCGCGTGTGTGTGTGTGTGTGTGTGAAAGAGAGAGAGGGAGAGGATGAAAGACAGACACAGATACCACTCTATTGCAAACTTGTTGGAATTCTGGGCATGGAATTTGAAACAACACTCCTGTTCTGTCAGGAGCCCAGGTTCTAAAATATTCTGAATATCTAATTGTGTGCTTTGGGTGGTTCTCTGTATCTGTGAAGTGAGAATGATTGCCCTTCTTATAGGAATAGAAATGCCCTGCTTCTATGAGAATATTGCATCTTCCCTCATACAACAAGCCACCTTCAACTATGGGCACAGTTTGGTTTCCAGCTTTTCTAGTGAAGAAAGTAAGAAGCAAACTCTTAGATTATGAGAGAGAGTGTTGAGGCCTGGGAAGAGTTTCAGGTGTGAAGTTCCCTGCTCATCAGCATGCCTGCTCACGTGCAGATAGGGCCCTGAGTTCCCAAAGATGAGGCTCTTTTTTTCCCCAGCCCCTCACCCTCTGAGTAACACCACTTCCTCACCACAGCCCCTCACCACTACCCTAACTCCCATTATAGTCTCCAACATTCTCTGCCTCCCTGACATCCCCAGCAATTCCACATCTCACCCTTCACTCATGTCTTTCAAAAACAATATGAGTAGTGCTGGGGGCAAATCATAATTGATCAGCCATTTGTTGATTATTGGAGATTTGGAGACCTGAAAAGATAACCTCTGGTTTGAAGTGCCCATTTCCATTTCCATCTTGCTGGCCTGAGGAGTTTCTGAAAAGTGCCTTTATGTTTAAGTTTGTTGTACAACTTAGGAAGTAATTAGGACCTTCAAACCCCAGAGGAAAGGAGCAGTGTAGTCATGGCTATATTCTGCCTCATCATTTCTGATAATATCTTTTATCAAATTCTTCTCATCCCAGTCTTTCTGTAGCTCTAGGAAGAACCCACCCACCTCGTTTCAGAGAACCCTCACATGCAGCTCCCATGTGTGGCTGGCTTCCAGTTCTGACATCATATCTGTAGGACATGATGTTTTCAGTAGCTGCCTTGCTGTCAGGGTCATTCATGTTTTTGCATATTGTTCAAAGTTGGGCTACGGCCTTCCCATAGAATTCAGGGGATTAAAGAATCCCTCAATTCGCATACACCTCTTTCTGCTACTTGATATGCTCTGTTCATGGCATCTAAACTATGGGATATAAAAGTTGGTTTCTGATGTGTTTTTAAATAGAATCATTTCCCAGAATCCTTCTTTCTCATCATGTAAACATTTGTCTCGAATTTAACACTACTTAAACCCTACCAAATGCAGAGTGCCAGATAGCAAAGGATTACATATTCCAGGCCCTTAGCTTTCTTTAATGATGTCTGAAGCTCTGCATATCTTGAGGGAGAGGAGAGATGGCACAGATAGGAAGCTGGTGTTTAAGTACAAAGATTAAGGAATGCTGCTGTATCTAGGATGAAGATTCATAGAAGAGGTGGGTCATGTGTGGTACACTTTGTTCTCAAACAGAGCTTTCCCCACAGCCTTTCTCTTTGACATTTAAAGTGTACAAGCCATAAGGTTAAGGTGAAAATTAAGAAAAACATTCTGGCAATGAGAGCTGCTGCAGAGGAATAACCTTTTAAAGGAAAAGCTGGAAATTCTCCTGACCCAAACAAATGAGAAAAAAGTCTCCTATAATCTTTCTAGATATGAGAGAAGAATCTCATTTGTCTGTTCCCTCTCCACCTTTTGTTATTCCATTGTGAATCCTTGAGAAAAAGCAGAGAGTAGCGTATTTCTAATGCTCCAGTTACCCCTTACCAGGCCATTATTGCCCCATGTGCATGTAGTAGGAAAACCTTGGTACCTTGGCAAACATGAGGAAATCATTATGTTTGTCCAGTAGATTAAGGATCTTCTTCCGTTTCTTGGGTGAGCTTGTTTTTTTCATTTTAAATGGTGTTTCTGTGCACTCAGCCTCTACCATTGGTGACACTTACTTCTCAGTGGTTGGGAAAATCCGAAGGGTGTGAGGACAGCACAACTCAGAGAGGGCAGCCACTGTCAGTCCAGGGGCCTGTCAAACTGCCTGGCCCCGGAGAGGCCCTCAGACATGTTGCTGGGTGAGAAAGTGAGCCAGTTGGCCAGCTAGTTTTGACTGATTTATATATCTTCTAGTAGGCCCTGTGTTCTCACCCTGAAACTGGAAAAAAATGGCCTCGTGTAATGGAGTTCCCGCAGCTCTATTTTTAATAAACTTCACCACATCTTGATTCCCCAGCCCTTCAATTCTACGGTTTGATCCCTTTGTCATGCTTCAGCCGTTGGCATTAGCCAAGTGCTACACAGAGACAGTGCGGCCCAGTTGCAGCACTGGTAGCTAATCTAAGCTGTCATTTTACCGGCCCCCACGTTAGCCCAAAACCTCCTGCTCATCTGACTGTAGCAGTCTCTGCACCAACAAGAAATTTCTTCTAAACTCTGACAGAAGGTTATTTAATGGCTAGAAGTGTCAGGATTAATTATTGCGATCTTTTTTCCTCTGTAGCTAAAATTCTTAATAATAATATTTTTGCTATTTGTAACTTGGGAATTATTTCTTATATTATTCTTGATCAAGTGTACAAACTGAGTTTCAAGATTCTCTTTCCTGAGTACATATGGATAAAAATCTATTTTGGTGAAGCTCTTTTAAAAGTGACTTTTGGTGTTCTTAACCCCTGAGAAGGTAAACCAACCTCCTCAGACCTCAGAATTTCTTGTAATGAGAAAGGGGCTATGATTTAACTTTGTCACTCTCAGTCCGTCTTTATTAAATACTGAGGTGCCGTGGCATCTTTTCCCCCAAGCTACCATGAATTCAAAAGAACAAGCCTTTATACCAGCCCTGTCCAATAGCACTTTCAGTGATGTTAGAAATATTCTATAACACTAGCCACTAGCCACATGTGCTATTGAGTGCTTAAATGTGGCTGGCGTGAGTGAAGAGCTGAATTTTTAATTTAATTTTAATTAATTTAAATGTAAGTAGTCATATGTGGGTGGTGGCTGTTATATTAGACAATAGGGTTTTAGGCTTTATTCTGCCACTTAGAAACAAGGTGATTTTAGGCAACTCACTTAACTTTTCTGAACTCAAATTCTACTTTTATAAAATTCTTATCTAACATGGAAACAACCTAAATGGATGTGTGGGGTGTGTGTGTGTGTACACACACATATACACACATATACATACAGACAATGGAATACTACTCAGCCATAAAAAAAGAATGAAATAATGCCATTTGCAGCAACATGGATGGGCCTAGAGATTATCATACTAAGTGAAGTAAGTCAGAAAGAGAAAGGCAAATACCATATGATATTGCTTATATGTGGAATCTAAAATATGACACAAATGAACTTATCTGTGAAACAGAAGAAGACTCACAGAGAGAACAGACCGTGGTTGCAAGGGGGAGGGAGGTGGGGGAGGGATGGATTGGGAGTTAGCAGGTGCAAACTATTCTGTGTATGTATAACTGAATCACTTTGCTGTACCCCAGAAAATAACACAACATTGTAAACCAACTATGCTTCAATAAAATAAATTTAAAAAAAATAAAATTCTTATCTACCCCACCGTTAATTTGGAGATAAATGAGATGATGTAGTGTTCATGCTTCTGAAATACAGGTAGTATTATTTGCAGTTAAGAGTGAGAACATTAGCTTGGATCTACCATCTTGTGAATCTGAAAGCAGCTTTTTATATATATATATATCTCATTAAGTTCTGTGAAAACCAGTGTTTGGGAACAGGAACTATCTTTTTTTTTTTTTTTTAAGCATCTTTATTGGAGTATAATTGCTTTACAGTGGTGTGTTAGTTTCTGCTTTATAACAAAGTGAATCAGCTATACATATATTCCCATATCTCCTCCCTCTTGCGTCTCCCTCCCACCCTCCCTATCCCACCCCTCTAGGTGGTCACAAAGCACGGAGCCGATCTCCCTGTGCTACGCGGCTGCTTCCCACTAGCTATCAGTTTTACGTTTGGTAGTATATATTAGTCCATGCCACTCTCTCACTTTGTCCCAGCTTACCCTTCCCCCTCCCCATGTCCCCTCAAGTCCATTCTCTACATCTGCGTCATTATTCCTGTCCTGCCCCTAGGTTCTTCATAACCTTTTTTTTTTTTTTTAAAGATCAGGAACTATCTTTCAGTAAATAAAATCCTTCTTAATTTCACTTTCCTCCCTACCCTTGGATTAAAAAACAGTTGCTGAAAATTACTGACTCAAAGAACCACTAGTCAACATGGTACTCTGTTAAAATTGTTCCCCTTTTGGTTGTATATTAACAGGACTACTATTTCATTAGCTTGCCCTCTCCATGGTAATGTATTTTTGTTTTTAACCTCTCTTAAAACAAAACAAGTGAGTGGCTGGGTTGGGAATAATTTTTTTTTTTTGGGGGGCAGCTTGCCAAGAGACAGAAATGTTCACCGGCAGGGACACTGGTGATTCCAGAGCAGAAGAGGGTCTAGTTTGAGGCTGAATTGCCACCCATCCCCCTTTTTGTAAATCTTACAAAGATTGAAGATGACAGAATTGTAGGCTTCAAGGAAATGTCATTTGTTTTGCTTTTAAGTGAAGTGTTACAATGTCTGAGACGTTCTTTTTTTAAATTTTAATTTATTTTTTTATACAGGAGGTTCTTCCTAGTTCTCTATTTTATACATATTAGTGTATATATGTGAATCTCAATCTCCCAATTCATCCCCCCATCCCGCCCCCCGGCCCCGCTTTCCCCCCTTGGTGTCCATACATTTGTTCTGTACATTTGTGTCTCTATTTCTGCCTTGCAAACCAGTTCATCTGTACCATTTTTCTAGATTCCACATAGATGCGTTAATATACGATATTTGTTTTTCTCTTTCTGACTTACTTCACTCTGTATGAGTGTCTCTAGGTCCATCCACGGTCTGAGACATTCTGTCTCAAAGGATTCTGTGTAGATTATGAGTTTGGGTGGGGCTAGGGTGAGAGCAGATCCTCACCTGGGCCTTGGCCGTTTCGCATGTGCTCCAGTCCACTTGGGAGTTGCTAGAAGCTCTGTGTGGTAGTCTCTGAACAGCTGTTCCTGTGAGCCAAAGAAGTTTGGACAGGATCTGACCAGCTCCCCTTTCTGGCAGCAGCTCAGAAGAGCCCTCCCTCGGGACTTCCCTGGTGGCGCAGTGGGTAAGAATCCGCCTGCCAATGCAGGGGACACGGGTTCGAGCCCTGGTTTGGGAAGATCCCACATGCCGCGGAGCAACTAAGCCTGTGCACCACAACTACTGAGCCTGTGCTCTAGAGCCCACGAGCCACAACTACTGAAGCCCGCGCCTAGAGCCCGTGCTCCGCAACAAAAGAAGCCACCACAATGAGAAGCCTGCACACTGCAATGAAGAGTAGCGCCTGCTCGCCACAACTAGAGAAAGCCCACGTGCAGCAGCGAAGACCCAACATAGCCACAAATAAAGCAAATAAATAAATAAATTTATAAAAGAGAAAAAAAGAAAAGGCCTCCCCAAAGCCTGCAGTTTTCCCACCTCTCCAGTCCACCCGGGGCCCTCAGGCTCGTGCTTCTCTCAGATGCTCAGTCTCATAGTGTGGTCCACTTGGCTTTTTCAGATACATAGATATCTCTGGATGAAAGAAGTAGTTTTTTTCCCTTTTCTTTTTAATTGAGATGTAATTGACATACATTATATTAGTTTCAGATGTACAGAATAACTTTTTTTTTTTTAAAGAAGCAGAGAAAGAGAACTCCGCCTATCTGAGATGGTGTATCCTCAGCACAGGAATGTTACCATTTAACTGTAGTTGAATCCCAAGTTTAAATGGCATTTGATAAACACCATGGTAGGGACTTCCCTGGTGGTCCAGTGGGTAAGACTCCATGCTCCCAGTGCAGGAGGCCCGGGTTCAATCCCTGGTTGAGGAACTAGATCCTGCATGCATGCGGCAACCAAGAGTTCGCATGCCGCAACTAAGAAGTCTGCATGCCGCAACTAAAAGATCCCGTGTGCCATAACTAAGATCTGGCACAACCAAAATAAATAAATAAAAATCTTAAAAAAAAAAAAAAACACCGTGGTAAAACATGTGTTCCAGGATTAGAGCTAACCTGATCCCTAGATTTGAAGCTGAGAGAAAATTGGTTAGGCATATGGCCTCAGGAATCTTCTCTTTCATCTCAGGAGAAGACCAGCTGGGCACGTCACTCCTTGGTATTTTATGTTGCCTTTCTGATATATGTCAGCATCCTCGTCTCTCTTCCTGCTGATGTAGGTGATCAGAAGTGTGTATTCCTATGTCAGTGGTCAGTGACTAGCATAGAACCTCTTCCTTGTCCAGTTGCTAACTAATCCTAAGATAGACCCACGAATGAGTTGTATGTTCTGAGCGTATTCATCGCTGAATCCAAAGAAGAATCCAACAGGGAGCTCTCTTGAACAGACCATCAAAAGTAATCTTCTTGATACAGGTTCTTGATACAATTTAATATCTAAAAAGTGTAATAGGTATTCACTTTCATTTAATAATTAGTTCTCAACATGTCTGAGATATCCAAGGCTAACATCTTTGCAAGATAATAAGTGAAGTAAAGGAGTTAATAAAGTCACTTGTTGAAACTATGCACTAATTTTACTTAAACGATAAAAATCCTAAAGAATTATGTACTCAAGGGGAGCCCTGATAGATATCTGATGATGGCAGTGATTTAAAATCCTTCAGCCTAGTGGGATGTTATTTGCAGAAGGGCAAAGGTGATTTGGAGCTTGTATCTAAACAGATGACTTAGATGTATTGATTATAGGGCTTCAAAAAGGGGTATATGTGTATGCTTCAGCAAGGAGTGTATATTGGAATGATAATTGACTGATCTGGAGTATTAGGCTGGGCTATGGTGTGAAAGGCAGATAAAAACATGGCTGGCATACATGTCAAAGAGAAACTTGGAAGGCCAAATTCAAAATATTTGATCCCTGATATTTTAGCCTTTTGGAATTCACTGTACCTGTTGATATTCATGCCATGCAGGATTGTGCTATGACTTTTTTGTCCCAGTCTTGAGTCTCTTTCACCATCAGTGGGTCAAGGTTGAAGATTCTAGAGCAGCTTGCACTTCTGCAAAGGAAAAGATTAGCATCCTTGAGTCTCCATTTTTAACATTCATTCCTGGTAGTTGGCTTCCCTGATGGTTTGGGTGGGGGTGACAGCCCAAGTGCCAAAACAGGATACGGATGAAGCACGTCTTCTGCCTGTCAGTTTGGACCCGTGCTTGCCCCATACCCCATCACCCAAGCTCGCTCTTTGATTCACGTGAACTTAGTTCTGGTTTTCGTTGTTATGGCCAGTCCCTGGACTGTTGACACAACTCTTTGGTTAATGGTCAACAATTGCAGGTTATTTTTGCAGGCATTTTGGTATGACGGATAAAAACAGAAAGACAAAAAATGGAAGTCAACCCCAGTTAGCTCTCAGCATTTGACTCCACACCCACGCTGTTCTCTTCAGAAGGAGGATGGCACAGAAGAAAAAGTTAAAACAGTAACAGTGCCAAACGCTTATTAACCAGAGCTTCTAGCAGATGGCAGAGCACTTTCACTTTGATGCTAGGAGTCATCACGGCAAATTATATAATTGCTATTTTGCCGATGAGAATACTGAGGCTCAGAGGGGTCATGTGACTTGCCCAAGGTCACAGCACCACTAAAAGACAGAGGTAGATCCACTCCAGGTCTTCTGGCTCTGAACCCCGTGCTAATTCCTGAAAGTCACAGTCTAATGATTCTTATTGACAGAGGAATTCATGATGATAGCTTGATGTACTTTCAAAATTTCAACTTTGTAAATATTAAAATTGAAAACAGTGTTAGATCGGGAACTACAGTTGGTGGGGAAAGGTGGAAGTTAGTGGGGAGGGGTTGTATGTGAGAGTAGCTCCATCATTTTTAAACCCTCTATTAAAATTGCTTCCAAGTTGCTGCTCTTGTCTGCTTGCTTGAAGGCCATGGGCATCTTTTCACTTCTGTCCTAATAATGCTTAGTTAAATCAGAGGTTCTTGATTTTGTGTGTGTGTGTGTGTGTGTGTGTGTGTGTGCGTGCCATTGATGCTCCTTGGAAAATCTTACACATCCTCTCACTAGACAGTTGCCCAAGCAAGTACCCAAAATTCAGCACACAGTTTCCAGGGATTCATAGATACTCTAAAGCTGGTATAGTGTGCCCCAGGTTAAGGGCCCCTCCTCTGCCTGGATGTGGAATCCCAAGAAAAATCATTCCCCCAATGCTGTTGTAAACCCTTACACATCAGTGACACAGCCAGCCTCTGTGCTCCTCACCTGCTGTGTGCTAAGACCAAGGACTACATTTCTGTAGCTGCCTTCCACTGAGTGTGTTGCCAGGCCCGAATACAAACAGCAGGGTGTGGAATCCATCCCAGCTGAATGAGGCCCTCGCCAGGGTGTGAGGAAGATGGCAAAAAGCCCTGATCCTCTGACTCTCAGAAATACATACTTTGCACCTCGAAGCAGTGGTCCTTCTGAAAGGAGCTCAGGAGATTAAACTCTACCAATTTGTGGACACCTACACAGCCATCAGAGTTGCAATTTTGAGTTAGCTGTTCCGAAAAATTATCAAGTCCTTACTAGGTGTACTTTTTAGTCACTTAGCCCCTGGTGGTGGAGAATGAGCAAATAAAAATTCTTACATTCTCATCTGCAGTGTCACGTTTCCCCTGACTTTTGGACTAGGGAAACAATAGTTTTCAAATTTTATTGGCACCAGCCTCCTTGAAGAGCTGACTAAAGATTGAAATTCTTGAAGCTCTGGAATCTCTGCATTACGTAGAGATTCTTGCCCTCCAGAGACTTTCTAATGCAAGTGTGGTTCTGGAACCACACTCGGAGAAACACTGGACCAAGGGCTGCTGGCATCATTCCCCTTTTCATTTTTAGTGACGGCGTAGAATATTGTTACTGTCTTCTCGCCAGGAGTTCTGAAGTACAGGATAGTCCTATCCACGTGATTCAAGAGTTGATGAATTTCTAAGACAGTTGACGCTGCTGCATATAAAATGATTGAGTACAGACAGCTTATGACCCCTTGCCTCCAATGCTGGGAAAAGCCTGCCTTGCCTGCCTCTCATATGGCCTTGCACCATGTCTGGGGTCAGTTTGGTGGAGTTAATGAACTGCCTGGAGCTGTGTGACAAACTTCTGTGCTAGGGCCACGGGATGTGGCAAAAGACTCAGTTAACTTTGGAAGGAGTTTGATTATACGGTGACTCCCTCTTCTGCTATGTTGACCCCTTTGAGAGAGGGTTGATGGGAAAAGGGATGAGAAAATGTGTGCCCCTTGACATTTACTGAGGTTATATCTGAAGTCCTCCCTTCTGTCCCATTGCCAATATTGGAGCAAATGACAAGGCAGCATTTCTTTCCAGAGGAATAGCGAGAAGAAAGCAAAATGTAAAAGATCAGATTAAAATCACTGTTTGTTATTTTTTTGTAACTATCAATTTTTTTTTTTTTAAAGATGCTTGATCAGAGAAGTATCTTTTCTCTGACCCACTCCCACTCCTCCTCCTACCTGGCTTATGCTGAAATATACATAAATTAAAAGATCGAATTTTAGAATCAGAAGAACCAGAGGCCTTTGTTCTGCCGTTAATTAGGATGTGATCCCAGGCAAGTCAGTTCTCCTTTATAAAGTGTAGGAAATAGCAGGTACTAAGAAGCTCAAGTTAGGTAATTCCCAGCATGCTGTGCAAACAGCAGGGGAAAAACAAGAAAACCATTTGCAGCAGATCTTTTTATTTACGTTACCCTCAGGAGCCTTTTTGTCAACAGCACGGTTGACAGGCACAATCCTGCTTTATTTCTTCTCCCTGTTTCATTCCCTCTATTTCTACTTGAGAACAAGTAAAGTCCAAAGTCCTGCAGGGCCCTCTGCAGCTCCCCCTCTTACAGCGTCTCTTCCCACTCTTCTCTCTGCTCACTCTGCTCTGCCAGCCTGGCCTGCTTGAGGTCCCTCTGTCTCTCAGGCAGGTTCCCACCCAGGGCCTTTGTACTTGCTCTTCTCCTTGCCTGCAGGGCTCATTCCTTTCCTCCAGGTCTTGGCTCAAACATCACATTAGAAAGTCTTTCCCTGACCACTGCATATAAAATCCTGCCCTATCACCCTCTATCGCCCATACCCTGCTTTATATTTCTTCAGAGCATGTACCACCTCCTAGTGTGTTAGGTGTTTATTTGTCTGATGCATCATTCTTCACTAGGGAAGAACAAGGATATCCCAGCACCAACGGACATGTGGGCTCTCAATTAATACTTGTTGCGAGTGAGTAACCAACAGTTAGTGGTCTTAACCCCTTAGGGGACACACACCTCTGGATCCCACCCTCACTCTTACTCCTCTGCCTCTTGTGATTGGTCCCCATCTCCACCAACTCACCGGCATAGCTCCGAGACCTCTGGCTGTGTCCTAAGTATGAGTAATCCTCTGGAAACTTTGCAAGCCATATTTTATCTGACCTGCGCACTATTAACATCTCTCTCTTTCTACCTACACCCTTTTTCTTTATCTCTATATGTTTATAGCCTTCTCCCACCCCCGTGAGCCTTCTCAGGTTCTTTTGCTGGGCTCTGTCCGTCACCTGTGCTTAAATTCTGAGAGTCTCTTAAGATTCATCCTGGGAAGTATTTTCTTCTGTCTCAACATAACATATATTACATTATCCCTAGATGATGCCGTATGCACACACATACACATATAAGCATATGTACATATATACACACATACAAGTACACACACATACCACTTGCACATCTCTTGATAGGATGTCACACAATTAGCTCATATTCAGCATGTCCCAAACTAAACACCATCTGTCCCACCCTGTCCCAGGCCTACTCCTTCTGTATCCCCTCTCTGGGAGTGTTAATGGCACAACCATTTACCTGGTCACTCCATTTTATTCTTCTGAATGGCCTCTTGATCTCTACTAGAGTGATCTTGTAAAAATGCAGTTCTTACTCTTTTGCAATTCCCAGTGTAATACTTGATTTCAGGCAGGTATCATCAATAGATGCTAAAACCATTAGGTAAGCAGTGCTCAGGGAACAGGATTTTCACAAGGCCTCAAAATGTTACCCCACAGATTATGTATTAATTACAAAAGGGGAAATGCTAGCTTTAGGATGGAGAGATCTGGTGTCACCTTTCATGCTTTCAGCACTGTCAGTGCTTGGGCAGCATGGTACTGTGTGTGTGCCTCCTGATGTTAAGAAGTACACATCAGCTATGTAGTCTTCCTGCCAAAAATGTTTAACCTAAATCTAATCACAAGGAAACAGCCAAATTCAGAATATAGGACATTCTTTCCACAAAACAAGCCGGTTTGTATACTTAAGTCAGTGTCAGGAAAAGTGCAAAAGGCAGGAGTACTGTTTCAAAATGTGACCAAGGAGACAACTATGAAATGTAGTGCATGATTCTTGATTACATCTTGGATTAAGGGGGAAAATCCAAACCGCTGTAAGACATTTGACGGGCAATTAAGGAAATTCCAACATGGACTGTAAATTCGATTATATTATTGGATTAATATTAATTTTCTGAGGTGTGATAAAGATATTTTAGATAAGAGAATGTCCTTCTTCTTAGGAAATGCATATTGAAGAATTTAGGGATGAAATGTGATTGATAGTCATCCCTCTGTATCTGCAGGTTTCGTATCCACAGGTTCTAAATATGTGGGTTCAACCAACCGCAGATGGAAAATATTTGGAAAAAAAAATTCCAGAAAGTTCCCAAAAGCAAAACTTGCATTTGCCACGCACTGGAAATTATTTACATAGCAATCACATTGTATTAGGGATTATAAATAATCTAGAGACGATTTAAAGTATATGGGAGAATGTGCATAGGTTATATGCAAATGCTACGCCATTTTGTATAAGGAACTTGAACATCCTTATACAAGATTTTGGTACATGGATTTTGGTGTCCGTGGGGCATCCAGGAGCCAGTCACCTGCAGATACCAAGGGACAACTGTGTCTGCAACTCACTTCCAAGTGATTAAACAAAATTGTGTGTATGTGCATGTGCGCACAGGAGAGAGGGAAAACAAATAGGGCTAAAAGATAACTGGTGAATCTAGGTCAGAGTTATAGGGTCATTTATTACTTGCTCTTTCAGTGTTTTTGTAGGTTTCAAAAAAAAAATTCAAAGTTAAAAGGGGTGCAGGGAAGAGGGGGGAGCATGTGAGTGCAGACATGAGTGGTGAAATGAATATATACCAATTACCAGGTATGTTTCTGCTCATTTAATTTTTTTTTTAACATCTTTATTGGAGTATAATTGTTTTACAATGGTGTGTTAGTTTCTGTTTTATAACAAAGTGAATCAGTTATACATATACATATATCCCTATATCTCTTCCCTCTTATGTCTCCCTCCCTCCCACCCTCCCTATCCCACCCCTCTAGGTGGTCACAAAGCACCGAGCTGATCTCCCTGTGCTATGCAGCTGCTTCCCACTAGCTGTTTTACATTCGGTAGTGTATATATGTCCATGCCACTCTCTCACTTCGTCCTAGCTTACGCTTCCCCCTCCCCATGTCCTCAAGTCCATTCTCTAGTAGGCCTGCGTCTCTATTCCTGTCCCGCCCCTAGGTTCTTCAGAACCATTTTTTTTTTTTAGATTCCATACATATGTGTTAGCATACGGTATTTTTTTCTCTTTCTGACTTACTTCACTCTGTATGACGGACTCTAGGTCCATCCACCTCACTACAAATAGTTCAGTTTCGTTTATTTCTATGGCTGAGTAATATTCCATTGTGTATATGTGCCACGTCTTCATTCCATTTTTTAACATAAAACATCAAGTTAGAAATAACTCCCCACCCCTCCATGTGGTTCTGATCCTGTCACTCACCTGGTTAGTGTGGTAACTCTGGCCTCCATGGTTTCTGATGAGAAATCTGCTGTCGTTCAAATTGTTTCTCCTCTGGCTGCTTTCAAGTGTTTTTCTGTGTTTTTAGTTTTCAAAAGTTTAATTGTGATGTATCCTGGGGTGAACTGCTTTGGGTTTAACTTGTTTGGGGTTTGCTCAGCTTCTTCAGTCTCTGAAGACTTATGTCTCTTGCCAAATTTGGGAAGTTTTAAGTACTTTTCCAACCCATCTTTTTCCTCTCCTTCCAGGGCTTGGATGACACGATGTTAAACTTTTTTGTGGGTGGAGGTGACCTTGTAAATGGTGAAAGTCCTGACACCTCACCAGTCCTCCCCATGACACCACCTCAGCGGGGGGAGGGGGGGAATCTCCTTACTGCTAGAGGGGGTGTAAGTCCAGGCTCCCCACTTGGTCTCCACTTATTCCTTGGGCTGGGGGCAGCCTCCTACTTGGCCTTCTTTGACACCACCTGGCAGGGGTGTTGGGGTGCTTCATTACAGCCTTGTAAGGGTGAAAGTCTAGCCTCCCACTTGGCCTTTCCTGTTGAGGGTGGGGCTTTCACCGTGCTGTCTGTCTGGAGTAGAATGATTACTGTCTTAAGTTTTTTCTCTTGCTAGGCTGCCCTTTTCCTGGTCGTATGGCTAGCGAGAGTAGGTTTTGTTGGGGCTTTTTTGTCCGCTTCCATTGTCATTTCCAGGTTGCCAGCTTCTTCAGCTCCAAGTCTGGGATGTAAGGCAAAAAGGAAACTCGGGGGACTCGCCACTGTGTCATTCTTTGGGTTCCAAGGTCCCTAGTCAGTCTGCCACCTTCCCTCCACCTTTCAGAACCTATTTATGTAAGGTCCAGAGTGTTTATTTGTACTTGGTGGGAAGAACAGAGAACATGTCTTCCCCGGCTCCCCAGATGCAGGCCCTGCCCCCCGCCCCCCCAAGCTTCATGATCCCCACGTGAACACCCTGGTCCCACCACATCAGACCACTTGTAGTCCCTAGAACTTGTCTGCCTGTGGTGTTTCTATTCCATTCATTTGGGTTTTCTCTGTAAAATCTACCCAGACAGTTCACACACTCTTTCCTCAGGCAGAATTTTGCCTCTTCTGTCTTACGTAGCGCTTTAAATTACCTCTACAACTATGCTTCCATCTTGTATTGTAACTATTTGTCTTTTTCCCTGACTGGACCCTGAGCTGCCTTTGAGGGCTGGGACTCCATCCTGTACATGCTTGTCCTCAGTAACTAGCACAGCAGTTGCTTAAGAATTATTTATTAGATAGATGGATGAATGGACGTAGTTCTGATTTCCCACCTGAGTTGTTAAGTATGTTTGTTACCACACACAGACACAGCCCCCACAGATGCACTGTGCGTATGCCTGCTGCTTCTACAGTGAACAGAGGAATCCAGCAGGCTTGCCTGGAAGAAGGGCTCCTTAGCCCATGGCAGTCTGTTGACCTCTGTTAGCTGTCCTGTGTTTATAGCCTTTGAGTTCCTCTGAATACAAAATTGGCCGTGAGCTTAATTCTAGCATAGTATGGGAACGATCATTTTTACTGTGTCAGCACCTAATAAAGTGACATTCAGACCCAGGCACCTAATAAATATTCCTTAATGATAATGATGAGAAAATGAATATCTGTGGTTTTTTGCTATCCTTCTTGCTGAGATGCATTTCCAGAACTGCTTTGTGGCTCCTAGGAGGCTTTCACTTGCCTACATGTTGAACTAAATTTGGGGCTGGTGATGGGAAAGCGCTACCATGTGCTAGGTTGGTTTTGTTTTTTTTTTTTTAAGTTACTCTCTTTTTATTTACTTATTGGCTGCCTTGGGTCTTTGTTGCTGCGCGCAGGCTTTCTCTAGTTGTGGCGAGCGGGGACTGCTCTTCATTGTGGTGCGCGGCCTTCTCTTGTTGTGGAGCACGGGCTCTAGAATGCAGGCTCAGTAATTGTGGCTCACGGGCCCAGCCGCTCCGCGGCATGTGGGATCTTCCCGGACCAGGATTCAAACCCGTGTCCCCTGCATTGGCAGGCGGATTCTTAACCACTGTGCCACCAGGGAGGCCCCGCTAGGTTGGTTTTTAAGGCTCCTTATGTTCGCGCTTCGGTGCTAGATCAGATCACAGCGCTCCGTCTGATCAGATCACACCCAGCACAGCACTGAACTCCCCCTGGAAGTGGATGGCAGTGTGTTTTGAAAAAGGAAATTGAAACAGTTTTTCTCTTTTTAGTTCACAAATGACCTCACTTAATTAAGGTAGCAAATGTGTAAGGGGAGAAAGAAGATGGGCGCTGGAGAGAGGGAACAGAGTATTAAATCGGGGGTTAGAGGCAGCCATGGGCGGGGCCCACATCTAGCACCGAAACTGTGACTAAGAGCACCACACCTCTTAGCCACTTGTGTTCATTTGATTTCCGTGGGGGGGGGGGGCTTGGTTATTTTTCCTTTGAGCACCTGTTTGCACACCCCCCTGTGTTCACGCAAAGCCGCGCAAGTGTTCCAGGAAACCAGCTCCCGGAGGGTGGGAGTAGAGGATCAAGTTTTGGTGCCCTCTGACACCAAAAATGTATATTCTCATAAACAACATGCACAGTTCTTGGGTTTGCATTGGTTTGGCGGGGCTTCTCTTTCAGAGACTGCCTTCTAGGAGTTTCTGGGAAAATAAAATTTCCGAGCGAGCAGTGCCCTGGCTCCTCTGGCAAAGCATTAAGGCAGCGAGAGAGGGCGTGAGCATCCAAGGTAAATGCCGCCCTCCTACTCAGACACATGTTTATGGTTAGCTTCGAGCCTTTGGGGATTTTCCACAGCTAGTAGAGGCCTAAACTTTTAAATTATTTTCTGCGTTGCTGTACTTCCTTGTGTCTCATTCCCTTAGCGTGGAAGCTTGTGATTTTGACTATACATTGCCACCTGCTTCTACATCAAGAAAGCCCAGGGCTTACCTTTATCACCCCTAATCTCTTCACTAGGTTACCCTCCACGGCTGCAGCTTTTAACAGAGCTGGCCAGACATGTATAGGAGTGCCCTTTCCACCCCAAACCCCTACCTACCAAGAGCACTGGCTGCCCCAGCTCAAGGCTTCCCCAGATGGGCCTGGGAAGCGCCTTCCAGGAGTCCTGACTGAAGCCCGTACCATGAAACCATCCCAGGACTCCAATCCCAGGAGTCACGAGGATGTTGCACCATGAGTGGGGATAAGTGACAGGTGAACTAGCTGTACTGTACGTGACTTCCTGCTTTCCACTGGGTCATTTCTCCCTCTTCCTTTCACATGTTGGAAGTGGCTCTTGAAATCGCTGAACTTGCTGTCACAGAGCAGAATTAGACGTGGGGAGAGAGCAGCACAAAGTGAGTGGGCTCTTCAAGGGCTGATAGAAGCCTACACACTTGTCACAAAGGGAGAAAGAGAGACAGAGCTGGACCTGGGTTGGGGTCTGCCACTCGGTGAGTGACCTCACAGGTTACTGCAGTGTTAGTTTCCTCACATATAGAATTGGAATAGTGGTGCCTACCTCATGGTTGTTAAGAGGATTCAATGAGATTATAATGTTGTTGTTATAAAATGAAACAGTCTTTTGGAATCAGTAATTATTGTTTTGAATTCTTTTCTTGGGCTTCATTTCTGGTTCTTTTGCCCAAGCTCTGAGCAGCTAGTGAACTGCTCTGGTCTTCTCATCCACCTCCAGGCTCGTCTACTAGTATCAGTGCTGAAGGCTGCACCTTAAGCTCCATGATGAGCCCCAGGTTTGAAACCGTGGCTTTGTGTACCTGCAGTCACTTTGCACCCCTCTTCTGAGCCTTCCTTACACATGTTTGTGCTCAGTACTGTGGTCGAGCTGGCCTTTCCACATGGCCTGCCCTCAGCCCTACATCTAAGCATTGCAGGTCATTGAGGCCTCCTTGCCTCCCATCCAATGGGGTCATTCTTCTCCACTTTTTGAAGAAGTTAAGGAGCCAACCCAGAGGAGGGAAAGAACTCTGACTTAAGGGTGAGAGAGAATTAGGTTATGATCCTATTCTGCCACTTGCTGCCTTTCCTGCCCTTTCTGAGCCTGTCCTCATCTGTACAGTGGAATATTACACATCACATGGAGTCAATAGGAGTATTCAATTAGGTAACATTTTAAAGTGTTTAGAACCATGCCCACCACAGAAGGTAGGCATCCTCGCTATTATGCAAAAATTTCCTTAACCCAGTGGAAAGCAGGAAGTCACGTACAGTACAGCTAGTTCACCTGTCACTTATCCCCACTCATGGTGCAACATCCTCGTTGTACATGAAAATGTTGCACTCCCCCTCCATCAAGAAATTCTGCGCTTTGTGAGTTGTTTTCCCAGAAGCTGGATCTGTGCCTTACCCCTTAGGATAGCCAGTGTAGGCCGTTGCACGCTGACTGGTGTTTAGCCAGATTATCTGTGACCGTGGTGTAGGAACTAGCTGGCCCGTGTGGGAATCTAACCCCTGTTTCAACGAAATCACTGCACGTGATGACAGCAGCACCCTAAATGTGTTGGTGAAGGCGCCATGGCTGCAGAGTCCTTTCACTCTCCTTCGGTTGTTACAGGAGTTCTGGGAGGTGGGCGGACTCGACTCTACAGAAGAAGAAAATGAGACCTGGAAAGCAGTCATTCCCCGTGTCACACCAGCGGTAACTGGTAGAACCCAGGACAGGCATGCACATGTCTTGCTTTTATATCTGGGACTTCTGTGAAGTTTTGAACCAAGATGAGAGCCTAATTCTGGCTGTACAAATGAAAGTTTAGAGCTCACAGAATCCTCTAGTTTTCCTGTCACCAGTGTACACTTTGTATCCGTTCCTTATAGAATATTCATTAATTCATTGAATGACTTATGTGCTGTCCGTGGCGGGGGTACTGTCAGGAAGAAGTAGACAAACCCCCTGCCGTGCCCAGAGGAGCTTATTGTAGTGGTAGGAGGCTGGTAGTGAATACAGAGAGATGCAGTATGACCATCCAGGGTGTCAGGCGGCGATGAGCTGTGGAGAAAACTAAGGCAGAAAGGCAGCTGGGGGCGGGGGGTGCGGACACTGAGTTTTGCTTTGATTCTTAGTGCTTCTCGTCTCGTCCGTGTGATAAGCGCTCCTAGAGCAAGGTTGTGTGTTCATTCCCTGCTGGTCCATCACACTCTGCATATCAGGACTTTTGGAGGCTGATTTTGGAGTTGAACCAGCCTTACTCAGTAGAAGCAGGTGCAGGGGCTGTCTGCTTACCCACTGAGATGCCAAGACCTTCAGATTAGAGCTGGGATGACCTGGGTCATGCTTTGGAATGCTCTGGTAGCTTGGAGAGGGAGCCTGTGCTGGTTTTCCTTAGAGATTATTTGTTAAATCTAGCGCTCCCCCTGCCGTTAGAAGATAGGGCACTTCCAACTGATCTTTTAAAATGGGTTTCTTTTTTACTTTAATATTAGGAAAAAAAAAACTTAGAGAAAAAAAGAAGTACTGCAGTAACATTTGGAGCTTTCTTCGGGGACTGCTGCTCCTGAGGCCCAGCCCCTGGGGGTGGGATGGGGGGAGGAAGCGCAAAGGCCCAGGCAGGATAGGGTCATATCTGTGCTCTGGCTACTTTTAGCGTCTCCTTACCCCTGCACTCCTACCGCAGCCAGCAGCCCAGCAAAAGTTATCTGCACACACAGTTTCACAGCTGCTCTGAAATTCTAGGGCAGCAGAAGTGAAACTGACCACGGTCTTATGAATTTTCCTCGTACTGCTGTTGTTCCCAACTTGAAGTGAGTCAGGCCTTTTCCCCTCTCATCCTCAGGGTGTCCCAACTCGTTATCTGCTGAGTTTTTGACACAGACTCTCTTCACAGCACTGCATTTGTAGAGGGTCCTGCTTTGGTCTCCCCACCCTCGGTGTGCTTTGCTGAGTTGCGAGCTGTGGCCATGTGGTGGTAGCCCCAGAAAAGAGCCGGGTCCGTGACGGGGGATACAGTGAGCCTCTGGTCAGCTGCTGGTTGTGTGCACCAAGGTTAACCATACAATCATGGTGAAGTTCTTTTAGTCCTTCAAGATGAAATTCAAGTTAATTTTAGCAGCACTATTAATACCAGCTGAACCGAAGAAGGAAATGGCACCCAAGTAGATGCAATGTCTTTTTGGTTTAACTGCCTCATTCAAACAGTTCGGTCACTTTGCGATTCCTGATGAGGTTGGAGAAGGAAAGTGGGTGGACCCAACTTGCAGCTCTGCTCTGTGTCCCGGTCTCCCCGAGGGTAAAGGGAGGCCCAGTGGGCATTCTTGGAGAGTTGACTGCTCCATAAGGATTATATTAAAGTTATGTTCCCTGGGTGCACCTTACAGAGCCCAAGCTTAGGCAGTGACTGTTCCCATTAGGAACAAAGTAACCAGAATTGTTTTGATGGGGTAGCTGAACCATAAAGATATGTGCTTACTCAGGTGCCGTTTTCTTCTTCACTTCAGCTGATATTAATAGTACTGCTAAAATTAACTTGAATTTAAGATACCTTCTCCACTGTAAAGTGTAGCAGTAGACATGATGCTTCACTATAAAGTAATTCTTTCATCATTCTTCTCCCAACAGCTTTGAAAAGTCCAGCTGCATTTCATGAGCAGAGAAGGAGCTTGGAGCGGGCCAGGGTAAGGCACCTTGCTTCCCAAGGATTCCTAAGAGCATTTTCAGAGCCTGTTGTGCTGCTGTCATCTTCCTTCCAGTCTAGCGTTGCCTCCAGGGTCAGCCCTGGCCTTATGGTTCTAAATAGAAAGCTCTGGCTTTTCTGCTTCATCCCCACCCGAGCATCTCCCAGTGTGATGATATGGGCCATGATCGCAATGAGTTTCTTCCTTTAGTACGTTCAAGGGTATGTAATGGTCACCTCCCTTCTTTTGGTTTGGAGACCACTAGTATTTTCCCATCTTTAATTCCACTTAGCCTTTTGTAGCTGTTAGGACACGACCACCAGCCACGGAAAAGCTTGCTGAGTGGTGGTCCCTCCTGTCTGGCCACACTGCCCACACCTCTTCAGAATGGGCATGGAAACCTTACTGGTCTCCGTGTGCCCCTGAGCAGCCAGGGTCCACTTGAGGCCGTGGAAGCAGAAGCTGGGTCCCTCTGAGCTCAGGTTCACACTGCAGCACCTGGCTTGTTGCCCTGTCCCCCTCGGTTTCAGTTCCCTCGGGGGCCTCAGGGGATATTCTGCTGCCCAGTGTGGGCGGAGATGGGGAATTCGCCAGAACATGCTTCCCCCTCTCAGCCCCTTCACTTTTCTCTTTTATGTAAAAGACAAGGGAAGAGAGCCTCCCCAGATGGAGGATCATAGGCCGGGGCTCCCTAAGACCCACAGCTCTTTCAGAGACTGAAATATTTACCTCCAAGACTTATCTTACTGTCTTCTGTCTTTATTTTATTTTTAACAAATTTCTAAGGAAAATTAAGATTAATTCTTAGCGTGAGTGGGAAGAATGAGGCCACAGGTCCTGGGAACCAAAGGAGTGACCAGCTGCACTGTCTCAGTGCCTGGGAGGATGAGAGAATACAGCAGAGAGAAAAGGAATGTCATTGCCTGTGCCCTCAACCCAGTCGTAAGACTTGGCACCATTTCCCGGCCTGCTTCTCCAAGGCAAGGAGCAAATACGGACTAATTAGTACAGCTGCTAGTTTATTGAGTACTTTTGTGTGTGAAATTATAGCCTTTCTTGTTTATGTTCACATCAGCTCTTATGAATGAGGTGTTAGTATCTTTATCTCAATAGATGCAGTTAAGAGAGGTTAACTAACGTGTCCAGCTAGTAAGTGGCAAGCTTACTGGGATTTAAACCTTGGGGTGTGGACTCCAGGTGTTTTCTTCATCAGCACCGTATGCCTCCCTCTGCTGTCTGTGAAGACCTGCAGTGTACGACACCTGTTCTGCCGTCTTCTCCGGCAGTCATGGCAGTACTTCTGCCCACTGCAGATGGGTGATAGGCCCTGAACCCGCGGCCACTGTGAGCCATCTCCTGGAGAGCTCAGCACCACCCTGGGGCTGGCACAGAGCTGACCAGTCAGAGCACCAAGGCCAGTCCAAGGAGCGAGTCTTTACCTTGCTAGCAGGCATGCAGTATGCTCTGATACTTTATTTTCTATTCAATTCTACTCTACCCTACTCTGCTCTGTCTTGTCCTGTCCTGTCTTGTCCTATCCTACCCTATCCTGTGCTGGTCCTGACCCACTAATGGTCTTGACCTATGGTTTGTAAAATTCTGGTGCAAAGGTTAAGAGCACAGGCTCTAGAGTCAGACAAATCCGGGGTCATATATACATTATAACGTGAGCGCCGGGCAGTGGGCTGGCTCTGGGACTGTTGAGGGAATGGTTTAATTTGCTTGGCGTCTCAGAAGTGCAGAAATTAGGACATGAGACTTTAAGGAACTAGAGCTATGACACCATGTATCAAAATTAGTACTCTACTTGGCAGCCATTCAGAGTGAATGGAAAATGCTCATGGTATCAGGCAATGCCAAGTTTTTTGAAATAAGGTATAAAATTATATTCAGTATGATTATAGCTTTGCAAAATTAAACTTATCTTTTGCATGGAAGAATGATTAGAAACAAATATCCCCAAATACTAATGGTGGATGATTAAAAATTTTTATTGTTGTTTTACTTTCTAATTTTCTGAATTTTCTTTGATGAACATAACATATGATAGTAATAGATTAGGACTTCCCTGGTGGTGCAGTGGTTAAGAATCCACCTGCCAGTGCAGGGGACACGGGTTCGAGCCCTGGTCCGGGAAGATCCCACATGCTGTGGAGCTACTAAGCCTGTGCACCACAACTACTGAGCCTGTGCCCTAGAGCCTGCAAGCCCCAACTACTGAGCCCACGTGCCACAACTACTGAAGCCCGTGCACCTAGAGCCCGTGCTCCGCAACAAGAGAAGCCACTGCAATGAAAAGCCTGCGCACCGCAAAGAAGAGTAGCCCCTAGCCCCTGCTCGCCGCAACTAGAGAAAGCCAGCGTACAGCAACAAAGACCCCATGCAGACAAAAATAAAATAAATAAATTGATTTTTTTAAAAAAAGTAATAGATTAAAAAATATATTAGTAGTCCAGCCTCAGAGCGACAAATGGTCTTGACAGATGGATGATGCCCTTGGCAGGTGCACTGAAAGTGGACGCGTCCTTCCAGGCCTCAGGAGCCTGCAGTCTCCAGGCTGAGGTTGTGGTGGCTGCAGAGGTGACCCACTAAAGGCACGGCTGCTTTTTGGTCCTGTTCATGCCATAAGCTTGTGACCTGGATCTGAGAGCTGCTTGGTGTGTTTTTTCTATAGACAGAGGACTACCTGAAGCGGAAGATTCGTTCCCGGCCGGAGAGATCGGAGCTGGTCAGGATGCACATATTGGAAGGTGTGTTAGATTGGAAATGCTTCTTCATCTAAACCCTCATTCTCACTGTTTTCACCCCTGCACCACCCACGTTTCATCGTCCCTCTTTTTCATCACTCCCGTTTCTGTTGACAGTGTAAGCCAGAGCCTTAATGCAGTTAAAACAGCAGTGCTGTGGGCAACCACCCCTGGCTTTTGGGAATTCCCAAAGGAGCACAGTCACATTCTCTTGGGGTGGCTTCCCTTTTTCTATGGCCACGTCGTGGCCCTGGATCTCATAAAACCTCGGTATGAAATCCTTTCCTCCAACTCTGTTCTTAAATGTGTTTACTTTCTGTTTTCATTCATTCCTTCATCTGTCCATCCATCCGTTCATTTGCTCACTCAGTATTTACAGGAGCACCTGTGAAGTACAAGCAAGATCATCCCAGACGTACTCCACCTGCCCACACACACTTCTTTCCTCATTCTAGGGAAGGAAAGGTTTTGGCTTGAGCCTATTCACTTTTTGTTTGGTTTTGAAACCACTTTGGGGTTGGAAGAAGACTTTCCTAGACTGAACCCCACACTTTGCAGAGGAAGGCACTGAGGCCCAGAGCAGGGAGGTGGATTGTCCCCATAACGCAGCGAGCTTGAGGGAGAGGAGACACCACCCATTGCCTGGTGCTCTTTCAGCTCTAGCTCCAGCTCAGAGAGTCGTCTGGGCCAGCCTGTGCCTAGTGACCACTGTTGCGCGTGACCACACACTGTCCACAGCGGGGGCCCCTTCTTCTGTCCTTGTGAAACTTCAGGCCAGGCCACCGTACTCCGCCTGGCACTTGATTTACATTCTCATGGTCTCTGCTCCTTCCCCAGAGGGAAGGGGAGCTGCTCTGCAGTTCCCAGGGCAGGACCAGCTCATTCCTATATCCTCCTGCACTCCATTCTCTCCCACGGGCAGAGACCTCGGCTGAGCCTTCCCTGCAGGCCAAGCAGCTGAAGCTGAAAAGAGCCAGGCTGGCCGATGACCTCAACGAGAAGATTGCGCAGAGGCCTGGCCCCATGGAGCTGGTGGAGAAGAACATCCTGCCTGTGGAGTCTAGCCTGAAGGAAGCCATCATTGGTGAGGAGGCCCGGCCACCACGTGTGGACTTGAAGGCGGGGCGCAGAGGGCATGGGCTCTGGACCGCTTGCTCCCTGACTTCCTGCTTAGCCTTGGGGGAGCCGAGGTACAGAGTATGAGAGCCTGATAAACGGGTCCTGTGAGCCTGGGACAGCGCCAGTGGCCTCACAGATCAGCACCGTGCCAAAATAACTGCATCAGTGACAGAGAGGCCTCTGTCCACTTCCCATCTCTGTGAGTGCAGGGGCTTGTCCCTCTTTCCCAGAGAAGGTAGGTAGATGTCCGGGGTGGTGTGTGTGAGCACGTGGAGACGCTGGGACCTTGAAACTGTGCCTGCGGTTTCTTTTCATTAGTGAAATCTCTTCTTGGAGCCTGGCACTCTCCTCAGATAGTTCAGTCAGTAAAGGTCGATTGATCCAAGCAGTGTGCTAGGTGCTAGGGCCACAGCCCCACAAGGCAGACCAAGCCCCTCGTCCTTACGGAGCTCAAGCCCAGGAGCAGATACAGGCAAGGAAACAGGTGAGAGTGAGATGGAGGCCGCCCCCCCCGGCCCCGACAGCGGGCGTCGGTGTCAGAAGAGCTGAGGCCCAGGTGGGGGTGTTGGAGGGCCACCCCCCCCGGCCCCGACAGAGGGCATCGGCGTCAGAGGAGCTGAGGCCCAGATGGGGGTGATGGAGGCCGGCCCCGACAGCGGGCGTCGGCATCAGAAGAGCTGAGGCCCAGATGGGGGTGCAGGGTGAGTAGGAATGAAAGCGTATGCAGCGGGCAGAAGGAGCAGCCTGCACGTGGAGCTGGAAACGGGTGTTGAGACGTGAGGGGGAGGCCACAGAGTCCAGGACGTGCAGGGCCTCCTGTGCCACGGGCAGGTGTGCAGACATGATTCCCTCAGACTTTGGTAACTGTTGGTACAGACATGTTTCTTTGGCTGCCGCAGGCCTGAGACCTGCCCCCGAGGAGCGGCCGTGCCTTCAGGAGGCTCAGGTGCTCTCACGTAGGAGTGAGCTGGGTCTTTGGGCAGGGCAGGGGAGGGCACAGGAGTAGGCCCGAAGCAGGCCACGTTGGGCCCGAGCCCTGGCTCAGAGGAGACCGGTTTCTGGGACCTCATCTGCACCCGCAGAGGAGGTGCCCTGACCGCCCTCTTCCCCTTTAACTCCCTGCTTTGCCCTGGCATTCACTTCACCTTGTGTTAGTGTTTTCCTGCCCGGACCTTCACCAGATTCCACAACAGCGTTTGGGCCAAGGTCAGTTCTGGACTCTCCAGCCAGCCCAAGTCTGGTAAATGTTTGCTGAGAGTCAGCCATGCACCAGGCCTGTGTGAGTCCTGCCGTTACAGAGACGAACAGAATATGCTGCGCCTGCCCTCAGAGAACTCAGTCTGACGGGAGAAGGCTGCCGTGTGCACAAGTGATTTCTGAGTCTAGCTCCCAGGCACGGTGGCACCACGTAGTTAGAAAGACCAGGGCCCTGTAACATCGTAGCCAAGCCACCTGCCGTTCGGGACAGTTTGCAGGCTCCCAGGTGACGATGGCTGTGAAGGGCCCGGCACAGTCCTGGGCGCCCAGGGAGACTCGGGGAAGGGCTGCTGCTGTTTGCAGTGACGTTCGTTACAGACCAGCTGGCGGCTCTGTCGTGGACAGTGTAGGACAGCGGTGTGTGGCAGGGGCAGCGAGAGCCCGTCCGAGATGGGCTTCTCTCAGGGATGCAGATGGCGGTGGGGCTGACGACACGTTTCGGGCCCACCTGGAGATCGAGTCAGTTTGCCAAGTAGAGAGGGTGCAGAGGGACATTCCGGGCAGAGGGGACAGCGGGGGCAGTGTGGCCTGGAGCCCTGGCGGAATACGGCTTGTTTGAGGCCCGGGAAGTAGCTTAGTTTGGAACGAGGTCATCACTGGTGACTGGGGAGAGAGGAGCATTCGCCGGCAGTGAGCGTGCAGGCCAAGGAGTGAGCAGGAGGCAAGGCAGTGGTGACAGCACACATGGTCCGTCTGTTCAGGAAGAGAGTGGAGAGGAGAGAGGGACATAGTGGTCAAGGAGGAGGCTTAGGGCTAAGAGGAAGGAGTCAGGGGAGAGGCTGAGGAGGTGGGGGATGGAGGGGGAGGCAGAGCGGGGTGTGCACCGGGATGGGAGGGGCTTCGCAGACGGCCTCCGTCTCCCAGACTGCACCACACACCTGCGGCCATCTGCTCACACACGCGCCACCAGCTGGTCGTTGGAGTCATGGCCGGCCTCCCCTCAGCATCCACGTTTCCCGCCAGCAGAGCAGCGGCTGGGCTCCAGGGTGCCTGGCCCGTGAACTCCGGCCGGGCAGGGCCCCATCCGGGCTGCCCTGGCTGCAGGAGAGAGGGGTGGGCCCCTCAGTGACCTGGCCTGACGGCCCTGGGGCCGCTGCAGTGTGGCCAGCAGCTTCCTCAGGCTGGGCTGAGGCGGGGGTGGACCCGCAGCTCCTCCGTCCTGAGTCCCAGTGTCCTGTGGCTGCTGTGCCATGGCAGGTCCCCTCTCTGGGAGCAGGAGACTGTGGGAGAGCACCTAGACCTAGCGTGACCGGCAAGAAGGGCCCACTGTCAGCGAGCTGCATCCTCTCCGCGCTCCTTGCGGGCCCCTGGGAGGGCGGGTGGGGGGTGGGGGACAAGCTCAGGGGCATCCTGCTGGGCCCTAGGGGCATAGGGCCTCGGGGCACGGCCCTGGAGCGGGGGAGGGTCTGCCGGGAGAGTGTTCCTCATCTGTGGTCTTCCCGCCGCAGCTGCGTCCCCGGCATGGCTGCCGGCTCACTTCTGCGCCGCTGCCTCATTCCCCCTGTGTGGACAGTGCCGGTGCAGAACAACTCCCCTGACCGTGCTGGTGGCAGTGTTGTGACAGGAGTTTTTTGAAGTACCCTGCCTGCCCCATCCCCTTCTTTCCTTCTCTCTGCATCTGGGATTCCAACGCTGGGTCCCTGCTTCTCCCGCCTCTCCCACCCAGCCTGGTCCCTGCCCCGGAGCGCAGGCCTGCCCCCAGGACGTGGGTCTCTGGGAGTCACTGGCTGCTGAAGGGAGGTCGCTGTCCTTCCACTGATCTGCTTCACCTGTGCAAGCAGGCGGCCCTTCTCCGCGAGGCTCTTCTGTCTGTTCCTCCTGGTCTTCGGGGAGTCGGGCAGCCCAGGGGAGGAGTTGCACCTGCATAGCTGTTACCCAAACTCCTTCCGTCCCTGATCGCAGGGTCCGTGAGCCTCTGGGAGAAGAGGAGAGTTTTGTGCAGCCACAGGATGGGAATAAAATGCCTTCAACAGCAGGGAAACAGGAGGTGGCAGGCTGTGGGGCGGGAGGGCAGACCCTGACTTGGAAGACTGAACGCAGGGCGGAGTTAAAAGCAAGGGGTTAACCATCAGGCCTTTCCCCACCAAGGGGAGTGCTCTGATGACCTGGTGGGACTGACTCTTCCTGGCCTTTGTTTCGGGTCATGATGACAAGCTTTCCTTGAGCTCTTTTGGACACAGGAGGCAGGTCGGCTGCTGGCCTCCTTCTCCAGCTGCTTGCTGGCGCCGCGGGGCCGCAGGGCAGGCGCCTCGCTGGGACAGCCTCTTCCCCTTTGCTGGAGGAGTCTCACCCTAGCCTTGGCTTTCAGTGGGCCAGGTGAACTACCCGAAAGTAGCAGACAGCTCTTCCTTTGATGAGGACAGCAGCGATGCCTTATCTCCTGAGCAGCCTGCCAGCCATGAGTCCCAGGGCTCGGTGCCGTCACCCCTGGAAGCCCGAGTCAGCGAGCTACTGCCCAGTGCCACCTCTGTGTCCCCCACTCAGGTGAGCTTGTCCACTACAGGTGCTTCCCCTGCTCAGGGGCCCCAGACCTACTGGAGCGGCCCAGAATGAGGTCCCTCGCTTGGGCCAGGTGGGACGGGGAAGCCAGAAGCTGCGGCGGTGGGCCCTCGTGGAGGACGCCGGCTGGGCAGCCTTGCAGTTAGATTCAGAGACCTCCCTGCTGCCCCATGTCTGCTCATTCAGAACAGCCACTTCTCCTGAGTGTGTTCAGTTCCGTAACATTTCACCACCCTCTGTCTTCCCCTTTTCTAGTTCCCTCTCCCCTTGCCACCCTGGAGGCTGCTCTTTTCATCCCTCTCGTCTTTGCCCGTCATTTGCCCCCTAACGGTGATGGCGTCCGAGGGGGTGACAGCCACCCACCTCCAGGCAGGGCAGGGCAGGGATGCACCACCGGCTGAAGCCTGGAGATGGCGCAGCTTCCAGGGCCTCGAGAAGGGGTGGGTGTGTCCTCACTTCCCCTCTTCTCTCCCAGGTCGTGTCTCAACTCCCCGTGGGCCCAGAGTCTGGAGAAACAGTCCTCCTGGCGGAGCAGCCTCCTCCGCCGCCCAGCCTCGCCAACGGAACCACGGTCGCCACCGCCAAGCCCCTCCCCACACTCATTAAGGTGCAGACCTCTAGCTGACCGCCCTCTCCTCTCCGTTCCCCTCTGAGTCCTGCCGTGACTCCGTCCCAGTGTGGGGAGTGGGGCTGGCTCTCTTCTCCTCCTGGTCCGGGACCAGCCGAGGTCACCACAGTGCTCTGGGAGATCTCCTGTTCTCTCCACGCACGCTGGCCGTCACAGCCGCAGCCACCGCTCACTGAACACAGCGGGCCAGGCTCTCACTCCTGCTCGCCCCAGGAAGACACGTCCACACGTCCCCTCTGTCCACTCGGAGCCTCGTGAGGCTATGACAGAACCGAGAAGTGAGGCGATGGGCCTGAGGTCACCCAGCCAGCTGTGCCGGGTGTTTGTTGTCACTCTCTTCCTCCAAGTCCTGACCTAAGATACCTGAAGGGACGGCATTTACCGTCAACCCCACGAGACGCCCATGGGGACCTTTGTGTGGGAACACGGTGCTGGACGCTGAGGTTAAGTTCAGCAGCATGAGGAGCCGGTGTCTGGTCCTCCCCGCCCAGCCGAGCTTTCTCCCTCGGCCTCTGGGACCTTGGCCCTGACTGCCACCCTCCATCCAGCCTGTGCTCCACGCCTGCTGGGCAGGTGCCCTTCCTTCCCGCTCGGCTTGCTTCCCATCTTGACTGATTCTCCAGTCCCGCCACACAGGCCCAGGCCCTGGCCTGGAGCCTCTGGCCGCCCACGTTCCTCTGCTGCGGCTCACAGCCTTAGCGAAGCCTCCCTGTGCCTCCGGGCGCTCCCAGGTGGTTGGCGGGGTCTCCGCGGCCCTCCCCTGTGGCGCCCCTGCCCCAGGCCTGCTCCTCCCGGTCAGTGGTGCCCTGGCGCTCTGATGGCTCCCGGCCGCTACCCCAGCAGCCGGCACCTCCCTTGCCTCTGCGGTCTATTCCTGATTGGCTGCAGATGTCTGAGGTTTTCTCTCCAAATTCCTCCCTCAGACCTGCTCCTCGTCACACGACTGGTGCCTTCCTTTGCCCACTCCCCGTTTGCGAGAACAGTGTATGTGTGTTTATCTAACTTCCTCTTTCCCGGTAGTGCCTCGGCCTCTGTCCCCGCTCCCCAGCCCTGCCACGGGCTCTCCTCCAAGCTGAGCCCCCAGCTGCCTCAGACCTGCCTCAGGTCGCACTCCTCTCTCTGGTGGCTTTCCCTGGGCTCCCGTCTTCTTCCCTTTCAGTGGGGTGCTCCCGGGCTGCCCTCGGCCTCTTTCTCGCACCCTCAGCCTTGCCGGGGCCTCTCAGCGGACCCCTCTCCCTCCTCTCGGGTGCTCTCCGGTCCCAGCAGCCCCGCGCCTTCTCCCCCACTCTCCCTACCCTGGCCAACCGGCACCTCTTCCCGACTTCTGCGAAGGGGCCACCGTTGTCACGCTGTTGCCGAAGCTCAAAACCGTGACCTTGTAGCCACTCGGCTGCCACACGCGCTGTTGTCCCTTCTCCCTCTAGTCAGTCACCTCCTTGTCCCTTCTCCCTCTAGTCAGTCACCTCCTTCCACATCCCGTCAGTGCCCACGGCGCCCTGGTCAGACCCCCGCTGAGCCCCGCATCGAGTCTCCACCCTTCCGCCTGCCGTTCTCTGCTCAGAAGCCGCGAGGCCCTCCTTGCTCCTTCCCCAGCACTCAGCGCCCTGCTCACTCTTGCCCACACCCCCTCCACCCTCCTCACCCGGGAGACGGCCTCCCTGTGTGCCGGCCGCCCCGTCAGTGAATGGACGTGAGCTTCTGAGGTCCAGGGTTCGGATCCCAGCTCCTTCGCGCAGCGAGGTCCCAGTCACTGTGCGGCCTCGAGCGCGTGGCTTCCCTGAGCCTCTTTCTTCCCTTTCGAGTCGACGGGCCGGTTCCTGGGGAGGCAGGGTTTTTGCAGGTCTGTGTGACGCGGCTTTTGTAAAGCGCCCAGTGTGGGCTGCGCGAGCTCCGTAGAACAGCTCTTTTCACCTCGTCGTCCTGTTTACTCTGTGCTCAGGGTCACAGGGAGGCTGCCTGGCCTGTGCACTGGGGCTAGAAGCTCTTTTAAGAGCAGAGCCAGTCACAAGCCCCGCCCCCCATCGCCCTCACCCCCTCCCTGGACACTCCCGGGCACTGAGGAGGCCTCTGCTTTGGGAGGGGTGCCATTTGGCAGGGAGCGTGGACAGGGCAGGGTGGGCAGCGGGGCCTTTCCGGAAGCCACTTGGCTGCCCCTGACAGCGCACTCTGTCTCCTGTGCCCGCAGCAAAGCCAACCCAAGTCTGCCAGTGAGAAGTCGCAGCGCAGCAAGAAGGCCAAGGAGCTGAAGCCGAAGGTGAAGAAGCTCAAGTATCACCAGTACATCCCCCCGGACCAGAAGCAGGACAAGGGGGCGCCCCCCATGGACTCCTCCTACGCCAGGATCCTGCAGCAGCAGCAGCTCTTCCTGCAGCTCCAGATCCTCAATCAGCAGCAGCAGCAGCACTACAACTACCAGACCATCCTGCCCGCCCCGCCCAAGTAGGCCCGGCCTGCCCCCGCCACGCGCCCCCCACCCCTACACCCCCCCACCCCCCCCCCCCGCCCACAGGCACCGGGACGGCCAGATGCGGGCAGCCCTGACGTGAAAGGACCCTTTGGTCCTGGTCCTGCGGGAGTGCTCTGTGGGCGGGGCCCTTGCCCCTTGCTCCTCTCCATCCGGCCTGCAGAGGCCTAGGGCGAGACCTGGCGGGGGCTCATTCCTGTCCTTTCTTCCTCTCAGGCCAGCAGGGGAGGCTCTGGGAAGCGGTGGGGCCCCCCTGACGCGCAGCCTTTCCGCTACCAGCAGCAGCTCCGGCTCGGGCGCCCCTGGGCCCAGTGGGCTGGTACGTCAGAACAGCACCTCGTTGACTGGCAAGCCTGGGGCCCTGCCTGCCAACCTGGACGACATGAAGGTAAGTGGTTGCACACTTCCCCCTGGAGGCCTTGTGCCGTCGCCAGCCTGGCCTCTCGTGGGGGCGGTCAGGTGCTCGGTCTCAGGCAGGGGAGGCGGCCGGCCCAGGACCACGGCTGCAGGAGGCAGAGCAGAGCTCCAGCAGAGGCACCTGGAACCTGCTCTGAGGCCCTGGTCATCCGTGGCATTAGCCTTGTCATCGTGGTCATCGTCATTAACGACGCCAGCCAGTATCTGTCAAGGGCCGCAGGGCTTACGGAGCACTTGTGCACCTCTCGTTTTCCTCAGCCTCTACAGTGCAGTGTGAGAAACAGGGAGTGTTACCCCGGCTTAAGGATGAGCAAGCAGAGGCGTCGAGGGATAGAGAGGTTTGCCTGAGGTCATGGGTCCGGCCGGCAGTACAGCCAGGGTTCAGACTCAGGGCTCCATTACAGCACCCACCCTTTCCATGCGGCCAGCTACTGTCCTGCTGAATCTGCTCTACAAGTGCTGTGTTGGCCTGGGAGAGAGCAGCCCACACTTGGGCCACAGGCTGCACTCGTGCCCTGGGCTTTGGAGGGCGGGAGACGCCCCAGGCCTGGCCTGTTTTCTCTGCCCTGATCAGAAAGGGGAGTGGATCACATTCTCCCTGGAGAGTTTGTCCTCTGAACCAGTCTGCTCCCTCCTCAGTCATGACAGGGATCCTAGCAAGGTACAGCCCTTTTGGGGGGAGCTGGACACGGGCCTCAGAGTCCCTCAGACCCGGCTCTAACCCCTAGCTCTGCCCATCACCAGCTGTGTGATCCTGAAGAAGTTATTTCACTTTCATGAGCTCCGTTTCCTCATCTGTAAAATCCAGTCAATTAAGTATTTACCGAGCACAAGGCACCATGCCCCCGGTGTGAGGACGGCGAGGAGGAGGGGGCCAGCCTGGCAGATGCACGTCTCGCCCCCCAGGGCTGTGGGAGGGTCAGGTGGTTGATACATCTGAAGTGGCCAGTGGGGTCCAGACAGAGGAGGACTGCCCGGACTCTCCACCCCCTTGCAGGTGGCAGAGCTGAAGCAGGAGCTGAAGTTGCGGTCACTGCCCGTCTCGGGCACCAAGACAGACCTAATTGAGCGCCTGCGCGCCTACCAGGAGCAAATCAGTCCCGCCGCTGGAGCACCCAAGGGCCCCGCCGCTGCCTCCATCCTGCCCAAGGCTGGCGAGGTGGTGGTAGCCTTCCCTGCTGCTCGGCTAAGCACGGGGCCCACCCTGGTGGCAGCGGGCCTGGCCCCGGCTGAGGTGGTGGTGGCCACGGTGACCAGCAATGGAGTGGTGAAGTTTGGCAGCACGGGCTCCACGCCCCCTGTGTCTCCCACCCCCTCAGAGCGTTCACTGCTCAGCACAGGCGACGAGAACTCCACGCCTGGGGACACCTTTGGCGAGATGGTGACGTCGCCAGTGACCCAGCTCACCCTGCAGGCCTCGCCGCTGCAGATCCTTGTGAAGGAGGAGGGCCCCCGCGCTGGGTCCTGCTGTCTCAGCCCTGGGATGCGGGCAGAGCTGGAGGGGCGTGACAAGGACCAGATGCTGCAGGAAAAGGACAAGCAGATCGAGGAGCTGACCCGCATGCTCCGGCAGAAGCAGCAGCTGGTGGAGTGGCTCAGGCTGCAGCTGGAGCAGGAGAAGCGGGCCCAGCAGCCCACGCCAGCCCCTGCCCCTGCCCCGGCCCTGGTCACGCTTGGTGCCGCAGTGAAGCAGGAAAGCAGCCTTGCCAGCTGCCAGCTGAGCAGGCAGCCCCCGGGCCCCGATTGCCCCTTCAGCCCCAGCCTCGCGGGCCCCGCTGCCCCCCATGTAGACACTTGTACCCTGGGGCCCCCGCCCGTGGTGGTGAAGCAGGAAGCCGTGTTGCCCGAGCCTGAACCAGCCCCGGCCCTGGTCACGCTTGGTGCCGCAGTGAAGCAGGAAAGCAGCCTTGCCAGCTGCCAGCTGAGCAGGCAGCCCCCGGGCCCTGATCGCCCCTTCGGCCCCAGCCTCGCGGGCCCCGCTGCCCACCATGTAGACACTTGCACCCTGGTGCCCCCGGCCGTGGTGGTGAAGCAGGAAGCTGTGCTGCCCGAGCCTGAACCAGCCCCGGCCCCGCAGCTGCTTCTGGGCCCACAGGGCCCCAGCCTCATCAAGGGGGTCACACCTCCCACGCTCCTCACTGACTCCACAGGGACCCACCTTGTCCTCACCGTGACCAATAAGAATGCAGACAGCCCTGGCCTGGCCAGCGGGAGCCCCCAGCAGGTACCTGGGTGTGGGAGGGGCAGGAGCCCCAGGAGGGCGTGAAGGCACTCTTCATGACAGTGCCCTGTTCACCAGGTTCCCCCGTGGTCGGGCGGGTTATGCTCGCTTCCTTTAATCTTCCCTTCAACCCTCCGAAACTAGGGATCGCCATCCCGGTGTTACCCAGGAAGGTGCTCAGACTTGAAAAGGTTGAGGCACCTGTGTGAGGTCCCCAGCCTTGAGGGTGGGGCCACGAGGGCCTGCCCACTACTCTGGCGGTTGGCGTCAGAACCCTTCTGTGCCCGGCCGACGGCTCCTAAGCGGCCCCACCCGGGCCTGGCCACTCCTGCCCCTGCTCCGTGGGGTGGGACAGGCCCAGGGGAGGGTTGGGGAAGCCCCTCCTGGGATAGACTGAGGGCCGCCAGGCTGGACCTGATGCGAGCTCCACTCCTCTCCCCCTCAGAGAGGCCAGCTGTCCCCCACCAAGGTGACATTGGCAGCTGGCTCCCTGCTGCTGCCACCCTCGCAGCCCAGACCCTTCACTCAGCCTGGCCCACAGGTGAGGCTGCTCTAGGCTTTGTGTGGCCTCTCAGCCCTTCCGAGCTGGGGCTCGGGGCGGCAGTGACAGGACTCGGTTACTCAGGAAGGGACACAGGCCCCTGAGCATCCTCAGGCAGAAACTCCAGGGAGGAGAGGGGAAATTAGCCCAGAGACCCCCGCCCCCCCTGCCTCTGCCCCGTGTGGCTTGTACCAAGCCCTAGGGAGCCAGTCGCCCTCTGTAGGGTCAGAGGTCAGGGCCTCCTCCATCCCACATCCCTTCTTCCCCGGGGGCTTCCACGAAAGCTCTCCGAGAGCCAGTGCAGGTGGCAGAGCTGCCCGCCTTGCCTGCCTGGAGCGTGTAGGCCCTGGGCTGTTGCCCTCGCCCCAGCCACTGGTTCCCTCCCTTTCTCCTGTCTAGCTCTTGTCCCAGCCTGGCTCTCCAGCCCCTGGCCCCCCAGCCCAGAGGGACCTGGAGCACCTGCCACAGCCCCTTTTTGGGCCCCCCACTTCTCTGCCGAAGAAGGAGCCGCCTGGCTATGAGGAAGCTGTGAGCCAGCAGCCCAGACAGCAGGTAAAGAGGGTGGACCGGGGCCTGGCTGGGTGGGCGGCGCCTCGGCAGCTGGGCTGGGCTGGGCTGGGCTCCCACATTCCCCCGGGCCTGGCTGGAGGGTGGGGCAGGTAGGAGCCAGCCTCGCAGGTCAGAGAGGCCTTGGAGAGAAGCCGTCGGGCAGGAGTGAGTGTGGGCTCCGGGAGCCTGAGCACAGGCTGCCCGGCTCTGTGGGCCTGGCTGCTGGCTCAGGGCCACAAGGTAGGGTCTGTGCCCTGAGCCAGGCTGGGGGGCCTCTTGTTCTAGACTTCCATTTCATTTTCTTATTTTTGTGCCACAGGAAAATGGTTCCTCAAGCCAGCAGATGGATGACCTGTTTGACATTCTGATTCAGAGTGGAGGTAAAGTCCAGACCCACCGCTCTGCTCCCCGACCTCCTCTTTTCTTCACAGGTTGTCTCCATTCCTAGGCTGGTTGGTTATTGGGTTTGGTTTCATTCTTGAACACGATGCCCGGCAGGCCTGGTGCTTTGGATGCGTTAACGTGTGAGACGCGTCCCTTCTCCAAGGCCTGGGCAGGGACTCCCTGGGGTGCCGTCCTCGACACACGTTTGCCTCACCCTGACCTGCTGCGTGGCCGGCGCCGTGCCCGCAGCCCAGGGCGTAGCAGTGAGCAAGAGAGACGTTTGCCTCGGCGGGGCTTATAGCCCAGCGTGGGGAGATGAACGGTGAATGAAATAAGTAAATTATCGTATATGTCAGGTATTAGGAAAAGCCGGGACGGGAAGGGTCGCAGGTGCGAGGGGTGTCAGGGTCAGCCTCGCCGGGCAGGTGCAGTTTAGCCACAGGCATCATAGGGAGCTCCTCAGCCTGCAGGGCTGATGGGCACCCGGGGGCGGGGCGGGGGGGTGGGCGCTGGGCGGAAGCCCATGGGCTCTGGGTGACGCTGGAAGCCATAGCACAGCTTTGAGGGAAGGGTTGCCCCGCTGGAAGGGCAGGAGCAGGGAGGCAGGCGCGATGGTCCAGGCGCGAGCGGGGTGTGTGGGCTGGGAGGCAGTGGCGAAGCACAGAAGGGCTGGAACCTGGGTGTATCTTGGAGACAGCGCCAGTATGGTTTCCTCACGGCTTAGGTGTGTGGCGAGGGGACCCCAGGGCAGCCAAGGATGAGGCCGAGGGTGTGGGCCGGGGCGAGTGGCGGCCGCGTCGGTCACAGCCTCAGTCCCTAGACAGCTGAGTGGAGGGCCACATGGCCAGCCCAGGCAAGGTCTGGGCTGAGTCAGGAGTTTGGGAGTTGGCGTCTGGTCGGGGTGGGGGTGGCGTTTGGAGCAGTGAGGCAGGGCGAGCAGAGAGGGCGAGGTGGAGGCAGGGGCGCAAGCCAGTGAAGCTGAGCAGCGGGTGGAGGGTGGGAGTGCGCCCTTAAGAGGGTGACGTCCTGAGGCCGTGGGCTGCTGATGGGCGGTCAGGGAAGAGGAGGACCGAGATCCGGTCCCGGGCTGTGTTGTGGTGGCAGCTGGTGACCTCAGCCAGGGTGTTGCAGGGGGGCCATGGCCAGAGCCTGCTTGAAGCAGGTTGAAGAGGCTGGGGCTGTGGGAGACAGTTGGTCAGGCGTTTATACACTAATTCCCCATTCCTCCATCCCGCCCCCCGCCCCGTAACCTCTCTTCTCCTTCCTGTCTGTGAATTGATTATTCTAGATACCTTCTCTAAGTGGAATCATACACTATTTGTGCTTTTGTTTCTGGCTGGCTTCACTTAACGTAACACCCTCAAGGTTCTTCTGTGTTGTAGCTTGTATCAGAATTTCCTTCCTTTTTGTGGCTGAAGAGTATTCCATCGTGTGTATGTACCACATTGTGTTCAGCCCTTCATCCACTGGACATTTGGGTTGTTGCTACCTTTTGGCTATTGTGAGTAATGCTATATGAACACTGGTATCTGTTTGAATCTGTTTTCAGTTCTTTGGGGTACATACCCAGAAGTGGAATTGCTAGATCATATGGTCACATTCTGTATTTTAATTCTTGAGGAACCACAGAACTGTTTTCCACACAGCTGCGCCATCTTCATTCATACCAGCAACACACAAGCGTTCCAGTTGCTCCACATCCTCACCAACACTTATTTTCAAGAAAGTTTTTTGAAAATAGCCAGCCTCATAGTTGTGAAGTCACATATCTCACTGTGGTTTTGACTTGCATTTCCCTAATGAGTAATAACGTCGAGCATCTTTTCACGAGCTTATAGGCCACTTGAATATCGTCTGTTGGAGAGTTTGTCCATTTTTCAGTTGGATTTTGTTGAGTTCTAGGAGTTCTTTATTCTAGATATCATTTATCAGATAGTTTGCAGATTTCTTCTCCCATTCCAGGGGTTATCTTACTTGTTTTAATTTTTTTGAAGTATAGTTGCTGTGCAGTCTTTTCAGTCTTGATAGTGACCTTTGATGTGCAGAAGTTTTAAATTGTTATGTAGTCTAGTTTATTTTTTCTTCCATTGCCTGTGCCTTTGGTGTTATAACTAAGAAATCATTAAATCCAGTGTCATGAAGATGTTCCCTTCTAAGAGTTTTGTAGTTTTGGCTCCTAAATTTAGATCTTTGACCCATTTTGAGTTATTTTTTGTATGTGGTGTAAGGTGG
The DNA here is from genome assembly GCF_059928025.1 of Delphinapterus leucas. Taxonomy (NCBI): domain Eukaryota; kingdom Metazoa; phylum Chordata; class Mammalia; order Artiodactyla; family Monodontidae; genus Delphinapterus; species Delphinapterus leucas. The sequence goes on along the minus strand of NC_143139.1, from coordinate 94,385,491 downwards.
GGTCCCAACTGCAGGTCATCGTCAGGCTGGTTTCAGACACCCACTCACTTTCTTGATTGGCAGAGATCTCAGCAGATTTCAAGGAGCCAGGGAAAGAGAAGTCTCCCCCGACAGCAGCCTGCGGGTCACCCCTGGCCGCACAGCCGTCACCATCCGCCGAGCTCCCTCAGGCTGTCCCCCCTCCATCCGGCTCGCCGGCCCTCCCTGGGCGCCTGGAGGACTTCCTGGAGAGCAGCACAGGGCTGCCCCTGCTGACCGGCGGGCACGAGGGGCCAGAGCCCCTCTCCCTCATCGACGACCTTCACAGCCAGATGCTGAGCAGCTCTGCCATCCTGGACCACCCCCCCTCCCCCATGGACACTTCAGAATTGCACTTTGCGCCTGAGCCCAGTGGTGTGGGCCTGGACCTGGCCGATGGCCACCTGGATGGCATGGACTGGCTGGAGCTGTCGTCGGGTGGGCCGGTGCTCAGCCTTGCCCCGAGCACCACAGCCCCCAGCCTCTTCTCCACGGACTTCCTCGACGGCCACGACTTGCAGCTACACTGGGATTCCTGCTTGTAGCTCTGGGGCTGCAGAGCCGGGGGCTGGGAGGGCTGGAAAGTCGGAGACCTCGGGAACCCAAGGGAGTTGAGCGCTCTCTTGCCTGATGCAGCCTCTCCACGTGGTCATGAGTCCTGACAATCACAGGCCCTGCTTTCCCCTCCGTGGGAGGCCGGAGGAGGGTGTCCCCACACCTGGCTCTGGCTCACCAAGGAGAAGAGCTTCCAAGAAGCAGCTCTGGGTCCCACCCTGGGGTTTCAGAGGACTGGATGGGCCAGGGGCTTCTATTTGACCTCCTTTTGTGAGGTCGGGGTGCACCTGTCTGCTGCAGTTTGCTCAGGAGGTGAGGCTGAGGCAGGGCAAGGGGTGCATGTCCTTCCTTCTCTTCCCCTTCCCTGCAAGGGAAGGAACTGGCTGGGCCTCTACCTCACCACCCTCTTGATGCCAACACCACCGACCCAGGCTTCCCGGGAGGGGGGCTCCCTGCCATTTTAGTGTCTTGGTGTAGTGTAACCATTTAGTGGTTGGTGGCAAACGTTTTCTGTACAGGTGTATATACCTCTATATTATATATCGCCATACATATATACACATATATCTTGGGGGGCGGGTGGGAGGTGAATGCAGCCCCCCACCCCCGGTTCTACTCTGTGCACACGGAAGGGCCTGAAGCCACCGCTCCCGGGGCTGAACACAGCTTACCCTGGCCCCACCCATCACTTGTATCTGACACGTATAGACGCCTCGTCACAGCCTGTGCCGCACCTGTCCTGCTTCCTGCTCCTTATCAGTGCCACGAGGGCAGAGGTGCTTCCTGGCCCCCTGCCCACATTCCCTCCCGCTGCCTCACTGCAGCCACCACGGCCCTGGGACAGCAGTGGAGCCAGAGGTGGCCCTCAAGCTATGGCCTCCTCCTGCCCTGGGGCCTGGCCTCCCTTCTGGCCTTCTGGCCGTTGTCATTCACAGGGGATCAGGGATGGAGTCACCAGAACCAGTTCTGGGACAGAGGTGGGAAAGCTGTGTGAACTTTTTAAAATAAAAACGAAAACCCCGCCTGTTAGTCCATCTCCATGGAATGGAAGGGGGTCAATCCATGGAAGGGAAGAGGGGGGGTGCCGCGCTGTGATCCTGACTGCACCTCCCCGTGAGACCACCTCCCATCCCTGGCTGTGCCTCCCATCCCTGGCTGTGCATTCGGGACCACGCGCAGCTGGCTAGACAGAAGGTGGGAGAGGTGCGTCTCAAAGACAGTTTATTTGTAAATCAAAGAGGCTGGGGAGCCTTCAGCCTCCCCACCCTCCTCTGAGCAAAACCTGACAGAAGAGAGGTGGCGCTCCACCTCCCAAGGTTTTTGTTCAGCACAGCAAGCCTGGGGCCTCTGGTAAAGACCCTGGCAGGGCAGAGCCCTCCCCGGGGTGCTGAGAGTAACAGGCTGAGCCGGGCCCCCACCTTCTGCTCCTGCCACCTGCTGCCCTCCACCAGCACTCTAGCACCCAGGGCGGTGTCCCCGGACTCCCTACCACGGTGCCCAGCCAGAGCTCCCGAGAGTGTCCTCCCCTCGACCTTGCAGCTTGGGGTGGCCCCGAGGCTGGCCAGCGCCGGGCTGTTCTCTTCTTGCTTGAGGAAGGGGCTTGGTAGCCAAGGGGTCTGGAGAGGCCTGGATGTGACAGGGTCCCTGGAGGAAGAGCATCACCCGTCTATGTCCCAGCTGAAAAGGTGGTGCTTCACCAGCATGTCCTGGACGCCCTCCTTCAGGGGCTGCTTCTCCTCCTGCACAGGAACAGCCCTCCTGTCATGGCTGCAGGGCACACCACAGGGCCCAAGGGGCCAGAGTGGTCCTCACAGGCGACACCGGCACTCAGGGCCCCCACGAGGCCTGCCTCAGCACCCACACATCTGGGGGGGACCCGCCAGCACGAACACCCACACTGCCCCACCCCCCCCATCCCCCCTGGGGAAGGCAGGACCCGACCACCCACCTCTCTCTTGGCAGGAAGTTCCCAGTCTTGGGAGAGGCTAAAGGCAAAGCAGCAAAGGACCCTGGAGGCGGAGGGAGAGGGAGGCCGTCAGCGGCTGCAGGGGGCTCGGCCCGCCCCTCGGCCCACCCCCGGGGCGGGGCCTCCTCACCGCAGCTCGCACTTGATCTGGACCCAGCCGGGGCTGCGCAGGAAGGACCAGGGCTGGTACCACTTCTCCACGGTGGGCAGGCTGGAGCAGAGCACCTCCAGCCACAGGTGCAGGACCTGCTCACTGGCCACAGGCAGGGCGGGGTCGGGGGCGGCTCCAGGCAGAGGGTCCTGCCCTCCCGCACCCACCGCACTGGGCCACCCCCCGCTCCAGGGCCCCCTCCATCCGCACCCCCAACCTCCCTCCGCTTGGTGGCCTATGCAGGTGACCCTGCCTCCTTCCCTCTCAGCTACTCTGGCTTCTCCACATGGGGAGATGTGCCCAGGGGCCCAAGGTCCCTGTGGCCCCCACTCCCCTCGGTCCTGTGTCTGAGACTCGGCCACCACCACCCCGGGCCCTGGGGCCTCAGTCCCGCCGGTCAGCCGGGGAGAGACACGCCCGCTCGCTGGCCGGTGGGCCCACGGCATGTTCCGAGCAGGTCTCGGGGACCCCTGCCTCGCCTCTCCAGGTCAGAGCAGCCTGGAGGCCGCCCCTCTGCTGTGTGGCAAGTGCAGAAACACCGCGCTCAGCCTGGCCAAGGTCCGAGCCTCGCACAAGCCTGCAACCCCTCCGGCAGGCGCCCCTCCCTAGTTTGCAGCTGCATCCCTGATGAGCCTTCACTGCTCACCTTGCTGAAATCTGTGCTCCCCAAAACCCGAGCGCCAGCCCCCCGCCCCAAGCACTGGCTGGTCTCATGCTCGAAGAAGGGCTTCGGGAGCCACCCTGGCCGTCTTCCACCTCCGTCTGCCCAGCTTAGGCCCCCCCGCGGCCCCCACTCAGCAGCGGTGCAGACACTCACTTGAGCCCCACGCAGATGAGGGAGCGGAGCTTGACGTCCATTTGTGCGTGTGCAGCGTCATGGGTCACGTTAACGGACTGCACGGCCTGGAGGGCACAGCTGTCGCTCAGGTGTCCCCAGCTCCCAACCCTGAAGGCCTGTCCCGCCCACGGCCCTGCTTACCCGGTAGAGCAGCTCCTCTGGGGTCAGGACTTTGCCATCTTCATCCAACCTGAAAGGGGGGACCAAAGCTGCCAGTGCTGCCCTGGTGGGCTCGGACCGCTCCCTCTCCCTCCTCCACCCCCAGCCCCAGGCTGCCAGGTGACCCTACCAGGAGGATGACCCTGCCAGGAGGACACCGAGGCCAGGGCAGGGTTACCTGTACGTCTTACACAGCACTAGGCGCGAATACACCGAGTCGAAGTCTCTCTCAACCTCCCGGCCCGCCGCCTGGGGGGCAGGGTGAGCGTCGGGCAATGGGGTAGGTACCAGGTCAAAGCCACAGAGTCCAACTGAGTTCAGGTCACCACCCCACCAGCTCCTGCCACCAGCTCCGCAGGGCACAGGGGCTCAGGGAAAAGGACTCTCACCTCCTCGATGAACAGCCAGGGGTGGCAGGCGCCCCCAAGCAGGGAAGGCTTCTTCAGTCCGTGTTCAAACAGGGCCTTCAGGGCCGGGCAGAGGGTCCCTCGCACGAGGTCCGTGACCCCCTCTGTCACAGAATCGTCCCCCGCGATGGAGTACTGAGGGTGGAGGACGGGGTCTGAGACGCCCCAGCCAGCCCCTCCCTGTCCTCACAGCCACTGCCACAAGCCACACGCAATCGGGACGCAGGCCCTGCAAGGAGGGTGCAGGCCTCACGGGGCAGAGGCAGCAGCGGCTCCGGGGACGGGCCTGCCTCGTGTGTACCCTCCTCACCTCCTTGCTCCGCTCATCCAGGACTTCCACGAACTTTGCTGGAAACCAGCCTGTGGGAGAAGCAGGGCCCATGAGGAGCGGGCGGCCTGGTGTCGTGATGCTCCCCACAACGGGGCTGAGGACACACGGGAGCAACGGACGCCGCTGTCTGAGCAAACCCAGTGCCCGCTGCAGCTTCGCAGCCAGGCCCGCCTTCCCCTTGCCCAGCGCAACACAGGACCAGATGGAGGCCTCACCTCTCAGGCCATTCAGCTCCCCCACCCAGCAGTGCTCGTCCTTCTGGGAGATGATCTGCGGAGGAAAAGGGCGGGAAACACAGCTCCAGTTGCCTGACTTCATCCTTGGCTGGGAGCCCTGGCCACATGAGGGCTCGACCAACCCGCCCATGGCCTCGGGGCTGGCGGGGACGAAGGCGTCCGCTCCCCGCTCACCGTAATGATGTCGTTCTTGCGGAAGCCCAGCTCGTCATCATCGTGGCGCTCGAAGTCCAGTAGGGCCTTGGCCCGGCGTGGGTGGCTGCGCAAGCATGCCACGTAGTTCTCGTGGTCCCTCTGGTGGCTCTCCATGCTGTAGTCCGGGCTCAGCTCCTGCTGGGGGGGGGGGGGGGCAGAAAAGCCCACCGCGAGGGGGCGCTCGGAACAGGGCTAGGGCCCCTACTTGAGCTGTGTGCACAGCCCGGGACCTTAGACTCACCACACTGCAGTTCTTGGGGTCTGTGCACTGGAAGTGGCGTGCCACGCGCAGGATGGCTTCCCGGAGGTCGGCCACCAGCTCTGTCTGCTTGATGTTCTTGGCCTTGAGCGCCTCCAGGTCGTCCTCCCCTGTGAGGCCCAGAGAGCAATGGTGGCCGTGGCCCAGCCCGGCCCTGTCCCGACTCCAAGGAAGCGCAGAGTCCACACGGGGTGTGAGGCCAGACGCCCCGCTCTCGGAGCCCAGCCCAGCGCTTGGCCACCCGTGCAGAGTTCTCACCAAAGAGCAGCGACGTGATGCCAGACTTCCTCCGCTGGGTCCTGCGGCGGACAACCTGCAGGCGGGGAAATCAGGTCGGCGGCAGCCCCAGGCACCCGGCGCCCAGCCAAGTGGATGGCGCCCCAACACTGGGGACAGTGAGCAGAGCCCTTCCGTGCAGAGGCCCCGCCGGCATCTCACTCGTGCCGCCTCCTCTGACATGGCCTCTAAGGCCGGCTCTGAGGCTCAGAAACATATCGTCAGTTCAAATCTGGGTCTGTCCAGGTGGGTCCCGGCAGAGACGCGCCAAGGACAAGGTGGCGGGTCCCTGCACAGCTGTGGTCTGGCCAGGCCGGGCCCTGGGTGCTGAGCTGGAGGGGATGGTGGTGAGCTGGGGCCTCCTCCCTCATGGGCCCACCTGAGAGAGGCTGGCGGCAGGGCTGGCGCCCAGGAGCGGGCCCTGGTCGGCTAGGAGGTAGGCCAGGTGCTTGCGGCGCTGGCTCTCCACGGCCACGTCAGTGAGGGAGCCCGCCAGCCGCATGGCCTCCCCCAGCAGCAGGTCCGCGTCCTCCATCTGTGACGGTATGTCCGACAGCGTGTTGAAGATGGAGGCTGAATTCTCCGACTGGATCAGCTCCTCCTCCTGGGCCATGTGAGGGGGGCGCTGTCACTGCCTGGGTGGCATGTGTGACTTCCCTGGATGGTCCAGCTGAGCACACGAAGGCCCTGCCCCAGGAGAGAGACCTCCCTCCTCCCCGGGGCATCTCCAGAGGGGCCAGGGCTCAGGCCACAGGACACTGAGGCCTGGACTGGAGCAGAGGTGGAGGGCGGGCAGACCCCGAGGCGGCTGCCAGGACAGCTGCATCTGGCACCTGGGGCTCCGGCCTTCACCTTGAGGCACAGCATGCCCAGCGTGGCCTGGAACAGCACCAGGGAGCCCTCGTAGAAAAACAGGTCCCAGAGGCGCAGCAGCAGCCTGATGTGCACCACGCTGGCGAAGGCCGTGAGGAACCAGTGCAGTGTGATGAGGGACAGCTCTGTGGACACAAACCAGAGGCCCTGAAGCTGGCACCAGGGATGGCCGGTGCGGAACAGCCAGAGAAGAGGGGCACCCCCCAGGCACGCAAGCCGTGGAGGAGGTGGAGCGAATCTCCCAAAGCAGCAAGAGGCCATGCTTGCTCCACGGCAGAGAGGAGGCGGGGCGTCAGGAACCGTCGGAGAACAAGAGAGCAAGGAAGGCAGCAGCATGAGTGGCCGTCGTCAGAAGACCTCCTTGCCTCCTCCTGAGCTGCCAGCACTGCCCTGTCTTCAGCTGGGTCCTGAGGCCTCAGATCTGCAGCACCTGAGCCAGAGCTCAGGAACCCTTGACCCCAGAGCAGCGGTGGGCTCGGGCCCTTACCGATGTCATGCTCCTGGAGCAGCCTGTCCAGCCGAGGCAGGTACTGGACGATGAGGTGGCGCAGGAGCCGCTGGTCGGTCTGGACGCCCAGCAGGGTGGTGCTGAAGTAGGAGGCGGGGAGCAGGTCCTCGATGATGGCGCACATCATCCAGAAGGCATCCTCCTCCTCCAGGAACAGCAGGAGGCAGGCAGCCACCTGGCCGGGGCAGGGGGGTAAGGGGCCTCTGCCCAGGTGTCCATGCAAATTAGAAGAGGCACCCCCTCGGGGGTGACCAGTTAGAACAAGGCGGCCTCTGGGGGGTGGGGGGGGGGGTCACACCACAGACCGCATGCCGGCCTCAGGCTTGGAACCCCTCCCTGCTTGGGAACCGCCCCCTCCACCCCCTCCTCCAGGCCTACTGCCCCCGTCCCGGGCTGTGCTCACCATGCCCGTGCCCTGGCAGTAGCCGATCTCCGGGTAGAGCCAGGCCAGCGCTCGGAGCACCCTGCGCAGGCGGGGTACACCCACGCTGCTCACGTGGGCGAAGCAGGCGTTGCTGGGCATGGTGCGGAGCAAGTCCTTCTCAATCTGCTGGCAGCCCGCCCACAAGAGCCTGTGAGGCGCAGAGCAGGCGCACAGCCTCTGCACCCCTGACACCGAGACCCCCCGGAAGTAGGCCGGGGGCCCCTGTGTGGGGCAAACCTCAGCTTGGCTTCTCTCCCAGGAATGGGGATTCCTCAGGCTCCGGGTCAAAGTCACCCTCCTCCCTTCAGGATAAGAGCCCAGCTGGTGTGCAGCTGGTGCCACGTGATCCACGGGGGAGCCTCTAAACATAAAATTACAGATTCCTGGGCCTCAAGCCACAGCTGTGGAATGAGAATCTCTGGAATGAAGCCTGGAAACCTGTATTTAAAATCTCCAGGGGAGGGACTTCCCTGGTGGTCCAGTGGTTAAGAATCCGCCTTCTAATTCAGGGGACGCAGGTTCAATCCCTGTTCGGGGAACTAAAATCCTACGTGCCGCGGGGCAACTCAGCCCGCACGCCCCAACTAGAGAAAAGCCCGCGTGCCACAACGAAAGATCCCATGTGCTGTAACAAAGTCCCGACACAGCCAAAATAAACAAATGAATAAATAAATAAAACATTAAAAAAAAATCTCCAGGGGATCCTAATGTGCACCGGTCCGGTGGCCTTTTTGACAATCCCTCCCCCCACACCCACCACAGAGGGACCAGGAGGAAACTGGCTGGCTCCAGGCACACGTCTGTAGGTGCAAGGACTGCCCAGGGCTGCCTCACAGCTGCCGAGCTCTCCCGGGCCCCCCTGAAGGGCCTCCCCCTGACCCCCCACCCCCCCAAACAGGGCCCCACCTGCTTGGCAGCAACGGTCTCATCGTTAGCGCTGTCCTTCACGATCTCTCGGTAGGACAGCTCGGAGTTCCTCTTCTTCTGCAGGGCCCCGGAGAGCCGCATCCACAGCTGATGGGGGGAGCACGGCGCTCAGTCCCCAGGGGGCCCCTGAAGCCCGCGGCCCCCGCGGGCCCCGCCTCACCTGCGGCCTCATGCTGTGCGGCACCCCGGCCAGCACCAGGGAGCGGAGCTTCTCCGAGCGTGGCAGGGAGATGGCAATCTTGTCCCAGGTGAGGTCTCCCACGTCGTGGTTGTGGGTGAACTCCAGGTGGGCCTGCCAGCGCAGCCTCTGGGGGGGGTCCTCCAGCAGCTGGCCTGGGCGGGGGGCGCCGTCTGCGCCTGTGAGGGAGGAGGGAGAGCGACCCCCGCCGCCTGTGCCCCGAGAGCAGAGGACTGGGCTCTGGGTCCGCCGCCCGGATCTCACCACCGAAAGCCAGGGTCACCTTTCCAACCATCTCCCGTGGCACCCCGAACAGCCAGCGAGAACTCTTCGCTTTCACCCCCAAACCAGATCCGGAGGTCTCCCCCCCCCCCCCCGACCAGGTGCTCAGGCTCCTCCGCTTCAGAGCACAGGCAGAACCTCGGCTCTCTCGCCCCTCCGACTACGGCCCTAGTCCAAGCCACCATCTCTCGTCTGGGTTAGAGCGACAGCCTCCTCAGCGGCCGCCTAGTCCTGCCCTGCCTCCCTAGAGGCTGTTCACAGCCCTGTCACAGCTCAGAGCCTGTCACGCAGACACAGCGCCTGACCCCGCCTCCTCGTGCCCTGCTCCCTCCACCCCAGCTCTTTCCCACAAATCCACTCGCCTCAGGGCCTCTGCACCTGTTATTCCCCTTCCTGGCCACACTCACTGCCTCACTTCCTCTCAGTCTCTGTTCAAACGTCTCCCACCTCCCCTCCTCTCCCAGCCTCTTCTTGCCCCCAGCATACATTTTGTTTGTTTGTTTACTGCCTGGGAACTCATGAAGCCAAGACCACCTGTTTGAGGCACTGGGGATGCACAGTGGGGCGGGGCCACCCCACAGAGCCTCATCCTTACTCATCCTAAAGCCATGCCCTTGGCCTCCACTTTCTGAAACTTCACCTTCAGTGAATTCACATAAAGTGCACAAACTTTAAGTGTACACTTTGTTGAGTATCAATAAACAAATGTCTAAGCACTGACAGTCTAAACGCTGTCCCCATCAAGACACAGAATACTTCCATCATACTAGAAAGTTCCCTGTGCTCCTCTCAGGCCCAGCTTTTATCTTCTGAATGTCTGCCTGCAAACTAGGGAACAAGGAAGGCTCATCAGAACTGGGAGTACGAGTGACCTGAAGGTGAATGGTCTCAGTCAGTCAGTTAACGTCTGCTTGGTGACAGGCTACCCTGGGTTCTGGCAGACAGCTTTCCAGCAGTCCACTTGGCAACACCAGGTGTATTTACAGTAGAAAATAATGGAAATGGCCTAGGGGCCCACTTACAGAAGAATGGTTATAAAAATATGAAGACAGTGACTTCCCTGGTGGCGCAGTGATTAAGAATCCGCCTGCCAATGCAGGGGACATGGGTTCGAACCCTGGTCTAGGAAGATCCCACATGCTGCGGGAGTAACTAAGCCCGTGCGCCACAACTACTGAAGCCCGCGCGCCTAGAGCCCGTGCTCTGCAACAAGAGAAGCCACCGCAATGAGAAGCCCTCGTACAGCAACGAAGACCCAATGCAGCCAAAAATAAATAAATTTTTTAAAAAACAACAAAAAAAATGACAAATCCATTATAATTACAAGGATAGTACACAGCCACTGAAAAACATGCTTTAAAGAGGTCTTAACTGACAGAAAAAATGCTCATGGAATAATGTTGAGATATAAGAGCAATATAAAAACATGTATATGATATCTTAGTTATGAAAAGTTACATACGGATACACACAAAGCCAGGAAAAAAATACATAGAAATGTCAGCAGTTATCCTCAGGTTGTAGGATAATGGGTTAATTTGTTTTAATCTTTATATCTTGATGTACTTTTAAAATTCTCTATAATGAACATTATTGCTTTTATTATCATATGAAGATCAATAAAATTAATCTTAAAAAAAAAAAAAAACCCAGGGAATTCCCTGGTGGTCCAGTGGTTAGGAGTCAGTGCTTTCACTGCCAAGGGTGTGGGTTCAATTCCTGGTTGGAGAACTAAGATCCTGCAAGCTGTGCAACGTGGCAAAAAAAAAAAACCCCAAAGGATTCCAGATACTTATAACAGCATCACTGTCGGATGTGGTTCTGTCCCCGAGTCTGGAACATCTAGAGCCCGAGGCCACAGCAGTGTCGTCAGTCACTGGAGCTTGCCCTCCCCAAGGACAGTGGAGAGATTACACCCGAGGGGCTATCTCACCTTCCTTGTCCACGCGGAAGCCGAACTCATCATAGCAGAACTCTGGTTGCTCCACTGCCTCTTCCTTCTAGACACAGGAGTAGGAAGAGTCAGCCTGAGGCTGCGTGCGCTGCTGCCATGCCTCCTAGCCTCCCTGACTCAGACCAAAGGCCACCATTCCCTGAAGCTTCTGTGGTCATCACAGCTCTGGGGGCCACGACCCTCTTGAATTCTTCCAGAGTTTTCCTTGTTTTCCTCAGAGGTCAAAGATAAAATCAAGGCAAGAAACACGTTTTATGTATTTCTGTGCCCCATAATACTGAGAGCAGAGTGCCATACTTGTTCCCCAACCTAATGTCCGATTCACAGGGAACGTGGAGCTAAGATACTGTCTCTGATGGGGGCTTCTGACCCTGTGTGAATACGGGGGAGTGGCCCCCCTCCCAGGATGCCTGCAGCGGGCGGTGGGTCCCCTTGGGTGCCCCAGCGTGGGAGCAGAGCCACTGGCGCCCACTGGCTGACTGCTGTACCTGTGTGTACTTGGCCAGGATCTCCTGGGGCCACATGCTAGGAGTCAGGGCTGAGAAGGGGCCACTGGCAGAAGGTATGTGGCTTCCTAAAACCAAAGAGGACCAGGAATAGGAGATGAAGAAAATGCAGAGCATTCAGGGGGAAAATTCAAGTTGAGACACCCCCTCTCCCTTCCTCTCCCCACCGTCCCACCCCCCAGAGTGCCAGCATTAAAGGACTGGACCATCTAGAGTGGGATGGATGGGGGAGGGGAGAAACCTAGCAAAGTGCAACTTTCTGGAGGAAGGAAAAGGAAGCCAGCAGTGTGTTACAAGACATAACCTGACTTCATCTCCTTGCCTCTCCCTCCACCTGTGAGTGAGGATTTTCAGGCTGGAAGGAGAGGACAGGGATTCAGGAAAACTGAGAAGAGAGTTGCAGTAGCTCTCCCAGATGCCCGTCAGAAGACTTCCTCCTTCCTCCATTACCTGGGCGGTCCACGTGACCCTCGAAGGTCCGTGGAAAACAAGCCTGCTTCCCTCCCACTGGGGTTTCCTCCTGGATAAGACCCCCTTCCCCCTGGAGAGCCTGTCGCCCCATGTCCAAGCCAGGCCCCTGCCTCCCACCTGACATCGTGTGGAGAGGACAGGCAAGTCTTCTGTAGATCCAGACTCGGGAGTTTCCTATCCTAGTATCTTACAGCTGGAAGGCTCCTCAAACTTCATCTGGTCCAGAAACATTTGCCCTGGTAGGAGTGCAAAGAGGAAAGTCATTTAACGCAGCCCCTCTCCTGGGAGTCCTTTCTACCCGACTCTGATTTGCTGGCCCAGAGGTGGTGGGGAGGTAAATCCTGGCCACTGTTTGACAGGGAAGGAAAAGTCACACTTGAAAGAAAAAGCCTCCTATTCTGAACATTTCATCCAAGAGCATACACTTTGAAGAAGCTACAAAACTATTGTTCTCCAACAGCTCTGTGAGCCGAGAGGAGGGTCTGCTCAGTTCCCATACTACTAAGGAAGGAGAGGATCACACAGACAGACTTCCTGATGCTCTGTACTCAGGCAAATGTTTCATAAAAAAGAAAACAAAAACCAGCCACCACCAAAACTTCCACGAATAGGTTCCTGAGCCAGAATTTTTGAGGAATCACTTAGGTACAACACTTCTGAGTCCGTACCTCCACTCACCCGACACTGACGTTTCCACTTCATCCACCAGTCTGCTCGACCACACCTTCCAGCACCTCACAGCTGGGAAACTAGGAAATTGCCATCTAAGTTTCTCACGTCACTGTTTAACCCCTGCCTCCCTACTTTTTTTGTCCTCTTAAAAAATGACTCAACAATTAAAAAGACAAACAGCCCAATTTAAAAATGGGCATAAGGGGACTTCCCTGGTGGTCCAGTGGTTAAGACCCCACACTCCCAATGCAGGGGGCCCGGGTTCAATCCCTGGTCAGGGAACTAGACCCCACATGCCACAACTAAGAAGTCCTCATGCCACAGCTAAAAGATCTCACGTGCCACAACTAAGATCCAGAGCAGCCAAAATAAATAAATATTAACAATAAATAAATAAAAATGGGCATAAGGTTTAAATAGACATTTCTCCAAAGAAGAGACGTAAATGGCCAATGAGCAGGTAAAAAGATGCCCGACATCATTAGTCATCAGGGAAATGCACAGCAAAACCACAATGAGATTCCACTTCACACCCACGAGGATGGCATACTGGAGACAAAAGTCTTTTTTTTTTAAATATTTTATTTATTTTTGGCTGCATTGTGTCTTCGTTGCTGCCCGCGGGCTTTTCTCTAGTTGTGGTGAGCGGGGGCTACTCTTTCTTTGTTGCAATGCGCAGGCTTCTCATTGCAGTGGCTTCTCTTGTTGCAGAGCACGGGCTCTAGGCATGCGGGCTTCAGTAGTTGTGGCACATGGGCTCAGTAGTTGTGGCTCGCGGGCTCTAGAGCGCAGGCTCAGTAGTTGTGGCGCACAGGCTTAGTTGCTCCATGACATGTGGAATCTTCCTGGACCAGGGCTCGAACCCGTGTCCCCTGCATTGGTAGGCAGAGTCTTAACCACTGTGCCACCAGGGAAGTCCCTGGAGACAAAAGTCTTAAAAGCAGTGTTTGGCCATATGGGATGAATACACTTAGGCACATAGCTCCTGTTTGTCCTACAGCAGCAGGCACCTGCCATTAAAACTTATCTTCAACATCAGAAAAAAAAAGACAACAGTTAGTGTTGGTGAGGATGTGGTGAAATTGGAAGCCTCATACTCTGCTAGGGGGAATGTAAAATGGTGGGCTGCTGTGGAAAGTACTGACAGCTCCTCAAAAGGTGAAACACAGAGTTACCACATGACCCAGGAATTCTGCTGCTAGTTATTTACCCACAAGAAATGAAAGCAAGAGTCCACACAGAAACTTGTACTTGGATGTTCACAGCAGAATTACTCATCATAACCAAAAAAGCAGAAACAACCCATATGTCCAAGAACTGATGAAGGGATATAGGAAATGCATAGAACATCCATACAATGGAATATTATTCAGCTTTAAAATGGAATGAAGTGCTAATAACACAGGTGAACCTTAAGAATATTATGCTCAGTTAAAGATGCCAGTCACAAGAGGATGAATATTGTATGACTCTATTTAAATGAAATGTCCAGAAGAGGCAAACCCCTAGCTAGACACAGAAAGTAGATTAGTGACTGCCAAGGGCTGGAGGCGAGGGGAAGGCACAGTGACTGCTAATGGGTACAGGGTTTCTATTTGCAGAGATGAAACGTGTTCTGGAATTGGAGAGTGGTGACAGTTACACAACAGTATGAAATACTCAAACCACTGAATTATACACTTTAAAAATAGCGAACTTTGTAGCATGTGAATTATATCTCACTTTAAAAAAATTAAATAAGCCATCAACTGATGCGTCAGCACTTGGGCTCCCTCTGAGTTCCTATTTCTAGCCTGCTCCTATTAGAACAGGCAAGAGCCTATTATCACCCACTCGAGCTTCAACAGAAATGCAGTTTGAGGGGTGGCTTTCTCAGCCTTTTTCTGAATATGAAGCCTTTTACTTCTAACCATGAAATGAAAGGAAGGTAACATAAATGGAAGGTAACAATGGAGATGTGGGTGAAATATTTTAGGGCAAGTTGCCTTCTAGGTTTTGGTATCATATTCACCTAGGCCTAGACCTCCTTTTGCCATTTTTCAAGTGACGGGACCTCAGAGGTGACAGCTGTTGGCCTCGTCTCCTGCGTGCTGTCTGCTGTTGGGAATTCGGGGTAAATGAGAAGGGTCAGGTGAGTGAGAAAGAAACAAAAAAGGAAAATCAAAGAACCACTTCGAGGGCACTGTGAGAAAACATTACCCTATGGACCCTTTCCTCCAGCGAATGTTGAAAAATGGGCACGTGAAAAAAATCCCAGTTCTCTTTAAAGACACACTTGCAAATCTGGGGCCAAACAGCTTGTCCCAAGGGCAGCTCAGCTGGGTCACCAACCTCTACTCCTGCCCCCAGACACACCCTGACCGGGCCACATTTGGGCTAAATGCCCATCATGGAGGCTTTGATGCCCAGCTGGGAGGGAGCCCTCTTGCTTCCAGACAAGCCTTGCTGAGAAACAGATGGCAGAACCCGCTTCCCTAATGGGCCAGCCATCCTAGACTTGTCTGTCTGTTCTGCGTGAGGAAAATGTAACGTCTTCCTTCAGTATAACAGGTATGCGGGGCCTGATTTGAATCAGAATTCTGTGCTGGATGGAGCAAGTATTTTAACATTAAAGGGACTGAGCTAGAAGTTCTTAAAATCATGTCATCATTCAGTCCTCACAGCATATTCTGAAGCAGACTATCTGTGGTCCTCACACATGAGAAAACAAGCCTAGAAGAGATGCACGTACAGTCTCCCAAACGGACCCAGATAACTGTGCCCCCTGCCCCACCATGCTCCCCCCACCCCCACCTGGGGAGATGATGTCACTCGGCCACCAGCTTGACAGTGCCAGGAAATAACCCCGTGCTCAGCCAGGCCACCGCCAGCCTGGAGCCCTGGGCAGGCACGCTGCTGGGGCACCAGCGTTAGGAGGGCAAGGCTTCCGAGCTCATCCTCTGCCACCTTTGTGCAGAGGCCGGACGGCGCTGCGCTTAAAGTGAAGACCTCTCTAGTCGGACAGATGTGGACTCAAATCCCGGCTCTGCAGCTCCCCCCTTCTTATAACCTTGGGCACGTTCACGTCACCTCTTTGAGTCTCAGTTTTCTTCTCCATAGACTGGAGCAACGGTACCTACGTCTCACAGTGGTTACGAGGATGAAGTGAGAACGCAAAGAGCCCCGGCACACTGACACACAGCAAGTGCTCAGGAAGCATCAGGCAATTAGCAGGAGTCCTCATAATTTCCAGAAAGTTACTGTGAATATCTGGGCCCTCTACACTGAGGTTACTCAAGGCCATGTGATACTGCTGATATCCAGCCATTACAACCTGTAAAAACGACAACTTCGTATGGTTCAACGTAACACATGCCAGCTGGGATCATCAGAAAGACTCCTCATCACTGACTCCTCAGAGGTAGTGATTTGGCTGTTTCTTCCAGAAGGGCAGAGAAAGTGTGGAGGAAGCAGGCGTTGTCTATAAGTGGAAGAAAGGAGCTGTCTCTGGCTGTGGAGGACTGAGGGGGCTGGGAAGACAGTTCTCAGTCCGCAGCTCCCTTTCCCAGCCTTGGCTTGCCCACCTCATTCATTCACTCAACAGTTACTGAGCACCGCCATGAACCACACATAGTTCTAAGGGTTGAGACGCAACAGTGAAAAACCAAAGTCCCAGCCATTACATCACAGCAGAGAATCAGACAACAAACGTAACACCAGCTGTGTTAGATGGTGCTAACTACAGTAGTCTGAGGAAAATAAAGCAGGATAAAGGTACAGGAGAGTCAGAAGAGAGGAGCCATGTCGCTAACGTGGTCAGGAAAAGCTCTGAGGATAAGGTGACATCCAAGCAAAGACCCAAACAAAAGGAAGTGGGAGACCAAGTCCTATGGCTCCTGAGGGAAGGAAGATCCAGGTAGCAGGAGCAGCAGGGTGAAGACAAGGCAGGAACAGATGTGGCAGGTGCAGCTGCTGCGGGGGAGAGGGGCTGGGGAGGAGGAGGAAGCACAGCGGGGGGCGCAGCCGGCTCAGGAAGGCCTTGCAGTGCAGTACAGAACTGGAACTTATTCTCCTTACAGGAGGGCTCTGAGCAGAGGCAAACCTGAATCTGATTTAGGATTTCAAAGCTCTCTCTGGCTGCTGTACAGAGAAGACTGCAGGGCAGGAGGGGGTGACGCAGTAGGAATAATGTTGGCTTTGCTACCATGGGGACAGTGAGAAACGGTCAGATCTGGATATATTTTAATGAGTCTCTGCAATAATACGTATATGCCATTTCTCTTACCAACTACCCCCTAGTCCCCAAGTTCCCAACAGGAGCCAGAAGTGATATTGCCAATCTGGGCAGGCAGGTTTTTCCAGCATCCGGTCACTATGGAAACCTTCCTGAAAGCAGCCATCTGGGAGCTGGCTAAAGCAGCCACGTCACCGGCGGCCCTACTGTTGTCACAGGGGTACTGAGAGGCAGAAACTTTTGAAAAACAAGAAATATACTGGAGGCAGATTAAAAGACTGTCATCTTGAAGCATGTAAGTTTTTAAAATGCCTTTTGATCCAGTAACTATTCTCCTGGAAACTTATCTTAAGGAAATAATTCAATAGACGCGGAAAGGTATGTACATGAAAAGGTCTACTTCAGCATCACCTACACAACAAAAACATGAGGACAACTTACATGTCAAACATTAGGGGAATTAATCAAATCTGGGTATACTGACACAATAAAATGTGATTTAATCATTTCCCATTCCAGTTATGGACTTCCGCTTTTGGCCAAGATGGAGTTACAAGGACTGGATTTACTTTCCCAACCTGAACAACTAAAAAGCCAGAAAGATACATGAAACGATGGTCTTCAAACTTTGGATGACAGGCAGCACAGGACAGTGAAGCCTGAGACAGAGAAAACAATTGAGCTGAGCCCTGTGACGGCCCGCTACCGCCTGGAGAGAGTCTGCAGCCAGGACTGGGCACCCAGGAAGGCAGAGGAGCTGAGTTGGGAGCTAGAGGTGGCCGAAGCAGCCTGAAGTTGCAGAGCAGAGACTTGCACAGAGAGCTCCAGCAATCTGCAGAGAGCACCCCCAAACCTTCATGTGAATACTGGTCAGAGCGTGTGTGTGAGGAAGCTACCCACGGTAGGGAAGAGAGCACCTGCAAGCAACACAAGGAATACTACCTGAAGCTCACCCTACCGAGTCATTGTCGTGTATTTTCCTTTTCAGAAATTGTGGAATGCAATTTGCCCAAACTCTGTTAAGAATTTTTGCATCTATGTTCATGAAGGATGTTTGGTTGTAGTTTTCTTTCCTAATAACACCTTTTTCAGGTTTGGTATCAGGATGATATCTGCTTGATAGAATGATTTGGGAAGTAGTCCCCCCTCTTCCATTTTCAGGAAGAGTTTGTGTAGAAACTGGTATTATTTCTTCCTTAAATGTTGAAAGGAAATCACCAATGAAGTCTCCTGTGCCTGGAGTTTCCTTCATGGAAAGATTTTCAACTACAATTTCTTTCATAGAGATAAGGCTATTCAGATTATCTTTATTCCTCCTGAGTGAGCTTTTTCTTTAAAATAAATTTATTTATTTTTGGCTGCATTGGGTCTTTGTTGCTGCACGCAGGCTTTCTCTAGTTGCAAGGAGCAGGGGCTACTCTTCGTTGAGGTGGGCAGGCTTCTCACTGTGGTAGCTTCTCTTGTTGCAGAGCACGGGCTCTAGGTGCGCGGGCTTCAGTAGTTGTGGCTCGCGGGCTCTAGAGCGTAGACTCAGTAGTTGTGGCGCACGGGCTTAGTAGCTCCGCAGCATGTGGGATCTTCCCGGACTGGGGCTCGAACCCATGTCCCCTGCATTGGCAGGCGGATTCTGAACCACTGCGCCACCAGGGAAGTCTCCTGAGTGAGCTTTGATAGTTTGTGTACTTTCAAGGAATCTGTCCACTATCCAAGTTGTTGAATTTATTGGTAAATTTAGTCCAAAGTATGCAGAAGAAAAAAAAGCAATAAACAATAAAGATAACAGAAATCAATAAAATGGAAAACAAAAAAAAAGAGAGAAAAATCAATGAAACCAAAATCTGTTCCTTTAGAGATCAATAAAATCAAACCTCTGATCAGACTGAACAGGAAAAACAAGAAGACACAGATTACCAATATTATCAGGAATGGAAGAGGATACATTACTACAGATCCTGGAGGCATTAAATGGATAATAAGAGAATATTATGAACAACTTTTGCCAATAAGTTCTACAATACATAAAAACAATACCATCATGACCAAGTGGGATTTATCTTGGGAATGCAAGACTTGTTCAATATTTAAAAAGTCAATCAATGTAATTCAGTATATCAACAGACTGAAGAAGAAAAACTATATGATTATCTCAATAGATGCAAAAGAAGCATTTGGCAAAAGTCAACATCCATTCATGATAAAAACTCTCAGAGATCTAGAAATAGAGGAAGCTTCCTTAACCTAATAAAAGGCATCTACAAAAATCCTACGGTTAACATCATACTTAATGATAAATGACCGAATGCTTTCCCCCTAAGATTGGGAACAAGGAAAGGATTCAACATAATTCCAATCAAAATCCCAGTAGGAGTCATACAGGGAGAAGTTAAGTCAGAAGGAGAAAAACAAATATGATATATTAACGCATATATGTGGAATCTAGAAAAATGGTATAGATGATCTTATTTGCAAAGCAGAAATAGAGACACAGGCATAGACAACAAATGTATTGATACCAAAGGGGAAAGGGGAGCGTGGGATGAATTGGGAGATTGGGGCTGACATATATGCACTACTATATATAAAATAGATAACTAATGAGAACCTACTGTATAGCACAGGGAACTCTACTTAGTGCTCTGTGGTGACCTAAATGGGAAGGAAATCCATAAAAGAGGGGATATATGTACACGTATGGCTGATTCACTATGCTGTACAGCAGGAACGGACACAGCAGTGTAAAGCAGCTATACTCAAAACAAAACAAAACAAAATCCCAGTAGGATATCTTGCAGAAACTGACAAGCTGATTCTAAAATTTAAATGGATAGGCAAAGGAATCAAAATACTCAAAATAATTTTGAAAGCAGGAAGTTGGAGAATTCACACTACCTGATTTCAATACTTACTATAAAGCTACATGTAGTACAGGTGACACTGGCAAAAGGAAAGACATATAGATCAATGGAACAGAATAGGTAATCCAGAAGTAGACCCATACATATGGTCAATTAACGTTATGAATTGTGTCCCCCAGAAAAGATATGTTGAAGTCCCAACCCTCAGTACCTCAGAATGTGACCTTATTTGGAGAATGGGTCTTTGCTGATTTAACCAACTTAAAACGACCTCATTAAGGTAAGCCCTAATCCATTATGACTCGTGTCCTTATAAAAAGGGGAAATTTGGACACAGATATATATAGAGAGAAAATATGAAGAGACAGGGAGAACACCATGTGAAGCACAGACTGGAATTATAGTGTAATAAGCCAAGGAACGCCTGGGGCTACTAGAAGCTGGAAGAAGCAAGGAAGGATCCTCCCCTACCGGTTTCAGAGTGAGCATGGCCTTGCCGACACCTTGATTTCAGATTTCTGGCCTCCAAAACTGTGAGACAATATTACTGTTGTTCTAAGTCACCCACTCTGTGATAATTTATTATGGCAGCCCTAGGAAAGTAAATAATTAATTTTCAACAAACATATAAATGCAATTCAATGGAGAAAGGACAGTCTTTTCAACAAATGGTCCTAGAAGAATCACTACAAAACTTCTAGAAGAAAACATAGGGAAAAATGTTTGTGACCTTGGTTAGGCAAAGATTTCTTAGATATTGCACTAAAAGTATGATCTATAAAAGAAAAAAACTTGATTAAATTAGACTTTATCAGAAGCCACTGGTGGTAGAAAATATGTTCAAATCACACATTTAATAAAGAACACGTATCCAGAATATAAGGAATTCTCTAAACTCAGTGAGCTGGAAACAAACAATCCAATTAAAAAAATAAAATGGGCGGAACTTCCCTGGTGGTGCAGTGGTTAAGAATCCGCCTGCCAATGCAGGGGACACGGGTTCAAGCCCTGGTCCGGGAAGATCCCACATGCCGCGGAGCAACTAAGCCTGTGCACCACAACTACTGAGCCTGCGCTCTAGAGCCCATGAGCCACAATTGCTGAAGCCCACGCACCTAGAGCCTGTGCTCCACAAGAGAAGCCACTGCAATGAGAAGCGCGCGCACTGCAACGAAGAGGAGTCCCCGCTTGCCACAACTAGAGAAAGCCAGCGCGCAGCAACAAAGACCCAATGCAGCCAAAAATAAATAAGTAAAATAAATAAATTTATTTAAAAAAAAGAAGTCCAATTATAGGGACTAAAGAAATATGGATACTATTTATGATATAATATTAAGGGAAAATGTATGTAGCATGTGCACTCAGAAATGTGTATATCTGTCATTTACTCCCCAAATATTTCCCCAAAACATACCATGTGCTAGGGCAACAATGATTTACAATCTAGAGGGGGAAAATCAAACAGAAAACAAATAGATGGATAAATAAATAAGAATTTCAGAGTATGGCAAGTGATCTGAATAAAACAAAAGGGTGATGTGATATAGAATCCAGGGAAGGTTTGCCTGGGAAAGCAATAAAGCTACTATTTTTTTCTACTGCACCCCCCCCCTCCCAAATACCAAAAACCAAACCAAAACAAAAAGAATCCAGGGAAGGAATCACTGACGCACTAGCACTACTTGAATTGAAACCGCAAGGACAAGAAGCCAGCCTTGCAAAGATGAGGGTAGAGTCATGGGCAGAAAGAAAGGCAAGTCCACAGGCTCTCAGGTGGGGAAAGGCCTTGGAAGAAGAGAAAGCCCAGTAACTGAAACACAATGGACAAGGGGGACAACGGTAAGAGGAAACTGGAGAGGTAGAGGCACCCAGACTGTCAAGGGACTGTAGGTCACAGTGAAGGATTTAGATTTTAAGGACAATGGGAAGCTACAAAAGGATCCTAAACGTGGCGGTGGCGTGAACTAACACGTTTTTAAAAAAATCACTTTGGCTGCCGTTTGGCAAATGGCTTGTGGAGAGACAAGAGTGGATGCAGTGAGACCAGTCTGGAAGTACAAGCTCCAGGAAAGAGGACGGGGAGTGAGACTAAAGTGGTGACAGTGGATGTGGGGAGAAGTAAATGGATTCAAGATATAACCAGAGGCAGAACCAACAGGCCTTGCTTCTGGGTTGGATGTGGGGAGTGAAGAAAGGGAGCATCCCAGAGTGAGGCCTAGGTTTCTCGTCTGAATTCCTGGGTTTACGATGATGACATTTACTAATATGCTGGTGAGTGGGAAAGAAACAGGTTTGGGGGAAGAGGGAATGAAGAGTTGTAGGATAATTTAAATGTTTCTTAGAAATCCAAGTGGAGCTGTTAAGCAGGTGACTGGATACACAAGTTTACATCTTCAAGGAGATGTAAAAACTAGAGATATAAATCTAGGAGTCTTTTGTTCATCTATCCAACCAACAAATATTTTTTGAGCAACTACTATGCCCCAGACATTGTTCCACATGCAAGGGATATAGCAGTAAAACAAGGCAAAGTTCTCGCTTTTGTGAACCTGCAGTTTCCTCATCTGTAAAATGATGACAAATGAGAAAATGTAAATATTTATCACAATACATAGCACATAGTATGTGCTTAATAAAGCCAGCTATTAATATTAGTGACAGAAAACAGACAATAAACAAGTAAATGAAAGAATAATTTCAGAGGCAGGTAGGGGCAGGACTATTTTTGATAGGTGGTCAGGAAAGGCCTCTCTGAGGAGATGACATTTCAGCTGACACCAGAATGATAAGGAGTCAGCTCCACAAAGACTTAGAAGCTCAAACAGAGGAAACGGCTTGTGCAAGGACCTTAAGGAACAAAAGATTTATTATACTGGAGAAATAAAAGACAAGTGTGTCTGAGATGGAGCAATGAGGGGGAAAGTAGCAGATATCACTGGAAAGGCAGGACAACCTGGATTATGTAGGGCCTACTGCTCATAGCAAAGACTCTGGACTTCATTTTAATGGGAAGCCATTGAAGAGCTTTGAGCACGGGCATGACACGGTCTGACTTAGGTTTTTAAAGAAATCGCATTGGCTACTTTGTGAAGAATGAACTACAGAGGGGTTTAGAGTGGAAACTATTACAGCTGTCCAGGTGACAGATGGTATCTTGGACCAAATCAGTTGAGTTGATGACAAGTAACTAGATTCTGGATATAATTTGGAGATATAGAGGTAGATAATGGGAAGAATCAATGATGTCTCCTAGGCTTTTGATCTGAGCAACTGTGCAGATCCCATTAACCAAGATGAAGGGAGACTGGGGGAGAGCAGGTTTCATGGTTAGCAAGCAATCTGCTTCGGCCATGTTCAGTGGGGGTGTCTATTAGACCTCTAAGTGGAGAGGTCAACTGGGCAATTGTATATATGAGTACAGAGTTCGCAGTAGTCAGAACGGGAGACGTGAATTTGAGAAACACCAGGACTAGATGTCGTGGCTAAGGAGAGAATGCAGAATAGGGGGCCGAGGACCAGATCCTGGAACATTCCAACATTTAGAGGTTAGGCAGAAAAATATACAAAAAATAGTTTGAGGAGTGACCAATGAAGTAGAAGGAACACTAGCAGTGTGTGGCACTGTGGAAACCAAAAGAAAGTGTTTCTACGAGGAGGAGGTGATCATCAGTGTCAGGTGCTACTTAAAGGTCAGGTGTTATGGAGGACAGAGAATTGGTCATTGGTTTGGCAAGCTGGAGGTTGGTGGTGACACTGACAAGAGCTTTAATTGTGTTATTTTTCTTGAACTTTTGGTTTTAATTAATTAATTAATTAAAATAGAAGTATAGTTGATTTTCAATGTTGTGTTAGTTTCTGGTGTACAGTAAAGTGATTCAGTTATACATATATATATACATCTTCCTTTTCATATGTTTCCATTATATGTTATTATAAGATATGGAATATAGTTCCCTGTGCTATACAGAAGGACCTTGTTGTTTATCTATTTTATATATAGTAGTTTGTATCTGCTAATCCCAAACTCCTAATTTATCCCGCTCCCCCCCTTCCCCTTTGGTAACCATAAATTTGTTTTCTATATCTGTGAGTCTGTTTGTTTTATAAATAAGTTCATTGGTATAATATTTTAGATTCCACATATAAGTGATACCATATATTTGTCTTTTTCTGTTTTACTTACTTCACTTAGAATGATAATCTCTAGGTCCGTTCACCTTGCTGCAAATGGCATTATTTCATTCTTTTTCATGGCCGAGTGGTATCGCATTATATATACACCACATCTTCTTTATCCATTCATTTTTCAATGAGCATTTAGTTGCTTCCATGTCTTGGCTTTTGTAAATAGTGCTGCTGTGAACACTGGGGTGCATGCATCTTTTCGAATTAGAGTTTTCCCCAGATGTATGCCCAGGAGTGGGATGCTAGATCATACGGTAACTCTATTTTTAGTTTTTTAAAGAATCTCCATACTGTTTTCCAGAGTGGCTGCACCAATTTACATTCCCACCAACGGTGTAGGAGGGCTCCATTTTCTCCACACCTTCTCCAGCATTTACTATTTGTAGCCTTTTTAATGATGGCCATTCTGACTGGTGTGAGGTGATACCTCATTGTAGTTTTTTTTTTCCTTTTTTTTTTTTTTTGGCTGTGTTGGGTCTTCATTGCTGCACGCGGGCTTTCTCTAGTCGTGGTGAGCGGGGGCTACTCTTCATTGTGGTGTGCAGGCTTCTCATTGTGGTGGCTTCTCTTGTTGCGGAGCACGGGCTCTAGGCACACGGGCTTCAGCAGTTGTGGCACGTGGGCTTCAGTAGTCGTGGCACACGGGCTCAGTAGTTGTGGGTCACAGGCTCTAGAGCGCAGGCTCAGTAGTTGTGGCACACGGGCTTAGTTGCTCTGCAGCATGTGGGATCTTCCCAGACCAGGACTTGAACCCGTGTCCCCTGCATTGGCAGGTGGATTCTTAATCACTGCGCCACCAGGGAAGTCCCCTCATTGTAGTTTTGATTTGCACTTCTCTGATAATTAGTGATGTTGAGCATCTTCTCATGTGCCTATTGGCCATCTACATGTCTTCCTTGGAGAAATGTCTATTTAGGTCTTCTGTCCATTTTTTGATTGGGTTGTTTTTTTGTTATCGAGTTGTGTGAGCTGTTTGTGTATTACTGAAATTAAGCCCTTGTCGGTCACATCATTTGCAAATATTTTCTCCCATTCCGTAGGTTGTCTTTTCGTTTTGTTTATGGCTTCCTTTGCTGTGCGAAAGCTTGTAAGTTTGATTAGGTCCCATTTTTAAATTTCTATTGCCTTGGGAGACTGACCTAAGAAAATATTGCTACGGGGCTTCCCTGGTGGCACAGTAGTTGAGAGTCCGCCTGCCGATGCAGGGGACATGGGTTCGTGCCCCGGTCTGGGAAGATCCCACATGCCGCGGAGCGGCTGGGCCCGTTAGCCATGGCCGCTGAGCCTGTGCCTCCAGAGCCTGTGCTCCGCAACGGGAGAGGCCACAACAGTGAGACGCCCGCGTACTGCAAAAAAAAAAGAAAGAAAACATTGCTACGATTTATGAGAGAGCTTTAATTTTTAATGGTGAGGGTGGAAGTCCAGTTGAAGTGAGTTGAAGAGGGAAGAGAAGAAAAGTAGTCATCAGCATGAAGATAGTATGTGATTTCAGCTATTTAAGAAATATATACATGTTGAAGGTAATATAAAAAGGAATATGGCTGATTTTGTGGTAGGAGTATGGGGCTCATTAGTTTTGATTTTAAATGTTCTCTTTTTTGAAAAAGTACAGAGGTATTGTGTTTAAAAATAATTATATCACATCAAAAATTGTACATGAATGTTCACAACAGCATTATTTATAATAGTCCAAAAGTGGAAACAAAACAAAAACAAAAAACCAAAAGTGGAAACAATCCAAATGTCCATCAAGTGATGAATGGATAAACAAAATGTGTATATCCATACAATGGAATATTATTCATCCATAAAAAGGAATGAAGTACTGACACATGTACCAACATGGATGAACCTTGAAAACATTATGCTCAGTGAAGGAAGCCAGTCACAAAAGACCACACAATGTATAATTCTATTTATATAAAATGCTCAGAATAGGCAAATCCATAGAGAAGGAAGGTAGATTAGTGGTTGCCAGGGGCTGGAGGGAGGGGGAAATAGGGAATTACTACTAGTGGGTATGTGGTTTCTTTTGGGAGTGATGAAAATATTCTGGAATTAGTGGTGATGGTTGCACAACAGTGAATATACTGAAAACCTCTGAATTGTATACTTTAAAAGGGTGATTTTTATGGTACATGAATTATATCTCAATTTTTAAAATTACAGTTTAAGTACAGAACACTGAGGGAATAAGAATGTGTCCTTGAGTTTTCTGAGGTCCACAAATGAAGCCTGAACTTAAAACAACTATGCAGTTTCTCTGTATCCTGCCTTCCTCTTCCTCTCACAGGGCTACTACTTATCACCTCAAATATCCATCTCCACAGGGATTTATACGAAACCAAAGAAAGCAAAAGTGAAAAAAAAGGTGCACACTATTAGAGATAGCTTATATATATAACTGTGAAAAGAATCACGTTCTCTCTCATTTGTAACTAACACTTTTCTAACACTGCTCAGCATGAATCTGACATCTTAACGGCAACTGTGAAGTCAGGAACTCCCTAAGCTGCTGAAACCAGGTTTCCACACCAATTTTTTGTTTTGTTTTGTTTAAGGCTAAACAAGATCCCCAGGTGTATGACTTCACATGGAGTTGCAGTTTCTTTCCAGTACACTGAAATGAAATACTCTGCCCAAAGCAAAAGTCACTAAAAGCAGTTTAAAGGAAAAAGATGCTTATAAACCAGGAGACCAGAAAAGTACATCAATTTGCAAGATAGACTCTAAGGGGGAAAAAATGCTATTTCCGAATCTACTTGTACAGATATGCCTCCCTGTCCCGAGTTTTCTCCACAGATCGGGCGCTTACTTGGTCCCCAGCCACACCCGAGCTGGGGTCAGGTAGGACACTGGCTGTCAGAGCCCGAGGCTCAGGGGAGCTTCTTCCGAGCACTTCTGGGCACTTTACACAGGTCCGCTCTTTTCTACTGAGAACACAGATGACAGACTTAAGTGGTAGCAGGATATATGTAAGCTATAGGTCAGAAGAAAATCTCTGCAGCATATACAGTCACTGGGTTTATCATGGGAAGGAAGTGCGGGACTCTCCTCTGTAATTATACTAACACAATGACATTAACAGAAATCAAAATTTTTAAAAATTCTGCCACAAGTTTGCCATCTCAATAAATCACACTTTCTTCTTTCCTATGCTCTCTTTTGGTTTTTCTCTACACACATACACAGTTCTTATATTTCAGATTTTAAAATATTTTTCTCTACTGCACATCAAATTATCAGCATTTCCCCAGTAATTATGCAGTATTTATAACCATATGTCCTATAATTTACTAATGTAGTCATCTGTAGATACAACATTTAAGCACCTAACAGCAATTTTTGCAATAAAAACAGTGCTGTGAGGAACTTGCCCTTTGAAGATTTTTTTAAATGAAGTATATTTGTCTAGTTTGGGAGAGGATTTGGATTTTTAAAAAATGTGCCTTTTCTACTTTATAGTGTCAGCTTTGTAAACAGAAATCAAAGAATAAATTAGTAACAAATTATTGCTATTTGAGTTTAATACGTCACTTGAAGCAAGGTAATTAACCTAGTGATCCCTAAAATGAACCTAAAATTTTATAATATTATAATAATATGACAGTGGAAAATTACTATTTTAATAGTTGGCTCTTGGGACTTCCCTGATGGCACAGTGGTTAAGAATCTGCTTGCAAAGACTTCCCTGGTGGCGAAGTGCTTGAGAATCCACTTGCCAATGCAGGGGACACGGGTTCAATCCCTGGTCCAGGAAGATCCCACATGCCGCAGATCAGCTAAGCCCATGTGCCACAACTACTGAGCCTGTGCTCTAGAGCCGGAGAGGCACAACTACTGAGCCCGAGCGCCTAGAGCCCGTGCTCCGCTACAAGAGAAGCCACCGCATTGAGAAGCCCACGCACCTCAACAAAGAGTAGCCCCCGCTTGCCTCAACTAGAGAAAGCCCACGCACAGCACCAAAGACCCAATGAGGGAGGGAGGGAGGGAGGGAGGGAGGGAGGGAGGGAGGAAGGGAGGGAGGGAGGAAGGGAGGAAGGAAGGAAAGGAATCTGCCTGCGTCCGGGAAGAGCCCACACGCCGCGGAGCAACTAAGCCCGCGTGCCACAACTACTGAAGCCCGTGTGCCTAGAGCCCGTGCTCTAGGCAACAAGAGAAGCCACCGCAATGAGAAGCCCGCACACCACAACGAAGAGTAGCCTCCGCTCGCCGCAACTCGAGAAAGCCCGCGTGCAGCAACGAAGACCCAACGCAGCCAAAAATAAATAAATAAATTTATTTAAAAAAAATAAAGTTGGCTCCAGAATGCTTCCCAGAGAGGAGGTTTATCTTTGGGAAAATATTTTGATAAGCTCCTTAAAGGTGGAAGGTAAACCTTGAAGCCATGGATTAGAAAAGGAGAGATCTATCGATTGTCTAGCAAAGGAAATTAATGGAAATTTGGAGGTAGGGGTGGCCTGGACTACAGAGGGGAAGGGAACAGCAGTCCAGAGATGGGTAGGGAGCTGCATCCTTCAGGACAGAGCCACCCATGAGACAGTGACATGCTGCGTGCCTGGGAGTGGGGAGGCCTTAGGGGTGGACCAAATGCCTCTTAAGCAAAGAACAATCCAAACCCCAATTTAAGTTAGTGTGCTGTTGCAAGGTAATACCCCTTTGGCATCCATACCTTCAAGAAAGCCTGCTGGACTCATAATAGCCTTGACTGTGGTTTGAGGGGAAAATCAAAGAAAGGTCTGAAAATAGGGATAATAATTCCTACCTTACACGTTGTTATGAGAATTAAAGAAGTTAAATTTGAAAAACCTGGGGGAGGGTGTTGGCCTTCTCACATAATGTGGGATATAGGACTTATGTCCATTTTATTGACATTCCAAGGTAAGTGATTTAGACTGATTATGTAATGTACGTTTTATTAGCTTATCTTATTTCTTTATTTAGGCATATAAAATAACGACTTTTAAAAAATACAAGCTACACTTCAGCAATACCATGGAGTTTAGTTCCCTGACTTTACAATATTGTTCCCTCTCTCTTAAACTCCATCAGTGGTCCTCAAACTGCAGAGTGTATCAGAATCACCTGGAGGGCTTCTTTAAAACCCAGACAGGGCTTCCCTGGTGGCGCAGTGGTTAAGAATCTGCCTGCCAATGCAAGGGACTGGGTTCGAGCCCTGGTCTGGGAAGATCCCACAGGCCGCGGAGCAACTAAGCCCGTGCACCACAACTACTGAGCCTGTGCTCTAGAGCCCACGAGCCACAACTACTGAGCCCGCGTGCCTAGAGCCCATGCTCCGCAACAAGAGAAGCCACTGCAATGAGAAGCCCATGCACCGCAACGAAGAGTAGCCCCCTCTCACCGCAACTAGAGAAAGCCCGCGCACAGCAACAAAGACCCAATGCAGCCAAAAATAAGTAAATAAATTAGAAATACACAAAAACAGACAGCTCTTAAAACCCAGACAGCTGGGGTCCACCCCTCAGAATTTCTGATTCTGCAGATTCTACTCTCTACCCAGCACAGAAATCCTTTTTAAATGCAAATGATTATTTCCTTCTCCTCCTTCCTTTATTGTAGGTGCTAATTACTATATCCCACTGACTTCAAAAGCAAAAACAAAACAAAAAAGTGGTACTTGGACTTTAATCCTATAACCTCAAGTCACACAAATTAATGATATTTACAAATGAAACTCAAACACATGAAGAGGGAAATGATCTGTTGTTTCATGCATTTAGAATGTTAGCTAGAAGGCTAACTAGGTATCTAGGAAGACCAGGAATAGTTGTATGGTTTTGTTAAGGAAAAAAAAAAAAATCTATTAGCCCTAATTGGAAATCAGGCCCTTCCCAAGAATAAGCCTTCTGATGACTGGACTGGTGCTTTCAATCTCATTTCTCACGTTACTCTTACTGATAAAGGTATTTAATGAGTCCAAAGAAACTAACTTCCCCAAACAATCCAGAACATTAGCAGAGAAAAAAAATACATACAAAACCTACATCACAAACACTTAGAAAAAGCAGAGATGTGTTTATAACTGAAAAAGAGGCATAATATTGGAAGTGAAAACACAGCAGTTAACTGTGCCTACAGAAAAGAGGTGAACGTCTCTCTCCTCATTTATGAATTGTGAGCATAAATTAACAAGCCTAAATGTTCAAAAAGGGGAGGTGATTATATATGTATACTATTTCAAACAATGGTGTCTTCAAAATCAGTTCATAAACCACACTGAACGTCAGCGTCGTTACTTCAGTCACATGGTGCTGCTGGGAATCTAGCACCTCCCGCGAGCTGAACAACATCCTGTGAGGTATTCACTCCACAAACATCTACTGACCAGTGTTCTAGGAGAGAGGAGTGGGGTGGTGAAAAAGACAAAGGCCCTACTTTCACAGAGCTGACACTGTAGGCACGTATTATGAAGAAGAAATTAAGGCTCAGGTCCCAGGTCTGGCAGACTCTAAAGCCTACACTGTATATTTCAACTGTACCATCTCTCACTGGCGAGATACAACTTCTAACAACTTCTAAAAGTCCACACCTAAGCATGCAGTCCTGACACCACTGTCTGGAACAACTTAGGGTTTCTCTCTGTTGGCAGTCCACTATCACCTTCTCAGTGAAGTCTTCCTCCCCCACTCCCAAGAGCAAAGACTGCTCGTCAGGAGTTAACATACAGTGACATGTATGAAATTCTTTTTCTCCCTCATTAGCTCCTAAACTCCCTCAGGGCAAGAACCATATCTCAGCCTCTTTGTAAGTCTAGAAGATGGTACCTAAGGTAGGTATTCAATCAATGGCTGAGTGGAGTTCATGAGAAAAATTTCAATAGAGTCGAGGGGTGGGGGCCAGACTGCAATGAAATAAGGAGTAAACGGAAGAGAAGGGCATAGAGTTTGCTTTTTAAGGACAAATCTAGAAAGGAAACAGATGGGAAGTGACAGTAGTTTGAAGAAGAAAGGTGGCCACAGGAAAGGTGGGGTTTTTTGTTTTTTTTCTTTGAGAATGAGAAAGACTTGAACATATATGTTGGTAGGGTAGTACAGTGCAGTAGGAAGAGCGGGGATGTCAGAATCAGAGACCTGAATTTGCATTCTGGCCCTGTCACTATGTCTGTGGACAAATCACTTAACCTCTGTACTTCAACTTACACACATATAAAATGACAATGATAAACCTGCACTTCACTGTGACGATTACAGCACTTGGCAAAGAGAAGAGATTCAGTAAGTGGTACCAATGATTATTACCGTATGTGGAAGCCTGGACTCTGGTGTGCTAACCCCTCCCGCATAGTTTGTGCTTCAGTCCAGATTTCCTGTCTCACTCCTTGTGTAATATGTGACGGCAAAGAAACAAGATCCTTATTTCTCCTGTATGTGCCACCCTCTGTGCTATTCCACTTCCTTGTGACAGTCTGCATGAGCTCATGAATGGCTGCTGTGGAAAATTACTGATGTCACCAGCTGAGGAAGAGAGACAATCTGGAGAATAAGCAGATGAAACTGATGTTAAATTATCAAATGTACCAGATTTTGAGCTCCTGCCAAAGCGTTCATTGAGAACTAGGAAGAGAGAAACCAAAAACACAAACACACAGAACCTTGTTTAAGTTTCTAAGCCAACAAGGTGTCCCCAGCATCCACTCTGGGCACTGAAAGATGCCGGTATGATAAAAGAGATGATTCCTGAGGTCCTTTCTCAATATTTTACCCTGACGTCAGGTTCATTTCTGTGAGGTACCTCACCGACTCTTCTGTCAACCTGACAAGTTCCCAAATTCACAAGATTAATATTCAACAATTTTTGTTCACAGCCTTCTAAAGTTGATGCCATGGGTCGTGTTCACCTGTTACCTGTATCTGGTCAAGAGAAACACCTCACCCCGGCCCTCTCTCCCAGATTACACACATCCATGCTTAAAAAGGGATAGAAGAGGGCTAAAGCCCAGGCTAATGTAACAATTAGTGATGAAAAGGCTACAGGCACCTGGGATTATTAAAAGACAGGAAAGATGTTGACTATTATTTAGAATCAATTACCAGCTAATTATGGAGAACAGAAATAAATATGTAAAACAAAGAAGATATAACTCCATCGTTTAGAGTTCAGAGAGAACTGGAAGATACGGAAAAGAGATGAGGAGGAAATGTATGTCGAAGTTGAAAATTCACTTTTTGTGAAACAGAGTCTGATTAGGAACTTGAATTTACCAAGAAAGAAAAAGAAAGAAGGGTAAAGAATATTCCAGACACCTCTAAATATCCCACCAAAGTGCAAGCAAAAAAGGGCCACCAACCCCCCACAAATCGCATATGCAGCACAAGACTGGAAAATACGATACAGTCATTCGTCACCAAAAAGAGACTTTAAATCACCTCTCCCCCCCGCCCCATATAAAAAGCATCTTGGATCTATCATTAAACAATGTATGAGAATAATTTTCAAAATTCCAATCCTAACCACACTGGCTGAGTCCTGGATAGTACATGCCTCAATTTCTCCAGCGTTAAAACCCCATACTACAGTGTGTTCAGAGTCTGGCCAGAGTCTGAGCCTGTGTTCTGACCCCAGACTTGAATCTTTAAGGTAAAGTTACAAGTCACACCTGAAGAGGACTCTGCTGCTGTAAACGTATTCGAAGCAGCCGTTTTATCAAAAAAACCCAAAATACAAAAAAGGTCGCCGGCCTGAGGTGCGGCTTCTGTAAATTGCTCCCAGCCGCAGGAGGGGGCCGTTATCGGGCTCGAGCCCCCAAGGCACTACAGCTCAGGCGCCGGGAGCCCCCCATTCCCGCTGGGCCGGCTGGGGGGTCCCTCCCCGGGAGGCCAACCCCCGCCCCGATCACCGCCCGCGCCCCTCAGGCCTCGCGCCCGACCTCGAGAGCCCGGGCCTAGCCGGGACCCCAGCCCCGCGCGCCGCACGAGCGAGGGCCGGCCGGCGACGGCGCCGCCTTGCCCCTCGGCCCGTCAGTCCGTGGGTCAGTGGGTCGGTCCACAGCCCCTAGTGTCCCCACCGGAGGGGCATGGGTGGGCGCCGGGCCCCGCAGACCCAGCGAGTCTCGGCCAACCTCTCGCTCCGTACTCACCTGCCCCGCGGGGTACGTCCAGCTGCCCCGCAGCCGCGGGCCTCCGCCACCACTGTGCCAACGCTTGTCAGGCTCCAGGCTCGGCCCCTGTCGGCGCTCGGCGGCGCCACCGCGCACGCGCGCCGGGCCGAGCGGGCGGCCGCGGGGCATGCTGGGGGCTGTAGTCTTTCGGGTCCGTTGGCTGGGAGCGGCGGTGGGGTCTGCGCGCTTCTGGGCCCCGCACACCAGCCTCCTTTCGGAGACTAGGCCGCGTCCTCCGGTACTGGGGGTGGAGGTGGAGAGGCGACCTTCGAAGCCCAATTTTGGCCTAGCGATGCCCACCTGGCCTCCCGTCTGCGCTGCAGCCCTAGGAGTTAGGGGAATATGGGGTGTACCAGTGGTCAGGATGGGGGATAGACGCGGCAGGGCTCTGGGAAGGAGCGGCTTACCTGATATTCATTTTCTAAACATTTAAGTGCCTTCTTTACGGGTGTACAAACCAGTCCTAGGCCAGCCTGATCCACTCTTACACAATTCACAAGTCTTGGAAGGAGCCGCAACTAGTAACAAATTGGTTGAAGTCCTACCCAAGAAATTCAATCTTCAGGCATAATGCAATGAGAGGGTGTAGTCAGAGGCCTGCATTTGAGTCTATCAACCATGCTAACATTTGGCTCACCCATAAAATAAGAATGTGAACTTGTGGTGGTTGTGAGAACTGGATGCTGTCTGAGAAAATGTTGAAGTGCAGTACGAATGAACAGTCCACGACGGCAGCAGCGCCCGTCTCCATTTGATATCCAGGTCCCAGTGGACATCAGGCTCTAGTTTTTAAAAAAAAAAGCACTTGCCATGTTTTAGAAAGGTCACCAAAAGCTATAACAGGATTACAGGAATATTTTTCTAGAAACTTCACCCAACTCTGAAGAGATATACCACAATTTCATTTTAGAGCTGCTTATTAACCTGAGCTCAGGTTCCTAAGGGTGTTCCAAGGTGGGGATGATGCAGTGAATTAATGGGAACCACAGGTGAAGCCTACAAAACACACTAAGGCATTCTCAATCATGACCTCATTGTATTACGCTCACTTTACAAAGCACTTTCACGTTATTCACAAACACTCCTGTGGCAAAAGCAGGGCAAATTTTATCATTAGAATTTTGCAGAGAACTTGGCCAAAATATCAATAATGGGAACTAATAGTGGTTGAAGAACTGCAGATACAGAGGGTCAACTCTAAAGTTATATGTGGATTTTCAACCACACAGAAGTCAGTGCCTCTAACCCCCACGTTGTTCAAGGGTCAACTGTCCTTGGCCTGTACTCTCACAACTAGCACTATCCTAGTTACAACTTTATAAAGCCATGGCAGAGGTGTAACACTGTCCCATAGTTTTAAACTTCTCAGTGCCCTAGAGCCATATCAGTGGAAGGCTCCATCATTTGTGGATGGAAACTTGACCCGAAGCATTCATGGCTCCAGTCTCCCTCTCAACCTCATCTGTGGCCACTTGACATCACTATTTGATAGGAGCTTGTTATTTCCTAGGAAACTCCTGTGGGGATTGAGGACAAGGGGGTGGTCTGCAGTAGCTCCCAAGTATCCGTTGGAGCCCCTCCTTCCACTCCAGCTTGGGCTGGGATGTTACCTAGCTACAGTTTCTGGCCCACTATAGATAAGGAAGGCCCAATACCACCACAAATATGAAATATCAGTACAAAATAAAGCGTCAGAATCTGAAAGGGCAGATCTAACATGGCTTTTCTAAGGCCAGAGGATCTTGTTATATGAGAAGAGGGCCTCCTGTTTCGTTTTGTTTTGTTTTTGCGGTACGCGGGCCTCTCACTGTTGTGGCCTCTCCCGTTGCAGAGCACAGGCTCCGGACGCGCAGGCTCAGCGGCCATGGCTCACGGGCCCAGCTGCTCCGCGGCATGTGGGATCTTCCCGGACCGGGGCACGAACCCGTGTCCCCCGCATCGGCAGGTGGACTCTCAACCGCTGCGCCACCAGGGAAGCCCAGGGCCTCCTGTTTTGTGCCACCAAAAAACTCATTTCTTTTTCATTTGACCTTTTGTCCAAGTGGTCACTTACAGATCACCTCATCCTCTGAAGTACTCAAGTTGAAATCTGGGTCAGAAGCCCAAATCAGTTTCTTCCTGAGTTCGGACTTTTCATGAAAACAAATTAACACCCATACTCACCTCTTAAACTATTTCCCGCGGCAGAAATTTGGCCTTTAAGAATCTGTCTGTACAATACACAGCACTTAATGAGGTAAAGATAAGGTCACACAAGATCCAGAATTGAAAAGCCAAATTCTGCTTTTACTTTTAGTTACATTCAGAATTAGTTACGTTCAGAATTTAGTTACGTTCAGAATTCATGAGCTAACGTTTGTGTCCATCAGACCACATCTCTAATAAAGAACATACCTTATAAGTAATATATGTGAATTCCAGTGTTTTTCATCTTTTTTTTTTGCGTGTGTGTGTCCACGTTGCACGGCTTGTGGGATTTTAGTTCCCCAACCAGGGATTGAACCTGGACCCTTGGCAGTGAAAGCACGAAGTCCTCACCACTGGACCGCCAGGGAATTATGAATTCCAGTATTTTTAAAGTGTTATCATGACTAAATATAACGTCTGGGCTTCCCTGGTGGCACAGTGGTTAAGAACCTGCCTGCCAACACAGGCGATACGTGTTCGAGCCCTGGTCCGGGAAGATCCCACATGCCGCAGAGCAACTAAGCCCATGCGCCACAACTACTGAGCCTGCGCTCAAGAGCCCATGAGCTACAACTACTGAGCCCACGCGCCATAACCATTGAAGCCCGCGTGCCTAGAGCCCATGCTCTGCAACAAGAGAAGCCACCACAACAAGAAGCCTGCACACTGCAACCAAGAGTACCCCCGCTCGCCACAACTAGAGAAAGCCCACGTGCAGCAGCAAAGACCCAATGCAGCCAAAAATAAATAAATAAAATAAAATAATTTATTAATAAATAAATAAAACGCCTGTTCCAGGTGGAATCCTGGAACAGAAAAAGGTCATTAGCTAAAAACTAAGGACTCAATTTAACAATGTATCAAATTGGTTCATTAACTGTGAAATGGTACATCAGATATTAATAATAAGGGCAACCAAGTATGGTGTATATGGAAACTCTCTGTACTATATATGCAATTTTCCTGTAAATCTAAAACTTTTCTAAAATTTAAATAAAAATTGCATTTAGAACTTTAAAAAATGCCCAGAAGCAAAAAGAAAATATAAAACACCTAGGAATAAATCTAATTAAGGAGGTAAAAGACCTGTACTCACAAAACTATGACTCTGATGAAAGAAACTGAAGACGACACAAACAGATGGAACAATAAACTGTGTTCATGGATTAGAAGAATTAATATTGTTAAAATGACCAAACTACCCAAGGGAATTAACACATTCAATGCAATCCCTATCAAAATATCAATGACATTTTTCACAGAACTATAACAAATAATTATAAAATTTGTATGGAAACACAGAAGGTCCCAAATAACCAAAACAATCTTGAGAAAGAACTAAGCTGGAGGTGTACGCCCTGATTTCAAACTATACTACAAAGCTACAGTCATCAAAACAGTATACTACTGACACAAAAACAGAACCATAGGTCAATGGAACAGAATAGAGAGCCCAGAAATGAACCCACACTTATATGGACAATTAATCTACGACAAAGGAGGCAAGAATATACAATGGGAAAAGACAGCCTCTTCAATAAATGGTGTCAGGAAACGTGGATAGCTACATGCAAAAGAATTAATAATGAGCATTGGCAAGGATGTGGAGAAAAGGTAACCCTTGTGCACTGTTAGTGGGAATGTTAATTGGTGCAGCCATTATAGAAAACAGTATGGAGTTTCCTCAAAAATTAAAAATAGAACTACCATATGATCCAGCAATTCCACTCCTAATTAGAAAAGATATATGCACCCCTATGTTCATTGCAGCAGTGTTTACAATAGCCAAGATATGGAAGCAGTATCTTGTCCCATCAATAGATGAATGGATAAAGATGATGTGGTATACAAGGGGGGAAAGGAGGGGGTGGGATGAATTGGGAGACTGGGATTGACATATATACACTAATATGTATAAAACAGATAACTAATGAGAACCTGCTGTATAGCACAGGGAACTCCATTTTGCTGTACAGTAGAAACTAACACAACATTGTAAAACAATTATACCCCTATTAAAAAAAAAAAGATGATGTGGTGTATAAATGATGGAATATTACTCAGAATGAAATCTTGCCATCTCCAACAACATGGATGGACCTAGAGGACATTACGCTAAGTTAAATAAGTCAACAGACAAATACTGTACGGTTTCACTTATATTTGGAATCTAAAAACAAAAGAACAAAACATAACAATAGAAACAGAATCACAGAGAACAAACAGGTGCTTGCCAGAGGGGAGGGGGTGGGGAGAGGGAAGAAATAAGTGAGGAAAGTTACGTGGTACACAGTTGCAAAATAAGTGAGTCACAGGTATGAACTGTACAGTGTGGGGAATATAGTTAATAAATATGTAATATCTTTTTATGGTGATATATCATAACTAGATTTATGGTGATCACTTTGAAATGCATAAAAATACCAAATCACTATGTTGTATAACAGGAACTAACATAGTGTTGTAGGTCAATCATATTTCAAAAACAAACAAACTCATAGAAAAAGAGATCAGATTTGTGGTTACCAGAAGTGGGGAGTAGGGGCAAGGGGAACTGGATGAAGGCAGTCAAAAGGTACAAACTTCCACTTACAGAATAAAGAAGTACTAGGGATGGAATGTACAACGTGATAAACATAATGAATGCTGCTGTATGTTATATATGAAAATTGTTAGGAGAGTAAATCCTAAGAGTTCGCATCACAAGGAAAAAATTTTTAATTAAAAAATTAAACTTCTTTAATTTTGTATATCTTTACTAAGCTTACTGTGGTAATCATTTCATGATATATGTAAGTCAAATCATTATGCTGTACACCTTAAATTTACACAGTGCTGTATGTCAATTATACCTCAATAAAACTAGAAGAAAAAAAATCACCTTAAACTCATTACCCAAGAAACCACACTATTTCACTATATAGCTTTCCAGCCTTTTTTTTTTTTTTTAACTTTTTACTATTCTTTTTTTTTTTTTTTTTTTTTTTGCGGTACGTGGGCCTCTCACTGTTGTGGCCTCTCCCGTTGCGGAGCACAGGCTCCGCACGCACAGGCCCAGCGGCCATGGCTCACGGGCCCAGCCGCTCCGCGGCATGTGGGATCTTCCCGGACCGGGGCACGAACCCGTGTCCCCTGCATCGGCAGGCGGACTCTCAACCACTGCGCCACCAGGGAAGCCCTTACTATTCATTTTTTATGTTGACTCATTCCCAATTCTCTGGTTGGTTCAAGTTCAGGATGCACTCACCCATGGTAGGCAGACCAAACCAACAGCAATGTCCTCAAGTCTCAGTCTGCTCCCCAACTAACCAGCAAGAAGAGAGGAAGGTTGGCGAACACTCCTGAGCTCGGAAAGGAAAATGACATTTTCTGAATACTTTCTTCATGTCAGACCCTGGATTTACATACTGTTCTGGAGACACCTACCCTCTGTGCTTCCACTGAAGGATATCTGGCTCTCTTGGTTATTGTATGAAATCTACCATCAGCCAGGGAAAGAGGGCAGTAAGTGCCCAGGTGTCTGGCTGCAGCTGAACAGAAGACAGTGGTCCCACAGTCTGCCAAGACCCCGATTTCTGGATGGTTCAGATCCTGGGGCTTGCATCATTGGTTAACTGAATTCAGTCTAATCTTTGAGATGCCATGAGTGTTCTCTCTTCTCAGGAACCTGAAGCCCACCCAAATGCCTTTAATTAAAATGTTAAAATAACAAAATTGTACTTAAGAGTATATCACAACACAGCCACTAAGAAGAACAGTATGGAGGTTCCTTAAAAAACTAAAAATGGAACTACCATACGACCCAGCAATCCCACTACTGGGCATATACCCTGAGAAAACCATAATTCAAAAAGAGACATGTACCACAATGTTCGCTGCAGCACTATTTACAATAGCCAGGACATGGAAGCAACCTAAGTGTCCATAGACAGATGAATGGATAAAGAAGATGTGGCACATATATACAATGGAATATTACTCAGCCATAAAAAGAAACTGAATTGAGTTATCTGTAGTGAGGTGGATGGACCTAGAGTCTGTCCTACAGAGTGAAGTGAGTCAGAAAGAGAAAAACAAATACCATATGCTAACACATATGTATGGAATCTTAAAAGAAAAATGGTTCTGGGCTTCCCTGGTGGCGCAGTGGTTGAGAGTCTGCCTGCCGATGCGGGGGACACGGATTCGTGCCCCGGTCCGGGAAGATCCCACATGCCGTGGAGCGGCTAGGCCCGTGAGCCATGGCCGCTAAGCCTGCGTGTCCGGAGCCTGTGCTCCGCAACGGGAGAGGCCACAACAGTGAGAGGCCCGCGAACGGCAAAAAAAAAAAAAAAAAAAGGTTCTGATGAACCTAGGGGCAGGACAGGAATAAAGATGCAGATGTAGAGAATGGACTTGAGGAAACGGGGAGGGGGAAGGGCAAGCTGGGACGAAGTGAGAGAGTAACATTGACATATATACACTACCAAATGTAAAATAGGTAGCTGGTGGGAAGCAGCTGCATAGCACAGGGAGATCAGCTTGATGCTTTGTGACCACCTAGAGGGGTGAGAGACGCAAGAGGGAGGGGATAGGGGGATATACGTATGCATATAGCTTATTCACTTTGTTACACAGCAGAAACTAACACAACATTGTAAAGCAATTATACTCCAATAAAGATATTACAAAAAAAGAGTATATCACAAGTATATAATTATAAAACCAAGAGAATGGAAGAGGAAAGAAGACACACAAACCCACCCACTCAAATAGGCTAGGAAGAAAAACCAGCCAAACCACCAATCACTAGAGATCAGAACTGTCAGAACAAGACTGTCATCTATTTTCTATGAGGAAATTTATTAACTAAAATCCACGGTATCCGGTATCCCCAGTGTGTCTGGTATGTTACAGAAGCTCTCAGATTACGATGCACTGATAGTAGCTGCTTCCTCTCCAGAGGCCTGTACTAGAGAAGGAAGTAGACAGGGTGTCTGAACAGCGCCCAGTGATTAATTCCTTGTGCGAGGCCTAGTAGTTTCAAACATCCCTTCCAGATGCTCACAAGAGAGGACTAACAGAGTAATCGAACTGTTCCTGGAAGAATTGAAATATCACGTGGCTCCGGGCGGTCCATGCCTGCTTGCCACCCTGAACTGCACTTAGAATTTGGCTTTGGGGCTTCTCTGGTGGCGCAGTGGTTGGGGGGTCCGCCTGCCAATGCGGGGGACGCGGGTTCGTGCCGCGGTCCGGGAGGGTCCTGCATGCGCGGGGCGTCTGGGCCCGTGAGCCGTGGCCGCTGGGCCTGTGCGTGCGGAGCCAGTGCTCCGCAACGGGAGAGGCCCCAGCAGTGAGAGGCCCGCGTACCGCAAAAAAAATAAAAATAAAAAAATTTTTTTAAAAAAAATTTGTCTTTAAGGATCACCTCCTATTCTTCCCCACAGGTTGAGTTCTTCACTCGGGCTGCCTTTGACTTGATACAACTGGGGCCGATTCTGCCTCTTCTCCCTCACGACACTCCCACTCCTGACCACTAGGTGACCCGAGGGTGGAGGTGCGGGGGGGAGAAGCACCAACTCAGAGCAGCTCTGATGCCTCTGCTTCACTCTCAACCATGGGTATGGACTGTCTCAGCTGCGTCACTCTTCCTCCTCACAACGGTATTTGAAGCAATGGCAAGTTTTCTTACAAGACAGCAGCCCTAACACTCCACGGCTCCTCATGTGACAAGGGCTTCCTTGGAGGTTGGCTCTCCAGTTTATCTCTGTTCCTCAGACTGGGTGTCCAAAATAGAACATAAGGCCACGGGTCTGGAACAGCGTGCCTTTTCCGGACGCTACACTACCATTAACACAACCTAAAACTGTCTTACCTCACTGGCAACTACTTCTGGCTCATACTGAATTTAACTTATTTACATTTACCTTAATTTTATCTTCATTTTGGCCACATCGTTTCAATCTATTTTGGTTAAGTGAGATCTTAAGCTATCTTACCAAGTAAACGTATTGGTTAATTGTCCTAGTTCTGTGTCATCTGCAAATCTGAGAAATAAGCTTTCTTCCTTTTCATCTATGCTGAATAAACATGCAGAATGAGGCAGGGCTAAGGATAGAAGCCTATGTCATAACACTACTGCTCTCCTTCCAGGTGGATGATCACTCTCTCACCTTTGGCTGCAGCTGGTTCAACCAGCTATCAGGACCAGAGACTGTCAAATGCCTTGATGAGATCAGTATGGCCAGTTAGCATGTCCTTGATATACAAGCCTTAACCAAAGATCAAGTGAAGTTGGGCACAACTTCAGCTAAGCCTGATGATCACATCAGCTTCCTCTGAGAATCTACCATAGCTCTAAATTTCATTACTTATTCTCATCAGATACAATTGAAATGCAGGTATCCAGCTATAACGAATCACTGAATCCAGATTATTTTGCTAGGCCTAGATCAAATTCACTTTCAGAAGAGAGGACCAGGAATTTGTTCGCCATCTTGCAATTGCAATCAAGGGAACGTGTAAAAAGGACTAGACTAGCTGGAAAATATGCCTTGAAAGAGCAGAGTGCAAACTATAAGCTACATTTACTACGAAAATTTGTGTTGCCGTGAAAAAGAGAGTCCAACCACAATGCAATTTATTTCTGCATTGCAAACTTGAGAAATGTGAAAGCACCATGGAAAGAAAAGTGCTGTATTAATTTACGGTAACAACTCTTTTTTTTTTTTTTAATATTTATTTATTTATTTCATTTATTTTTGGCTGTGTTGGGTCTAAGTTGCGGCACACGGGATCCTCATCGAGGCATGTAGGATTTTTCATTGCGGCGCATGGGCTTCCCTCTAGTTGTGGCGTGTGGGTTTTCTCTTCTCCAGCTGTGACGCACAGGCTCCAGGGCGCGTGGGCTCTGTAGTTTGTGGCACTTGCGCTCTAGTTGAGGCGCATGAGCTCGAGGGCTTAGGTGCCCCTGCAGCATGTGGGATCTTAGTTCCCTGACCAGGGAATGAACCCGCGTCCCCTGAAGTGTAAGGAGGATTCTCTACCACTGGACCACCAGGGAAGTCCCTATGGTAACAATTCTTGAGATAAAATAAAGCACTAGAGTAACAGTTTTTATGACTCGGCAAAAAAAGTTAACAAAGCCAACAACGGTTTTTTGTTTAATTCTCTTCCAACTCTACAGACATAATTCTGCCTTCACCTTCATTACACTTTCATATGGTCTTAACAGGGGATGCACCTCCTCTTCTAAGAATCTCCGTACCTGCCAAAGAAGAAAGCAAATGCAAGACAAAAGAACACGTTGAGTTTTGAGAATACTTTTTTCAATGTCAATTCATAACACTGAGACCTTATCTGATAAACTTTTATGCCACCACTGAGCTTCTATTTTTCTCAACTGCCTGTCAGAAATCTCTCCCTAGACACAGGCAGCTCACCCCATCAGGCCCGCCAGGCTGCCCCTCCCCACAAACCAGCCTGGCTGTGTCCTTTCAGTTGGTCTCACCATTCTCCACCCGTTACCCAAGCTGAAATCAGCACTGCTTCTTCCCTCCTCCCCATTCAACCAGCTTCCAAGTGACTAACATCTTAAACAGCCCTCGAATCTGCGCCCCGTGTGCACGCACCCTGGCCTTGGCTCAAAGCCCTCGTCACCGACTGCTTACCCACTGTAGCAGCCACCTTATTGGTCTCCCGACCTCCAGTGTAAGTCCTTCAAATCCAATACACCAGAGTGACTTGAATATAAATGATAAGCTCCCGTCTGTCTTCTACTTTAAATCCTAACTGCTTCCAGGGCACCTGATAATCTGGCAACTCTCTCTTATGCTGGACGTCCATGCATTTGCCATCTCCTCTCACCCTGGTGTTCCCTACAAGTAACTCCTACCTGTCCTTAAGATTCAGCTCAGATGTCATGTCTTCCAAGAAGTCTTTCCTAACTTCTTCTAATCTAGGGCTGTCTCCTTTGTGATCCCCAAAAAGATGTGCTTCCCTCAATTCTTGCACGTACAGCTTGGTATTCTAAGCCTTCACCATTACGTTTTGAGCTCCCTGAAGATAAGGATTATCTATTCATCTTTAAAGCACCAGAATTAAACACAGCAGCCAAACACAATCTGAGCACCTAGTCTGTACTCAATAAATGTTTTTGAATTAACCCATAGTCTCCAAAAGGCCAAAGAGGAAAAGTGACAAACATTTACTGAATAGTTACTATGCACCAAGCTAGGCCTTTCAGTCCACACTCTGAGATATGTATCTCTATCCTACCAGCCAGTAAAAGTAGGTAGTCAAGACTGAACCCAAATCTACCTGACAGTAAAAACCCAATCTTTGTCCATTACACCACGGCTCCAGACCAAAAGAGAATTCAGAGAAATCCACTGGGAGAAACACTTAAGGCAGCTCAAAACAACCAAATCTTTAAATTTTAGCCAGCAACCTACTCTGAATTCTTTCTAACTAGCCCCATTCTCAGCATACCTCCCATGAAGCAGAAACATTATATTAATAGATAATATTGCAGGCTCTGCAGCCCAGCAGTGTACAAAGAGGGCACTTGGGGAAGACTGCAGCACCACAGAAGTGTTCTGATGTTTACCTGCTGGGATGCACGACCGGTGAAAGAAGAAGGATCCAGTAAATGGTCCAACTGGGAGTGAACGGGACTGAAGTAGGCATCAGCCTGGATACGCTCTATGAGGTCATTGTCACCCCCTTCCTGCTTGACCACAGCAGCTGCCTGATGGGAGAGCACTCTGATTTTCTCATGGCAATCCTGGGAAGACAAGGAGTATGGTTGGCTTGCTAGTAACAGGCATTTGAGGGTCCATGCTGTCTATAGCAGCTGGAGCAAAGGCCTCCTCCAAAGTTTCATGAACCATCTGCCCTTGTATCCTGCCCACTTCCCAGCATTTCCTATGGAAATTCAGACCTAATTTCTTCACTGAAAGTGGACCTTTTCTACAAGTGATTAAGCAATTCACTTTTTAATAAACTGAGTTCACCGCCATCACCCTCCAAAGATAAGCCTGTTCTAGGGCAGCATATGGTCACTGTTCTGCACCAATACCATGACTGAAGGTAATAACAGAGACAGCTTCGTCCATCCTTCTTTGGGAAGGAGAAAGCAGGACTTAAGGTGTACTTTGTTTACCCAGGAGCATGAGGGGTTACAAACCTGGCGGTTACCTCCAGCTTTCACCATGGCCATAATGATGTTCTCTGTGGCCATGAAAGGCAGCTCTTGCCGAATGCGCCGCTCAATTACCTGTACGAGTGAAGCACCAAGAAGGATGCCTCAGGTTACAAGGTCATACACACAGCAGGACATCAGCTATGACCAAAAGAATACACAGCAGGGACACGAACTACCATATCTATGAAGAAAGAGGGTAGAATGGATTGTCTTATGCTACACTGTTATTTTTCAGTTTTCTCATAATCCAGAGTATTATTTTGATTTTAAAAAGGAATATTGACTTGAGTAAACTTTTCAAAGTTGCTTCATCAGAATGATTCCTAAAACCTCAAGTCTGCTCAATTTCAGTGCCTGACTTTAGGAGCCAAGTACAGCATGGGAACAAACCCACCTGCCTCAGGTACTCACAGACAGACCAATGGAGTAGTCTGCTCTGCCCGTCGCAGCAGAGCTGGTGACTCGCCGGTGGACAATTTTAAGCCAATTCGAAGCACTTCTTTTTCCCTCTTCTATAAACATGTCTATGAATCCCACAGACCTAGTTCCCTAGAGCTTATGCCACAACCTGAAGAGTGAGCTCTGCTGGGGAAGAGCTCCTACTGGACCAGAATCCAGCTCCTCCAACACGCTCACTCCAGAGCAGAAGGCCACCCACCCCGCCACATTCCAACCCCTCCCTCATACTGTGCTTTTTCACGGAGGTCTCTTACTCTGGGGTACACCACCAAGCCTTCAGAAATGTTCTGCAGCGTATTCAGTATCGTATCTGCAGTGAGAAATGCCTCGGCCAAACACATTCGTCTAGAAAACAAACAGCCAATTCAGTTATCGCTTCAAGCAAATAACGATTTCCATGAAATGGAGGGTGTGTCCCGAGAAGCTGCCCTGATTGCTACTGATTTCTCACGCCAGATGTGCTACTTGGACAATTTCCTTCAACTACCCCAATATCCTAATGACCCTCAAATCTACCACCTCTTGGGGCTTCCCTGGTGGCGCAGTT
Organism: Delphinapterus leucas; assembly: GCF_059928025.1. Taxonomy (NCBI): domain Eukaryota; kingdom Metazoa; phylum Chordata; class Mammalia; order Artiodactyla; family Monodontidae; genus Delphinapterus; species Delphinapterus leucas. The sequence continues at coordinate 94,340,557 of NC_143139.1, read as the reverse complement.
GTTGAGAGTCCGCCTGCCGATGCAGGGGACACGGGTTCGTGCCCCGGTCCGGGAGGATCCCACATGCCGCGGAGCGGCTGGGCCTGTGAGCCATGGCCGCTGAGCTTGTGCGTCCGGAGCCTGTGCTCCGCAACGGGAGAGACCACAACAGTGAGAGGCTCGCGTACCGCAAAAAAAAAAAAAAAAAAAAAAATCTACCATCTCTTGACTAAGACCACTTGCCCAAGCGCCAGACCACATACCCATTTGGAGAGCTCCACCTGGCTGATCTGTAGGTTCCCCAGACCCAGAACTGCATTCAGCCACTTTTCCACTGCCTGCTGCTCACCACCTCACCCCACGCCTCCTCTCCCTGTAGCTCCTGACAAGGGAAATGGCACCAGCACCCCGTCACCATCTTAACTCTCACTCCAGTCAACCGCCAAGGCCAGCCCACCCGACATCGATTTCATATCCACATCCTCTCCAGTTACATGGCCACTGTGCCAGTGTGTACTCGGATTTTGTTTTTTAAAGATTTTTATTTCATGTGGACCGTTTTTTAAAGTCTTTACTGAAGACTTTAGAGTCTTTGTTACAATATTGCTTCTGTTTTGTTTTGGTGTTTTGGCCGTGAGGCATGTGGGGTCTTAGCTCCCAGACCAGGGATCAAACCCGCACACCCTGCATTGGAAGGTGAAGTTTTAACCACTGGACCTACCAGGGAAGAACCTGGATTCGTTTTTTTTAAAATAAATTTATTTATTTATTTATTTAATTTCGGCTGAGTTGGGTCTTTGTTGCTGTGCGTGGGCTTTCTCTAGTTGCAGCGAGCAGGGGCTACTCTTCGATGCAGTGTGCGGGCTTCTCATTGCATTGGTTTCTCTTGCTGTGGAGCACAGGCTCTAGGCGTGTGGGTTTCAGCAGTTGTGGCTCGCAGGCTCTAGAGCACAGCCTCCGTAGTTGTGGCTCACAGGCTTAGTTGCTCCACAGCATGTGGGATTTTTCCGGACCAGGGCACGAACCCGTGTCCCCTGCATTGGCAGGCGGATTCTTAACCACTGCACCACCAGGGAAGCCCCTGGACTTGGATTTTTAAAGTAGCCTCCTAACTTGTTCTGATCAGCTCCCTGTCCCCTTACAACTGATTCTCCAAATTGGTGCAGGGTATTTTAGCGTGCACATCTGATTAGGTCACAGCCTGCTAAAAAACAGTCAATGGCTGACTTCCGAATGAGTTCACGTTTTATTCCCATAAACCCTGGAATATGCACACACCCCAGAGACCTAGCTTTAACTCTGATCAATTCCTCTCAAGAAATTCCAGCAGAATACAAGCAAACTAGGGTAATGAATCTGCTTTTGAATATTAATAAGTATATACACAAAGCAGAAAATCACGTGCATGCTGGTACCTTATTAGTAACTACAAATTACTCCTGACCCATCTCATAACTAATTAAGATGTTGCTGTGTCAAGACACCACACCTGACATCCCCCTGCCTTCAGAACAGTATCTTTGGGACTCCCCTAGAGGTCCAGCGGTTAGGACTTCGCCTTCAATGCGGGGGGTGCGGGTTCCATCCTCGGTCGGGGGGCTGGGATCCCACATGCCTCACAGCCAAAAATAAACCCACAAAAAACATAAAACCAGAAGCAATATTGTAACAAGTTCAATAAAGACTTAAAAAGAAAAAGAGCGAGCAACATCTGAACTCCTTTTCAGGGCCTAGAAGGCCCTTCATAAACTGGCTGCTACCCAAGAGCACGTCCAACCTCATCTCCTGCTACAGACTTCATTCTCCAGGGCTACCCGACTAGTAGTAACTCCCCCAACTGTTCTTTCTCCTGCTCTGTGCCTTTATACGTGCTCCCAATCTTGTCTCAAATGTTAAAAAATGCCTAGATTTCTTAAGTCTAAAGCATCACCTCTGTGAAGCTTCCCTCAACTCCTCCACCACCCCTCCCTCCGCTTTGCCCCCACAAGGATTACTCTGTATATATTTTGATTCGAACACATATCACACTGTTCCTTCTATGTTCTTGCCTCCCTATTAGACTCCAGGCTCCTCAGGGACAAGGAGGGAATACAGAGATGCTCATGAAGTCCTGATGCTTCCAGGCCCCTCTTGGTCCTCCCACAACTTGCTGTATGTGACATCCCCGTTCCACTGACCGGTTGGCACTGTCATCCAGTGTGCGTTCAAACCACTGCACAGATGCTGTCTGCAGCGGGTCCATGACAAGGGTCATTAGGTGACGGGCCAGGCTGCAGCACCGCTCCGAGCGCATAGGGTTCCGCTTGTACGGCATTGCACTTGAGCCTGTCCGTGTAAAGGAGAAGCAAAGGCAGGAAGACCTCAGGGGACAGTGGACGGCCGAGCACGCTCCTGGCGGAACTGCTTACACGCGCCCGCGGACCTCCTGGCATCTCGCGGTGTTCCCAGGTCTCCACACAACACTCACCAATCTGCTGTTTTTCAAAGGGTTCCTCCAGCTCCTTGAGGCTTGCCAGGAGTCGTATGTCAGTACAAATCTGGGGAAAAGCAGGGGCACAGGCATCACTCACACTCTTAGTATGTGGGGTCTGGGGCAGGGACTGGACTGATGGAGGAGGTGAGCTCTTTGGGAGCCCGCCGAGCTGAAGCGCAGCATGTCCTCCCCGAGGGAGACTCCTCTCAGCTCCTGAAGAGCTGGCATTCGGGGAGCACAGGAATGTTCTGGTGAAACACTGCGTAGGATTATCACGGACAGACAATGGTAAGATGAACTTAATGAGAACATGGAAACTAGTCCTTCCTTTTAACACACCTTAACTTAAGAGGCTTCACTGACCAGCCCCAAATTGCTATGAGTGATATCTGACATCTCTCAAAAGCCACAATGAAGTTGAAGTGAGGCTGGGCAGGTCTATCTGTGGCGTCCAACACTCCCATTATTACCACCACTCACCTTGTGCACCGATGCCCCCAAGCCGGCCAGCACGGACAGCACCTCAATATCTATTTTTCGTGTATAGGTCTGCCCTGTGATGATGAAAGCCCTAGTAATGAATAGAAAAGAGCCTCACGTGAAAATATTCCAAAATGTGACTGTGTCAAACAAATGAGCAAAAACAGACTGAGCGAAAGCTTGGTGCCACTGGAGCGCTAAGTCACACTGAGCCCAGGACCTCGCTGATATGTGGCTCCAGGAACAAACTGCTCTTCCACCCTTTTTACTGATACCCAGACAGCCGCCCTGACCCCAGGAGGAAACACGGTCCAGCGAGCCTCTGTCCTGCTGCAGCCCAGTGAAGTGCCTGAAACAAGGAGCCATGGGGGAGCCTGTAGCCCTCGATGCAAATAGCCAGACTGAGACCAACCCATCGGAGGTCCTCAGTAAAACACAAAACAGCAACAACACGGGTAAGGCTACTCTACTGAACTCAGAACTAAACAGCTTCCTTTTTTCTTATAAATTATAAGAAATATAATAGAATCCAGACTATAAGAATAAAACCCAGGCTAGAGATGGAAGGAAATGGGTGGAAGGACAGAGAAAGAATTTAAAAAAACAACAAAAAAATTTAAGGTCAAATCTAGAGGAATAGTATCTTTCATTACTTAACAAGGAGGCCAACACTTTTCCCACTTACCTACCTCTTAAATCCTGCCTTTTCTGTCACCATCTTGTCAAGCTGCTCTACCTTGGAAAGAAAAGACATCCCTATAGAAATTCAGGTGTGTCTAGTAGGAGAATATCTTGACAAGTCATCCTGCCCAGGTTTTGGCCTTCACTACCCGCTTCCAGTCCAGACTCCACCCATTCCAGGTTCAATCGCTCCTACCATCCTGGAGGTCAGCTTTGTCTCTGGTGCTCCTACAGTTGAGTTTGTATCACCCAGGTCACTTTCAGAATACCTTTTGGTCATCTCCCTCGAAGAGCTGCAGGAAGCTGGCCTGGGTGCCAGTGGTGCCCTTCACTCCTCGGAAGCGCAGGTCATCTCGGACACGCTTCAAGTTCTGGAGATCCATGCAAAGATCTTGAATCCAAAGACAGCAACGTTTCCCAACTGTGGTCAGCTGAGCAGGCCTGAAAACAACCCAAAGAGAACACAGAGAGGTCTCAAACCAGTGACTTATTTCATAAAACCTTCATTGCTTCTTCTAATAATCACTGCTACCTCTGGGAAGGGCAAGAATTAAAGTAAGAGACAGAGAAACCAGTGAAGACAAAACAAGAGCTAAAAAGTTTAAGCAAATAAGTTAAGCAAATTCAATGTCATTTATAAATATTCAAAGGTTATAGAACTAAAGGGCTACTAGCATAGTTCTTTCTTCACAATCAAGAGGCACTATAAGGGCAGAGACAATGTCTGTTTTGTTTGTCCCCAGGCCTTGGCAAGAAATACACACGTAACAAACATTTGCCAAGCATCTAACGTGTTCTTGGTATTGGAAATACAACAAAGAACAAAACAGACAAGTGGAGCTCATATTATCATGTAAACAAGTAAACAAACAAGATAACTGTTCATTTTTAAAATGCTATCAAAAAATAAAACAAGGGGCTTCCCTGGTGGCACAGTGGTTTAGAGTCCACCTGCTGATGCAGGGGACACGGGAAGATCTCACATGCCGCGGAGTGCCTAGGTCCGTGAGCCATGGCCGCTGAGCCTGCGCGTCCGGAGCCTGTGTTCCGCAGCAGGAGAGGCCACAACAGTGAGAGGCCCGCGTACCGCAAAAAAAAAATAAATAAATAAAAATAAAAATAAAACAAGGATGACGATACTGGAGATTGTGACTCTAGACTGACAGTAAAGAAAGGGCTCTGTAAAGAGTCCAGATCCGACGAAGAGGGACTTCCCTGGTGGCGCAGTGGTTAAGACTCCGCCTGCCAACGCAGGGGACATGGGTTTGAGCCCTGGTCTGGGAGGATCCCACATGCCACGGAGCAACTAAGCCTGTGTGCCACAACTACCGAGACTGGGCTCTGGAGCTCACAAGCCACAACTACTGAGCCCATGCACCGCAACTACTGGAGCCCGCAGGCCTACAGCCTGTGCTCCACAGAGAGAGAAGCCACCGCAATGAGAAGCCCACGCATCGCAACGAAGAGTAGCCCCTGCTCACTGCAACTAGAGAAAGCCCGCATGCAGCAACAAAGACCCAACACAGCCAAAAATTAAAAAAAATAAAACAACAACAACAACAACAACAAAAAAGATCCAATGAAGAGCCCAGTCAAACTGTGGAGAATAACCCCAAAACACACACAACCAGAGGACTCTAACATAATAGCTAATGGCTTTGTCGTCAGTCTGAGGTCTAAATCAATCTATTGCAGGTCTGTTTATAACATAAAACATAATTATGAGTAAACTGCAATAAAGTCAGAGTTCTATTAGATGACCTAGCCTACTCCATATGGAATTTCTCTTCTATTAGGCTAATGATACTGACAGCTGGCGACATCAAGGCACCCCACTAGGAATGTCTATAGCATACACATCAAAAGTTAGGACACATATTCCCAAATCAACCTTATGGTAGTTTTCCTTGTTAACTTCTGCTACTAGATTATTGGTACAAGCAAAGAAAAAAATACATTTGCATGGACCTATTCATAGGAGCATTATACATAATAGCAACAGAGTGGAAACAAGCCAAATGTCCAGCAACTGGTGAATAGATAATGTAAAAATAAATTAAGTACTGACACATGCTACATGGATAAACACTGAAAACACTATGGTAAGTGAAAAGAAGCCAGTCACAAGAAGATGAATATTATATGATTTGACTTAAACGAAGTGTCTAAAAGAGACAAATCCATAGACAGAAAACACATTTGTGGTTGCCAGGAGCTAGCGAATGGGGGGAATGGGGGAATGGGAGGGAATGCTAATGGGTACAGGTCTTCTGGGGGGCGGTGATGGAAATATTCTGAAATTATATACTGGTAATGACTGCATGAACTCTGTAAATATACAAAAAACCACTGAACTGTATACTTCAAATGGATGAATTTTATGGTATGTCAGTTATATCTCAATAAAGCTGTTTCTTTTCAATTGCAGGGACTCACCCATTCTGAGGTCATATCTACACATCAATACCATTTTCTGAGTTTCTAACGGCTGCTAACTGTGGCAGCAGGTACCTCTCATGAATCCATCCCCAGAGGAATACTGGAATGCCTGCATTCCCTGAGCACTCTCCAATAGTTACAGGAGAAGAGGAGCTGCAGCACAGGTGACGCTAGGTGTGTATGGAGCCAGCACAGAACGCAGTATTTGTCATGGCCCAGCCATACACACTGAGCACTGACTCCTTCACAGGAACAAATCCTTCTGGTGTCTGCTACTAATAATGAAGGCTCTAATTTTAAGGAAGATTAAATTCAATAGGCTTTCCTAAGTTACAGGGGATGATACCCTTGTTGCCACAGCAACACCCCATTAAAACATAAGGCAGGGCTTCCCTGGTGGCACAGTGGTTGAGAGTCCGCCTGCCGATGCAGGGGACACAGGTTCGTGCCCCGGTCCGGGAAGATCCCACATGCCGCGAAGCAGCTGGGCCCGTGAGCCATGGCCGCTGAGCCTGTGGATCCGAAGCCTGTGCTCCGTAACGGGAGAGGCCACAACAGTGACAGGCCCGCGTACCGCAAAAAAAAAAAAAAGAATGGAATCACTGAATCAAGAATACTTTCTTGAGAGGCAGAGTGGAAACAGATCCAAGAAGGGAGCAATCAGAGGCTCCCCCTTCCTGGGGCCTAAACTGGGAGAGCCCCTCCTTCCCTCCTGCTCACGCCACAGGAAGGTACCCATCTAAAACTCTGGTCCTTCATAGTTACCCCAACTAGCTGTCTACTGTCCTAACCTGCAAAACCATCTGGGCTGACTCTACTAACCAGCATTGGATTCCTGGAGTGGGAAAGGAGGGATCAGGCCCTGTGACCTAAACAGGATCTGCTCTCCAACCTCCTCCTTAACCCCTAAAAGATCTCCCTGTAGGCAAAGGAGATACCAGAAGTGTTAGATTATTAAATTAAGGAAAAAAAAAAAAAAAAAAAGAATGCTTTCTGTATACATATTTTCTAGTGAAACGAACCACTAGATTTACTCTCTAAGCAGTATAGCTTTTAAGGTAGGTATAAGGTTCATTCCTCACAGGCACCCCAAGTGCTTATGTTTTGAGATTTCTCACCTCCAGGTTACCATGCAGAAGGGAGAACTGAAGGAATACATGGAAGCTGGATGCACATAAACAAGCCCAATTCCCAAGAGGTAACCCTCTCACTTACTGGAAATGTGTGAAACCTAAGGTGGGAAGATCAGCTCGTTCCTTGGCAAAGTCGGCAAGCCGAGAGATCACCCTGGCAAGCTGCAAGGAAGACCATGTGTGAGAAAGAGTGAATTCAGGCTGAGCACTTGCATAAACAGGAACTAAACTTGGAGACAATTTCATAGACAATTACACCTCCAGCTCACAGAAGGCAGAAGCCATATTTTTTCATCTTTGTATCTTAAAGTGCCTTGAAGAGTTCATACTAACCAACATTCAGAAACTGAGTTGACTACCTAAAATGTCACGAATTATTTCTGCACAGTTTTACCACCACTGGCACGTTCATGAAGAAAAACAGGACAAAATCATAAATCTGACCCACATATTCCAGCCACGTGCTGCTGGTTACACTTTGTTTACTAAAAGGCTATGCTTTAAAAAGCATTAACTTATATAGTGATTTAGCTCAAGAAGAGATAATTAGTTATACAGGTTACATCGAGGATCATTCATCTGAGTAAACAATAACTTATTTAGATTTACATTGTGCTGCTTTACGTCATGGTGCCCATCTCCGGTCACAGGGAATCTTAGGACTGGTAAGAAACTTCTGTCAACTTCTTACCTTTGGCAAAAGCAGGTCAAATGCATTTCTAAGAATAATCAAGTCCTGCAAGGGAAATGCAGTGATCTTACATTAATCGGCTTTGCCCAAACAACATTATGACATGACACTTTCTGGCCATCACAACTGGGTTTCTAACCTAGTTGCCTATCTCACTTTCAGCAACACACTGTGCAAGCCAGAAGATGCTGACAGAAATTCTCCTGATTACTGTTTTAAAAGCACACCAACTTAGAGAGCACAAAGGAATCTAAAAGCACAAAGGCTTTATACTTACAAAGCCCTATTTATGTGGTATCTAATGAAACGGGAAAATGATAAGGGGTATGCCCCATCGTGAATACGGCAAAGATGTCCAGGTCAACAGGGTTTATACCTTCCCGAAGATTAGTGTTTGAGTTTCTGAGAAGAATACATAGGGGTTAAAAAAAAAAAAAAAAAAAATCCATAAGGCACATCTCATTAGTTTCCACTCCCTTTTTTTCATGTCAATCATTGCTAACAAAAAAAAGTCATGAACTACAAGATCTAGGTTTAGGAAATTTAAAGCTGTTCCTGGGGGTTTAGGAGATATAAGTGTTGCAGGCAACTCCAACACATGTTTATGAGACAGTAATTGTTGAGCCCAACTACATGCTGGGTCATTTTAAAAGGATACTCCAAGTTAGAGAACTGTTGTTCTCCCATTATCTGATTCACCAATTACACATCGATGCCTTTAATTACGTACCACATTAGACAAAAAATGTTACTTGGGGCAACTTAGAAATTATGGCTTCTTTCTGAACTGCAAGTGTATCTGGATTCTAACTTCTAGTCCCACGGGTGCCCTGCAATAAGGGCAGAGCTTTGGAGCCACTCTACCCAGGCCTGAATCCTTTCCAGCTGCAAAACCTAGAGCAAGTTCTTCAACTTCTACACTTCCTCATCTGTGGCAATGGGGAAAATAAAGCCAAAGCCAAAGACTACATATTCTGAATCCATTTATATGAAATTTCGAGAAAAGGCACAACTATAGACACAGAAAGCAGGTCAGTGGTTGTTTGAAACTGGAAGCAGGAGTGGAGATTGACTGTAAAACAAGCAAAATAGAACTTCTTGGCGTGAGGGATATGCTCAAAAACTGGAGTGTGGTGAGGCTGAATGATTGCATAAATTTACTAAAGCTCACTGAACTGTACCTTTAAAATGGGTAAACTTATGGTATTAAATTATACCTCAATAAAGCTATTTAAAAATGGAGATAACAGAATCTATCTCTTATGCCTTTTGTGAAGAAAAAATGAAGTAATACATAGAAAGTGCTCAGAATAGTGCTGGGCACCTAGTAAACTTAGGAAAATGTTTGCTGTCACTTTCTCGTGTTTGACTATGAGACACTTTTGCTAATTAAAGGATTTAAGAATTATAATGTAATTATTTCTTTTTTTCAGAAGTCTTGGCAAAGAGTAAAAAGGACTTTGGAAAGGAAATCCCTTTGGAAAACTACTTTAGCCACTAAAATGCTAAGATCTCGGCTTACGTCCAGCATACCAATGCACAGGCAGTATCTATACGTCTCATTTTATGGACGTCATTAGGGGCTTATAGTTTAGATTGGAAGGATACCAAAAGCAGAAAATTCCTGAGCACTGAGATCCTAAGATCTATGGAGTCGCTTCCTAAAATGGACAAAATCAAAGAAAATTTATAAATGCATTATAAACATTGAGTCTAAGTGGAAACAAAACAACATCATGGGCTCCTACTGTATTGTCTCCAACATAGCAGGAGGTGGCACCAAGATGAATAATGCCAGCAGCTTTGGGGCAGCAGTGGGCAAACGTGTGCACATGAGCCATCACATCATGTCGTAACTGCTTCTCTTCCTCAGCTGCCATCTTGAAGTCGATGTTGTCCAGGTTTGATTTCATCTCCTGGATTTGTTCATCTGTGATAGGCAAACCCAATGTCTGCAGAACAGGCAAAATAAAATAAAATAACTTCTTGTAGCACAATTATTTGAATTGAAGTGACACTGAAAAAAAAATTGGTTCATGTTAAGCATTTATGCCCTACCTTCCAATTCTTAAACTAAAATTGGGGCAACTAAACTAAAAGGACATGGGGAGAAGGAGACAACTTTCTAAATGAATCATGGTAAATTATATTCTAAGGGCACTCCAATATATAAAACAATGCAATCCTGATTTTTGTTCCCTCTGTCCCTACGTCTCTGCTCACTCCCTCACAGGTCTGGTCTCTGGGCTCAAACGCCATCTCCTCAGAGGGGTCTTTCCCGACTTCCATGTGAAATACCCTTCTTTTGTGCACTCTCTATCTATCCCTTTAGGCTGTTTCTTTTTAATTTATTTAATTAATTTATTTTTGGCTGTGTTGGGTCTTCGCTGCTACATGTGGGCTTTCTCTAGTTGTGGCGAGTGGGGGCTACTCTTTGTTGTGGAGCACGGGCTCTAGGCGCGTGGGCTTCAGTAGTTGTGGCACATGGGCTCAGTAGTTGTGGCTCGTGGGCTCTACAGCGCAGGCTCAGTAGTTGTGGCGCACAGGCTTAGTTGCTCCACGGCATGTGGGATCTTCCCGGACCAGGGCTTGAACCCATGTCCCCTGCATTGGCAGGTGGATTCTTAACTACTGCGCCACCAGGGAAGTCCTAGCCTGGTTTTATTTAGAGCACTTATCACCACATGACATTTTTACAAATCTATTAGCCTGTCTCTCCCCTCTAGAATGTATATACACTCTCTGAGAGAAGAGCTTTGTGGTATTTATTGCTTACTCTTTAGTGCTTGGCACATAAGTGCCCAAAGTGTAGCATCCAGGCCACAGCTTTACATTTGATCTAGATGGATTTAGCCAGAGAAACCAAAATTAGGAATGCTATTAGTATCTTTGCCAACAAATTATGTGCAGAAAATTCAGTGCCACTGAAAGCAATTCCGGGGCTTCCCTGGTGGCGCAGCAGTTAAGAATCTGCCTGCCAATGCAGCGAACACAGGTTCGAGCCCTGGTCCAGGAAGATCCCACATGCCGCAGAACAACTAAGCCCGTGCGCCACAACTACTGAGCCTGAGTGCCACAACTACTGAAGCTCACGTGCCTAGAGCCCGTGCACAACAAAAAGTAGCCCTTGCTCGCCGCAACTAGAGAAAGCCTGCGCACAGCAACAAAGACCCAACGCAGCCAAAAATAAAAATAAATAAATTAAAAAAAAAAAAAAGCAAGCAATTCCGGGAGATACAAATGAGAAAATAAACACATCAACATCTTACGTTCATCTATCACTGAAAAAATCAGGCTGACAAAAAATAGCTGGCAGCCCACAGGCAGCTCAGAACCCTGGAGCCAAGTATTGAATATGTACATTGGTGAAATTTATCCAAACCTCACTTGAAAGCCCCAAGGCCTGGCCCTGGGAAGGGGCTCACATCTTAAGACCTACCTTGTCCAAGATGGTAGCTACTAGTCAGATGTGGCTATTTACATTTAAACTAGTAAAAATTTAAAAGTATCGGAGCTCCCACTGTAGGGGGCACAGGTTCGATCCCTGGTCGGGGAACTAAGATCCCACATGCCGCTCAGCCCAGCCAAAAAAAAAAAAGGAAAGTAAAAATTCAATTCCTCAGTCACACTAGCCACATCTGGCCAATCTGCCTTGGATTTTTAGTCATCAGACATGACATCTCAGGGCTTCTCCCAAAGCAAAGCAGCAGGGGGCAGCGTGGCCAAAATGCTTCCTATCCCCAAGCAATGTGTCTTCTCAAAATTTATTCCCTACTCCTAATTTTCAGCACTTCTCCTAATCTCTCATCGCTCAAGTTTTTTTTTTTAACTACTGAATTATGATGTAATTTATGCTGTTAATTTTGACAACCTAGCTAATAGATAATCCAAACTCAGGAGATATCAAAATTGTATGCATTTCAGGCAATGTATATATAGACTGGGCAGAGGAAAGGACACATATTCAGACTCTACATTTCAATCCCAGCTTGAAGCTTTTACTAGCTATGTTGAGTGGCAAAATCTTAAGAGTGCCACCACCCTTATCTACATGGAGTACCAAGTAAAACAGAAAACAGAGTACATGCTAGTACATAACAAACCACAACACACTTAATGCTCGTCTACTATCTGTTATTGTTATCTGAGCCCACAGTTTACGAAATCTCTCTGTGCCTCCATTCTATCCTCTGTAAAACAGGAATAAGTTACTTATTGTAAAGAATTGTTTTGAGGATTAGTAAACTATTAATTTTTAATCTTCAAACTGCCAGGCACACACATAGCAGGCACTGTAGAACTGTCTACTTTTTTTTAAAAATTGGAATATAGTTGATTTACGATGTTGTGCTAGTTTCAGGTGTACACCAAAGTGAATCAGTTATACATATACATATATCTCTCTTTTTTAGATTCTTTTCCATACAGGCCATCACAGAGCATTCTGTCTGCTAGTGTTATGTACTACTTTATTTTCCTGAGCATAGTGATAGGAAGGGGGTAAAATCTAAGAAGAAAGTTTCCTGTTTGGGGACCGTGTACCTCGGTCCTAGGCACGTACTCAAGATTGTTTCCAGGTTTACTAAATGTCATTTGGGTACTGCCATCTTGCTTGTTGTGGCATTTTCCTCTGAAACTTTACAGCTCTGTGGATCACCTTCAGTTTCCTTCAGCTCCTCTGCAAAGGCCCGTCTGTAGCTATTTCTGAAATCGTTGGGCTAAATAGGTCTACATGCAGCTCTTATAAGAGAACCCATACATCTCATCTAATAACCCCGATTCTCCCTCCCCAGAGGCAGACGGCAGCAGAGTGGAGCGGAAACGGTGGCCCAGGAAACATGGATTTTGTAGTGACGGTCCGGTCTCAGACAACACTGAGGCACTGTGGAGGGCGAGGTGGCTGAGCGCTCAGTCAGGCTCTGCACGGGACACGGGTTCACACCCGGGTTCCGCTATCAATGGTTAGGAGCAAATAACGCGCTGGGCATCATCGAGGCTTGGTCTTCTTCCCTACCATGTGGGAAAACCACCACCTAGCTTGCAAAGTCTTTACGGGTTAACGGGGGAAAGACATGTACAGAAACGAGCACAACGGCACGGAACGAGCGCTCGGCTACGTACTCTTGCAGGAACCGCCAAGATACTCCCTGAAACAGGTAACTGCACTTCTTGCCGCCCCCTGTGCGCCTCGAACCCTCGACGATTAAAACACGTGAGGCAACGGGTGGCGGCTTCCGGGTCTCCTGCCCTGGGCTTCCTGGGGCCTCTGCTCCTCTGGAATAACGGAGAGGCTGCCTCCGGAGTCTCAGCCGGCGCTCGGCACCCAACCCGGCACGTGCGGGGCCGGGCCCGCCTACAGCTCCGGAGCTTTACCTGCTCGGCTTCCGCCAGCCACAGCCAGAGCTGCCGCCAGGTCCGGAATTTGTACCTGTCGCTAAACACGAAGCACATCTCCGGGCTGGCATAACGGGAGGCAAGCGGCGAGCGGTAGCTGTCGTGCCCGCAGGCCGCCTCCCGCCCGTCACCGTCGCCCCCCGTCGCCATCCCGAACACACGACCCAGCCGAGGCCAGACAGGGACCCGAGGACGGAAGCGGAAGTCCGGGGGCGGAACACCCTCCGCTTGGTCCCGCCCCCGGGGTTCCGGGAGACCCGAGCCCTCAAGGTTGTTCAGTTTCGGCGGTTGGCTGCTGAGGGTTAAGGAGTTTCTCTTGGTTTACCAGAAACGTGATTAGCGCTTCATAAGTTACTCAGCAGTTCTGCGTCTCAGTCTCCCCATCTGAAAAAAGGTACATTAAGACCCGCCTTTAAGATTCCTGTGAGGATTGGGTATCATCAGATCGATGTCTGGTTCACTTAGAAAGCCCTCTGTGTTTGCTATTATATTGTCGCCTAATCCCTCCCACGCTTCTACCGCCTGCCTGGCCCCCAGCGCGGTTCTGAGGAGAAAGGAAGATGCCCAAGGGAAATCGGCATTTATTGAGGGCCAAGTGAGCCCCTTGCGCGAAAGTGCAGTAAAAATGGATTTCAGCAAGCGCTGGAACTGAGACTCATAGACGCTGATGACTTGCTCACGGTCACCCAGCTAATAAATGGAGCCGCCCGACTTCAGATTCTGACTCTGAGCCATTACGCTGTGTAGTTCCCAGCATACACCGTGCCGGGTCACACCACTGGCTTGGTGAAGGCATTCCCCCGTCCTGGAACACCTCTCTCTGTCACTGCGTCTTACGTAAGGCCCAGATGGTCCCACTCTTCCCTCTGGTTGGCCAGTAATAATAAAACCACTAACGTTTATGTAAGTTTCACTAGGCATCAGGCACTGTCCTGAGTGCCTTACACATGGGATCCTCATTACACCCATGTGAGGATCCTGAGTTGTTAAGGTACTATTAAATGAAATAATATACTACTCTCCAGTGCAGAGTAAGTGCTCAGTAAATGCTCGCCATTATTATGATCCCCATTTTGCAGATGACAAAGCGAAGGCATGGGTAGGTTGAGTGTCTTGAGATTGCTCATGTAGAAGCGCAAGAGCTAGGAGTTAAGTGCAGGGGGATAGGCTCCAGGCTCCTGGTTCTTACCAGATTCAAAGGTACTCTTTCCTTTGTGCTACAGTAGCAGGTCCTATACTGCTTTGAAATTACCTGTTTCTGAGTGTCTCACTATGAAGGGAGGTCCATTTTGAATTCTCAGCTTGTTTGCTGAGGTGAATGGCCCCTTTCCCAGTAACCATAATACTTCAGGAATATTAAAAGCTGCTGATTAGATCTCAAGACTTCCAAGATCTTGTCTTTGACAATAACTTTTTTTCCTGTCACCTTTCCATTCCTGCTTTAAAATTTTCACGATTTACTCAAAAACTCATGGACCACCCCTGTAAGTGTTCTCCCTCCCCACCTCTGGGATTTCATATAGGTTTCTCATAACTCTCACCAGAGTTCAGTGTTGTTGGCCTTTCCCATCAATGGCAAACTCGGTGCAGGTGGAGATCATGCCTGCCTTGGTCCCCTGTATCCCTGGCAGGTGGATCCCGCACAGGACCTAACGTAGTGTAGGTGCTCAGTAAATGTTCGCTTGGTGAATGAATGCTGCCCAAAGGAGCCTAGCGCACAAAGGGAAACAAGGCCCACAGTCGCCAAGATACAAGTTAGATCCTGACATTGCCGTTCCTCTTCCCCCAGCCTCTCACATCCTTCAGTGTCCTCATGCCATAGATCCTTCATGTCTCCACCTGGGCTTCAGAATTGTCAGAATGGACCGCAGCACCAATCCCAGAATACTGTGGCCATCAGAGAAGCCCATCAGCTACCTGGGCTTCTCACCCACATCTTCTACCTCCCTCTGGAGCTGCAGAGGGTTGCTTTTGGGGATGAGGGCAGACAATTCTGGAAAGAAGACGACTACTCCCTGCAACTTCCAGGGCTGTCATTGCTGTGCTGTGATGAGTTTATTCTCCTTGCTTTCCACGGTGACTACTGCAAACTACTGTCTCCTCAGTTTTCCAGCCTCTCTCCCGGCTCTGCTGTACTTTGCTGTTACTTTTCCTCCTCCAATAGGAGTTTCTGTCTCCAATCTCTTCGTTCAGGAAAGGATCTTTCTCTTTCAATTATTTTATCGAATCTGTCCAGTTCTGCCTCCCTTCTTTTTTTTTTTTAAATGCACATATCTCTTCCACTATAGAAACACCTTCACTTGCTGTTACCCCCTTAACACAAAAGCTCTTTCTGGCCGCCTCTTCACCAACTGGCATTGATGTTACTAGCTGTGTGACTTGGGCGATTACTTATAATCTTTTGGCACTTGGGTCTTCTTACCTGTGAAATACGGCTCATGACCCGCAGGTGTAGAGTGAGGAGCAAAGGCAGGTGACATAGATGGTGACATCCTAGCTCAGTGTCTGGGGCTCCTGTATTCAACACATTTGTTCCCCTCCCTTCTTTATTCCTTAGCACTGTGATGCAGCTTCTGCCCTCTCGTCTCCTCTAAACTGCACTCTCATTGATCACCAGTAACTTCCTCTAATAATTCAGAAGTCCCTTTGCCATAATATGTTTGCCTATTTGCATAAAGAATCACTAATAAAGGCTATGTGGAGGTGGGTGGGGTGGACACGCAGGGAACGGGATAGGCCAGGTAACCGGGAACAAGCTTCCCAACGTACATCTTTAAATCATTTTGATTTTTGAGTCAAGTAGTTTTCCTTTTTCCTGTATTAAGTCATCCCTTTTGGCTGATTGAAATATTTAGCATTTTTGACAACCCCTCCCTCCTGCTTTGAAAACTAAAGTATACTGATTCTCCTCCCTTTCTGACTGCTCTTTCTTTGACGATCCTTCCTTCTCACACTCCTGGAAAAGGAAGTGGTGGGAATTTCCTCAAGATTTAACCCACCTTTACTCCCCTTGGAAATCGCATGTCTGCAAGTCTTATCTTCTGAGTCCACAGGTTTCTCCAAAATTTTTTTTTTAATGTAAATTTATTTATTTGGCTGTGTTGGGTCTTTGTTGCTGTGCGCGGGCTTTCTCTAGTTGCGGCAAGTGGGGTCTTCTCTTGTTGCGGAGCATGGGCTCTAGGCACACAGGCTTCAGTAGTTGTGGCTCGTGGGCTCTAAAGTGCAGGCTCAGTAGTTGTGGCGCACGGGCTTAGTTGCTCCGCGGCATGTGGGATCTTCCCAGACCAGGGCTTGAACCCGTGTCCCCTGCATTGGCAGGTGGATTCTTAACCACTGCGCCACCAGGGAGGTCCCCAAAATTTTGGTTCTTAATCTTCAAAGGCCACCTAGACACTTGCAGCTGGTTGTCAGTGTTATCTAAAGCAACATCTCTAAATCGGGAATTTTATTTATTTATTTATTTATAAACCTAATGAACCTAATATAGGGCAAGGTTATTTATTTTAAAAATATTTATTTATTTATTTAGGCTGTGCTGGGTCTTACTTGCGGCACATGGGATGTTTTAGTTGCGGCATGCAGACTTCTTAGTTGCAGCATGTGGACTCTTAGTTGCGTCATGAGAACTCTTAGTTGTGGCATGCATGTGGGATCTAGGTCCCCGACCGGGGATCGAACCTGGGCCCCCTGAATTGGGAGCGTGGAGTGTTACCCACTGGACCACCAGGGAAGTCCCTAAATTGGGAATTTTACATCTATCCTTTTGTTTTTATTTCAGGCTTTTAAAATACCTAGTTTCTTAAATTCTGTTACTCATGAGGATCGTTCATTTCACAGTGGTGCCCAGTGTGCCAAACATCGTACTAGGCACTGGGATATAGTGGTCAGCTGATGAGGCTTGAGTGGAGAGGGCAAAGGTGAAAAGAGAGGGAGGTAAATTTGGAGGAGCAGGTGGAAGGCAGACCACGGGAACCTGGTAGGAAATAAGGATATTTAGGGTTTTATTCTAAGCAATAGAAAACCACGAAAAGTTGTAGGCTGGAGGATGACTTCATCAGATTTATGTTTTGAAAAATATCTCAGCTCTTGTGTGTAGAATGGATTGGGGGTGGGGAACTGGAGTGAATGCCAAATGAGAAACCAGTTGGGCTAATGCAGTGGACTAGGTGAGACCTAGGGGTGTAGATGATCTAGCCTGGACAAAGGAAGTTAAGTGGCAGAGGAAAGGAAGAAAAGGAAGAGATTAAGAGGTGCAATCAATCCAGCTTGGTGATGGGTTAGTTATGGGGAGTAAGGAAGGGGGCAGACTCAACTGATCCTCCTAGGTCTCTAGGTTTTATTGCTAAAAGGCTAGCAATGCCATTTACCATGGGGTGGGAGGAGGGACAAGCAGGCAGGATGGACTTCTCTTTTGGGTTTATTGAGTTTGCAGAGCCATTAAGATATCCAGGTGTTTCAAAATGTTGAGCAGACAATTACATCTACAAGTCTAGAGCCCAGTGGTAAGGGTTGGAAACATAAATTTGGCAGTCGTAGCACATAGATGGTAATTAAAGCCATAGGGGTTTTAGGCGCTCGAGCTGGAGAACACGGAAAAGAATTCTGCCCTTTCTGGTGCTTACATTCCAGTGAGGGAGATGGATAATAATGACTAAACAAGATAATTTTAAAAAGTGGTTAAGTTCTGTGAACAAAATATAGCAGGACAAGAGCATAGAAGCTTAGGGTGGGGATGGGGGTGACAGTTTATCACGTGAAGAGAGAATGAAGAATAGGGAGTTAAGGGCTTCTCTGGTGGCGCAGTGGTTGAGAGTCCGCCTGCCGATGCAGGGGACACGGGTTCGTGCCCCGGTCCGGGAAGATCCCACATGCCGCGGAGCGGCTGGGCCCGTGAGCCATGGCCGCTAGGCCTGCGCGTCCGGAGCCTGTGCTCCGCAGTGGGAGAGGCCACAACAGTGAGAGGCCTGTGTACCACGAAAAAAAATAAAAAGAAAAAGAATGGGAAGTTAAAAGTAGCCAAGTGCGCAGGAAGGGAAAGGATCTCAAGCACTGGAGGAACCAGCACTTGAAGGGGGAGCACCTCACTTGATTACAGTTTGGAAGCAGCAATTTGGGGGGAAATTCTTCTGATACCTCTAATTTTCTCCACATATCAGCGGACACAGAATGCTTGCTGGCAGTGTCAAGGTCTCATTGCTGGTTGGCTACAGTAGATTTACAGGCGTCCTTATTTGCCCCGCAGTGACATTTTTCCCCAAGTCGTGCTGCTTTTGGTTGCTGGTGGAAAATAGAAAATAGGGTTTTTCCAAAGTGGGGATTTTAGCAACCATATTAATGAAATTATAGGCTGTAAAATCTAAACTGGATTAGGAAGGAAATGAGGAAAAGGAGAGGGCTGATGGAGTCGAAGAAAGTAAATAGGCCAGCGTCCTGGGATGGCTGATGAGGTCAAAATGAAGCCAAAGAGGAGGGGGAACCAGTTTGGGAGGACAGGAAGTCAAGGTCAAGGATGCTGAAATTAGTGATTCTGGAGGGGAGCAATTTGGTGTGAGTATGGGAACGTGTGGCCAGGGTGGCTGGGGAAGGAGTGCAGAAAGCTGGCAGTTAGGATGGATTTTCCAAGTGGACGCTGAAGTCACCTAAGGTGACAGCAGAGCCCACAGCGGTGAAGAGGGCTGAGTCAGAGGCTAAAGTCTTGACAACCATCTTCAGTTCTAAAACACCCCCCCCCTTAGACGTTTATGCATTTTTAAAATATCCAAAATTTAAAATAAAGTCTTTGGTGATAAAGGTCTTCATAGGTTTTGCTATGATCTCAATTCCACAAATACAGCACTTACTTGATATAGGTAGGCCTGCAAGGTGTTTTTGACATCTAGTTCACCTCTCCTGACCTCACATTTCCTGGTGTTACTTATTTTATGATAACAATTGGATGGTACATAGCCTACCACTTTGTACAGCAGACTTGCTTAAGACCATTTTCTTAGAATTCCAGGTGTCTTTCAGCCCAGGCGTTTTGGCGTGATAACTTTGGAATCCAATCTGGGTTCCTAGCATGGTGACTGAAACAAGTTTCTATTAAGTGATGAATATTTACATGGTATGCTTAGAGCAGCGCCCTAATGTAAATATTATAGGAAGCAATCAGTCAGTGTTATCTACTAGTAGCTGATTAAATTATGCTGAACGGCAGTTCCTCATGAAATGGGTTTGCCACTATCTATTTCACACAGCATTCTGAGAATGAAGTCAGACACGACACCACCTGGGAATTACTAAGTCTTAGTTTCCTTCCATTGCTCCCCTTTGCCCTTCTAGCGCTGTTGCATGGTCACATGTCTAACGAGTCTCTAGCAGCTAACAATAAGTAAGAAAGTGTTCAGATGGGAACAAGCTGGCTTTCAGGGTAAGGCTCTCCCGCTCCTCCACAGTGGTGAGCACCGGAAGCAAGGCAGGGGCGCCGGCAGGTGGCTTCGTGGACACAGCTGGCACGCTGTCACCTTCCCGGGCTGCAGCAGAGCCCCTGCAGGCATCGTCCCTCTGCTCTCCTCCACTCTGTAGTGTCTTTGCTCCAGATGCACATGAGGCTCATACGGGATGACAACGAAAGGTAGCAGGAGAACCTGAACTTCTTTCAGAGACTCTGAACCCGGCAGCGTGGCAGGCAGCAAGGAGCACACACCCACCAGCGGCTGGTCAATCTGACAACTCCGGCAACACAAACGTAACAAGACAAGATAGACAAAGTGGAGGCCCAGTCCAGATGCTGAATGTCAGACAGCGTTTATGTGTGGGGCAGGGCGAGGGAGTACAGTAGAAGAAATACAAACATTCAACAGACGAGCAAATTAAACTGGCTAAATAAAACAGGAAACCACAATAAATGCTTAGCAGCCAAACACATTTATTAGTCTTTTTTCTTTTTTTTTTTTCCAGGAACCCAAAAATATTTTGTAGTTATAATGTAAGCAACTGAGTTGCACATAATACAATCATATCTTTCCAAAATAAAATAAAATAAAAAACTAAACAAAAACAAAAATAAGCTGCTTAAAAGCCCAAAAAAACCCTTCAGAAAACTCATATATGCATTACATCATCTCTCAGTTTTAATGAAATGACGACGACTTAATTCCTTATTACTCAACCTGTCACAATCCAATAAAAGACCACCCTTTAGTTTTTTTTGTTTTTGACTTTTTTTTTTGAAATCCAGCATGAGAAATACAGTACCTGCTATGGCAAAAAATACACATAAAATGCAACTTTTCAGCTTATTTGTACATTAGTAGAGTTTAACATTTTATTGTTTGTTTTTTAAGTGAACCAGTGATTTTAAGTACCACTATACTAAAAAAGTAAAATAAAATATAGAAAAGGGGGGCCCAGCCTGCCATGCAAGTGCACCTCTAAAGTGCCTAGTTTCTGTGTCCATGTAAAACCAGTCATATGAGGAGCAATTTCAACATATGGGAGTTTGATTAAACCTCTATGTTTAAGAGAAAAAAAAAAAAAGACAATGCCATAGCCTCCCTTTTCTCCCCTCAAACTTCCTTAAATCCCGTCATCCACTTTCTCTACGGCCCACCAGCAGAGAGAAAAGAAAGCCACCAAAATAACATTGTAAAAGCTATTTCAAGTATAAGAAAAACAAAACACTTCTAGGTAACTTGCAGAGAGCATCAAAATTGTGCAGCTATTCAGTCATGTTTACAGGTTTTGTTTCTGCGGACAGTGTTTCAGATGAGAGGATTTTTGCTGTACCTTCCTGTTACCTGTTTGTGTGCAAAGTTGGAAAGCTGCCTTTGAAAGATCCAGCCTCTTTCTGATGCCCTTCTCTGCACCTTCTGTGAAAGGGGGCAAGGAGAGAAGCGAAGGGAGGAGCCACACGTCCCAGGCCGTCAGGTGGCACTGCTCCGTCTCTCCTCTGCGCCATCCCCCAGGGCCCTCACTTCTCTTGTTCACCGTCAGTGACCTCTCATTGCAGAGATTCCCATATTCAGTTTCCTGATTTGGTAGGATGTATTTTACTATGTAAACATAGCCCCCTAGGATTATGGAACCCAAAGCAGCATATATATCTCCATCTAAATGGAGAAAGAGAAAATAGTCCAGAAACCTCTCCTCGGGTTGCTTCTGTTATCTGTTTTTGGTTACTCGAAACAGGGAGGGGTGGGGTGGGCACAGAGTAAGTCATAAGCAAATAGTGGAGCGTTAGGAGTGGGCATGGTTGAGCCGTTGAATCTGCTTATTTTTTTTCCTCTGGGAAGGGTTTTTTTGTTTCTTTAAAACCTGTTAAAAATGTTCCTGCACCTTAAGTCACACTGAGGTTAAGGCCAAGGGTGCAGAATCTTGTGTACGTGTCTCTGTGAGCACATTCATGGTGCATGCACCATTTTTTAGGTCTTCTGTGAGATCACTGGACACACTTTGGTCACTGGTGTGTGCAAAGGGTGGTGGGGGGGAGTGTCCCAGGACAGAAGTGCAGAGATCAGCAGAGCCCTTTGGGAGCGTCGCAGAGGGACAGAAGGGCAGGAAAAACTCAGGAGGGACCAGAGGAAGGAGACTGATAGAAAAGGGGCTTCCACACAAACAACAGAAATAAAATTCGCAGGTCGACAGCGCCCAGATCAGAAGGTGGGTGGTGGATATGCGTGCATTTATCATCAAGCTTCTTCCCTCAAAGGAAGTCGTCAGTAGACAAAGATCAGCGAGCCCAACCTAAAAAGGGCTTCCTGACAGATACAGGGTTTATCTTTAAGATGGGGGGAGCTAGGGGGTTTGCGAAGAAGCTATTCAAAACGATCTATTCTGGTCCTGCCTCATGAGCGGCCAAATCTAGGAGAGCAGTAGCTGACAGATCCCTACAAGCAGCACTCGTTAAACTTATTTACCTCTACCTAAAGTCAGCTTCAAGCCTTGTGGAGGGAGGGACACCTGAGGGTGCGTGGGCCTTTCAGGGAGGTTGCCTGCACGTCTCAGCTGAGTCTCCTTCTAAGTAAGAAATCAATTCATTTCCAGAGCATCGCAAAGCGACACGGCTATGAATTCTACAGCACAAAATTGAAATGCCAGGGACTGATTCTCTTTATGATCTACAGAATGCTACTCAGTTACTCAAAGTGTGTGTGTGTGTGTGTTTGAACCAAGAAAGGTTGAGAACTCAAGGTCTCAGGAGAAAACATTCTGGAGTCCCTGGAGGGGATGGATCTTCTGGAAGAGAGAAATCCAGACACTCCCTACCCTGGAACTAGAGCTAGAATAGATGGCATCTATTCAGAGCAGGGTTTAACACTGGTCTGTCTGTCGTCACTGTGTATGGGAGGCAATGGAGAGAACATCACCCCACAAATGCAAGTCCACTCCCCTAACCTGTTCTGCTTTCTCTTCTTAAACATGAAAGAATAAGATCTGAAACTTCTGATGGCTTTTAAAAAAGAAGTGGAAAACATCATATTTTAGGGTTACTTTCACAGCAAAGAAAAATTGTAAAAGTTATCCTGCTATCTACACGTTCATATTTTTCCAAGGATAACCCACCGATGTCAGAAAAGGAGGGGAGTTAAGGGTCTACACTGCAGGGGAAATGTACCTCGAGGTATTGTTTTGTGTTAGACAGCTGAAACGTCAGAATTTTATTTTTTTGTTTTCTTTTTTGTCTAAAGGCAATCTAACAGATTGGAACCCTGATGAGATCGTGCCTGTGCAGGCTTGCAGGGGCACGAGGAGACTGTGATCAAGTCTGTTACTAGTTACAGTACTGTGAACATCAACAGCAAAACTGCTGCAGGGAAACACTGGCTCCAGGCACGGCGGTCTCTTGCTTCCGATACTGTGTGTTGCCAGTAATGCCTAGACCAGAGCAATGCAAGGGCCACGACTGACTGCAGGAAGGATCAACAGAGGGATGCTGTCAGGACAAATAGGAGGCTGTGGGCTTTCCCGTGTCAAACACCTCGCTGCTCACTAGCTACACACAGCTTAGTAACTGCAGGGGAAGCAGAGAGGTCACATATGGTGGAGGGGTAGTGGATAGGGGAGAGCTGCCCTGTTTGCCTGTCAAGCAACAGCCCTCTTCCCCGTAGAGCAAGAAAGTTTCCTTACAATTAAATTCACTTAAAAATGACTGAGAAAGAAAAATTAAAACGGAGCGAGGAGGAGGAGTTTTTTTTTGAAATGACATAAAGATTAAGGTCAGCACGAGTGAGGCAAGGTTTCCTGAGCTGGAAAGGGTTCTGAGTTCAGGACAGGGTGAGCACTTTTTTCCGGATAACACGGGGGCCTTCCGGGCCCTCCTGTTGCACCAGGCTGACACTGCACGGCTAGGATGGACATCCCGTACCACACTGGTTGGTAGGGACTGCAGGCCCCCCAGGAAGTGCCAGGCCGGACTCACAGGTCTCTTTCTACCTCACTGGGCCGACCTTACCGCTTCTTACTCTCACTCCCCTTCCCTGCCAGCTTGAGGGGATACCATGGACACAGAAACTGTAGAACAAGGATACAAAGCTACTTCCTTCCCCTTTCTGCCCTCTCCTCCCACCCCCCCCTTTGCAGAATGCATAGTTACAATTCACACGTTACAAAGTAAAGAAGCAATGATGACCACATATGGGACCTTTTTTTTTTTTTGAAAAAAGAAAAATCCAACAACCTCTTCTTAAATTCAGTATCAAAATTCACATTTGCATAATAATACATTTCAAGGCCATTAGAGAGGAATGAGAGTGAAGCCCCGGAAGCTGCAGCATCTCTCCTCCCTGTGTCTTCCTGAATGAAGCTGAAGGAATCTTGCGGAGGGATTGTTTTCCTCTTTGGGGAGTTCTGAGGAATTATGGAAATGGCCCTTAGCATTCACTTGATTTCTCTTTAGAAAAGAGAGGGAGTGGGGAGAAGAGGTGGAATTGTTTAAAACAAACGTGAAACAAAGGAAGAGACACTGCAGATTTCTATGTTTAACTATAATAGTTCTGAAGAAATAAAATATGATTGCAGATTTTTCTCTTTTCTTTCACAAACACGTCAATCTTATCCTCTCAAAAGCCTTTTCCTCGTGTGTGATACCCTGTTTGCACAAACAGCAACGTTATGTGACTTCCATTTGGGAAAAGAATTGCCTTCTCAGGACACAGACTCAAAGGGTGGCAACGCGCTGCCTGCCGTGCGTGAGGCAGGAGGGAGAAAAGCCTTCTCGACGTGCACGAGTGTGTCACAAGCATCACCATATTTCAATTCTCCAGTGCTTACGGGAAAACAAAGACTAAAACAGCCACAGCCACAGCCACAGCCACACACGCACACACATAAACACGAAGAAGACTAGGCAATGCAGAGAGATTAAGTTCAACCTGCACTCTTGGACTAACCTGGTCTCTGTCATCTGTGCATCATCACCTCGTCATCCCCTCTCCCAAGTCCCGGAACCTCTCCCCCACGACTCTACACTGTGCAATTAAAACGCCCCGGGGTCGGTCCGGAGAAATGCCGACTTCCCTAAAGACCAAGCTGACCGTCTTTCTGTTTTATCCCAACGGGTAGGTTCTTCCTAAAACAGACGGTCTCTGAACTCACAAAGGCACATTCAGAAATACTACACTTAAGTAAGTAATTCCTTGGACAAAAATTAAAAAGGGGTGGGGTGGGATGGTGTTTTAAACACATATATTTTAACTTATCCCGAAATGTCTGGCAAGAAGTGTCATGCTGAATGTATCACTTGGTGAAAAACTCTACTACCTTTAAAAGGTATGTAACTTCTTTAAGGGTTCCAAAGGTTTTTGCTCTGTTTTGTATAAACAGTCCCCTTTTTCATTTTTGGCGAACACACGCAGGATATACTCTCTTCCTCTCCATAAAGCTCTGCTGTCAGGTTGGTCCTGCAGCGAAGTGGCTCCTGGCATCCCCTCACCTCTCACAACCCAGCCCTCCGAGGACTGTGCACGCCTTTCAGGACCCCAAGGAGAAGGACCGCCAGATGCAGTAAGAGGTCCAGGGAAGTGGGGGACCAGAAAGGAAGGAAGGCACTTCGCCCCACAACATCGGAAGCTACTCCAGTTTCTCTTCTGCTGCTCACCAGCAGCAGCAAAGAGGACTTTCACTTTTTGAGAAAAACAATCCCAGCTAATTAATATTGGCTCAAAATGGATCAATTCCAATTGGGAATTTACTTTCAAAACAGTGATTTATATTTTGAAAGTGAAACTGAGGCACAAAGTGCTTTAGGGAAACACTATTTCTTTTCAATTTAAAACAGAACACTTCTTGCCTCTTTCTGACCTTTCTCCTCCCATGAACAAAACAAGCGTTTGTCACAATGAAGAACCAACAGCTGAATTTTGCAGAGACCTTTTGCTCAGGGCAGTACCATTTTTCCCGGTGTGCACAGTTGTCGTTAAAAACAAATTCAGGTGTGCGGCTAACTGAAGAGGAAATTATTTAAATTCTGTGAGGCAAACACTGGCAGTTTCTATCACTTTTGCTATTTTATTTTGGTGATGGTTGGAGGTTATTGTAACAGACTGACAGTTTGAAAACCACTCAAAAAATAAACAAACAAAAAAACCCACTCAAATATTTGAATACTTGGTAATTGGTCCAGAGGGGAGTGACCGTAAACATGAGGATGGCGTGGATGCCCAGCCGGTGGGGTGTAGCCCTGTTTCCTGACCGGTGTTCCCTTCACCATCCTGTGCATGTCTGTGGCCTCTTTCCTCTGCTGAAGCAGCCAGGGTCATTGCTCAATTTTAATTATGTTATTACTATGTTCATAGATTCTTGAAGTTGGTAATTATTTCAAATGAAGAATGTGATGCCAGTGCCTCCTTTGTCAAATTTCAGGTCAAGAAAACAACGCCATCATTGACAAATGGGGACCATCTCTGAAAATACACACACCTTTGGCACTGGCCATAAACCTACAGGCCTTATCACAGGGTGTGCACTAAATCTGGAAATAGAGAAATAGACTGATGATGTCCTTGACAACATTTTATACACCTGCCTGTTTCTAGACTGCTTGGACACCCTGTACTTCTGGATAAGAAAGCAGAGAGGCTGTGGTGCAGTTCTGCAGCTGAGGGGAAGGGCACTCCGTTTTCTGATTAACTGCTGAGGTTACACACATGGGCCAGACTATTTTCATCTGCACTGTCGCACGCAGCCTTAGTTGTACACTCACGGGAGGGAAAACAGTAAGATTTCTCTTTGTAGTAACACTAAGAAGTGTAGTTAATGCATAGACGTGAAGTGTGACAAAACTTGGCGAAAACACTGGAGAAGAACAGGTTTGATTTCTTTTTTTTAACCAGCTAAAAATGTATCTCTACTCCTAAAGACCTTATAGATAAGTAAAAGAAAAAACCCAAACTCAAAACAACAACCTAGAGTGTTGTATGCTGAATCTGAACTCTGAGGATGGGGGAAGAAGGGGACCTTTTCAACATAAAGACTCAATTGTTCCCTAATCTTAGAGATGGCTACTACAGCCAAGTCTGCTGCAAACATCCTGTTTACACAGCAGAGGACAGGCTTGGCCTAAGCATTCTGCTCAGCTCACAGACATCTTCATTCTGTTTAGCAGTCGAGATGGCAGAATAGAAAAAATAAAACTAAAAAGTACGCAGCATCTGAGGTCGATATGCAATCTGGCTGTTAATCTTACAAAAACTGCCCCCTCCCCCGCAAAAAGTGGTGAAATTGAGAGTGAATACTTGCAACTAGTTAATAGCCTGTGAAATTTTAGTTGCTGCTAGCTATATTAATAACAGGTCTTCCAAATTCTTCGACAGTAATTTTTTTTTTCTTTTCTTTCTTTCTGCATATCTTACACATGACATGCAGCCCACAGGAACTTGGAAGAACCAACTGCTAACTTCTGCTACATTCACGTCAGAAGAGGTGGGAAAGTTCTTAGAACAGGAGCCACAGTAATAGAAAATCAAGTTGCTATAAATAAAACGGACTGCATGGCAATCAAGGCGTAATGTTGATTTACTGGGGGACACTGATGAAAGGATGTGCTTTGGAACCTTAACTTGCGGCACTGCTAAGTTAACTTCCGTGAATGTTGTAAATGAAAAATATCAAGGGCTGGGGACTTGGGGGATCAGAGATGCCACATGGACCATCCATTTCGTCACAGTGTCTAGGAGGTCTGTACTTTTTTTTTAAACACCTAAAATTAGGTCATGGCACTGGATCTTAATTGCCAGGAGAGGTCTCCGGTCTGATGGAAGACTTCCCTTCCCCTTCTAGTGCTTCTTTCCTTTTGGCTACTCATATGGTAGACAGAAACCAAGTTCACGTTTGAGAGTGGGATATCTCTGGCCACTAGTAATCAAGTGTTTAAAAAAAAACAGGAAACTGGTAAAAATTGGAAAGCTCAAGTTTACATGATCAAAATGTTCATGAAGTAAATCCATGTAATGAGAGGTCACCAGCAAGCCCCTGTACCCATGCCAGAATGCAGTGGAAGAAAAGATGCTTCCACCACATTTTCTAAGTGTACTGAAGCCATCTAACCTCTCAGCAGACATGGCTCTTGCCAAGGAATACCATGGAAAGAAAAGTTTTCCTCCTCCATTACATACTCACTATATCCTGTTCTTAGGTCACTGACAACCAAAAAAGCAAAGCTTCCAGCAACTGGTCAAGAAAAAGGGAGTTGATGGGAAAGGGAGGAGACAAAGGAGAAGAGCAGAAAAACAGGAACCCCTTTCTAAAGGCCCGACACAAAGAGCCTTTCCAAGTCACTGCAGTTGTCACTGGAGAAGCTGATACACAGTAACAAAGGGTGACAGCACGAGGAAGGATCTTGGTATCCCACATTATCAAGACATAAAAGCATACTTCCTTGATTTCTGTTTCTTTAATGACTTTAAATTTAGCCCACTGCCTTTGGGGCCTGTCCAGAACCACTCCAATTTCTGTAACGGGTGAGCGTCTTACTGTCTGGAGCGACGGGACCACATGCACATACGCACGAGTTCCTCCTGCTTAGGATGTGTGGGTGTATGTACGAAGGCACTAAAGCGGTCTCAGAGAAACTGCAGGCAGCAACCCCACCCACTCCCTTTACCTGTCGAGCAGGAGTTTCTTTCCCACTGGGAAGCTTAGGTGTTTAAAAGAAGCTGTGGTCATGCTTGGGAATTCTAACCCCTGGCCCAGGAGGGAATACAAATAGAGAATTCGACATCACCAAAAACTGAAAGGAAATACTCCACATCTCCTGCTGGGGGATGGGGATAATTAAGCAGCAGATCTTCAAAACAGCAATTAAAATGAGCACAACGGTAGCTGGGAGCTAAAAAAGTAAAACCACTTGTTCCTTATTAGATTCTTCTACTTTCTCCTCCTCCCTTAACAAACGGAGGTAAGACGGACATTCTTCATTAATAGAACAGTCCATAGATACTTTTCCTCTAGTAATGCCTACATTTAAAATTTGTTCCAAAAATTATTAACCTATATTTCCTAACTCTTTACATAGATTCTCAGCAATCCAACCATACTACTTTACAGATTAGAGTTACTTTTTTTTTTAAGCTGTTGTTTCTTTCTTTGATCCTTTCTTTTGTTGCTGTGGTTGGGGAGACAGGGTGAAAGGTTCCTTTAAAGAAAACCAAAAGTTCCAAGGGGAGATTTAAATGTTCAGTCTTAAACGGAAAGGAATAAAGTGATGGCATTCCCATTTATACACACCAAACACTCTCCCACTAAATTATGCACAATTTCCAATGAATCCATGCTAGAGCTCTTATAAAGCTTAATCCTTCTCCCATATCTTTTAAGCTCGTGAATTTACCTGTTGCTGCTAAATTGATAATTTTTAAAAAATATTTCTTTCTACGTGTTTTAAAATGTGTGATCCCCAGTATGACAATAACGTTTGGAGACTTTTCTTTTTACATTTTAAGTAAAAATTGTTTAAACTTTCTGAAGTTTCAGGAACTTGTAAAAGTTTATTAACAGGAAAGAAACAGCCGTCTATCTAGGATAAGATATGGTTAAATAAACCATCTTCCAAAATCTGGCTTCCTACCCTAGAATTCCTGAGAATGCTTGCAAATTTTAAAGCAGGAAAATAAATGTTAAAAACAAAAACAAAAAACACTGTTAAATGCTCCCAGAGTTAGTCTTCATCTAAAATATATATTTATATGTATATATATATGCACTTTTTGGTCTTTTTTTAAGTTTTCAGTTTTTTTCCCTTTAAGCTTATGATGGAAGAACATTTTAGCTTCTCATGTTTATTTTTACATATTTCAAATCCCTCATTATGTCTTGTAAACAAGAGGGGCTCTAGCACCCGGCTTTCACCGTAGTATCGTTAAGGAACTCAACTAACCCATAGTGCAGGTCAAGGAATCAACAGGCAGGAAAAGAGGAGGGTGGGGAGGACATGCCAGGGAACCAAAAGCGGCAGTGGACAGTCACCACTGGCTCGCGTGAGCCTCAGGACATGCTCCCGGCCCAGGGACACTCAGATTCAGCCTTCTGTAGATGTGTGAACACAGCTGCTCTTCACCTGGAGGCCATCACACATGCCAGGGTTTTGCGCCCCCAGGCAGAGAGCAGTCGGTGGGGCTCCAAGGAGACATTTTGTGCATGGGCAGAAGTGGAAGGGGCATGGTGGTGATGAAAACCGGAGGGCACAGTTAGTTTTCTAAAGGCATCCGATGGGACCAAACCAACGCTAGAAACTCAAGTTTGACCACCTACCCACAAAGGGTTCATAAAGACTTGCATGAGCAAGCACTCACTTGAATTACGCACGTCAATCTCTTTTGAGGCTAGGTTTATAATCAATAGAGTAAACTGAGAGGACTACAGAATTCCCATTCTTTGTCTCACAAAACCACTTAAATGCAAATAATTGGTTTTTGCCTTTTCCTATACACAGCCACCCACCCACCCACAGACACAAGCTAAAAGTCAAATACATTATTAGGCATTGTTGTATCCTTCACTGAAGATGCTAAAGAAAGAAAAACTCCCTTGTCCTCACTAGCAGCAAGTTACGGAGGACAGTAGAGGTCTGCTCCCACCAAGGGTTGGAATGGGCAGGTATTTGCTGGTACAGAATGTCGGCACTTTATGTTAAAACAGTATAATGCAGACTGGGATGTCCACACAAGTGCTACCACGTTACCGGCACACGTCCCCCCCACCCCCCACCCCCGCCCCGCCAGCCATCTGTTTTGTATAAAGGGGTACCCTTCAGGTCTGCTGTAACTCTTCACAAAAAGCAGTTTGATACATTTTGATTCCAACATAAGTACATACATGTTGGTGATAACTGTGGATTAAAAGTTGCCCCCTATTCGGCCCAGAGTACTACTACATTGGTGCTTAAAAAAAAAAAAAGTCTTTAAATACCGAAATAAAAAAAGCAACATTACAAGGAAAAAAAAAAGAGGTCAAAACCAAAAAAAAGGTGCAATACTTAAGTCTTTGCTAAGTTATACCTGCCTAAGCAAAACCACATACACAGGAAATACACAACACAGAGAAACAAAAGGAAACGCTTGAAGTACACACTGGTTTAAGAACATTCGTTAAGTAAACGTTTCTGTCAGTGATGGCCTGGTGCTGTAACACGCCACGGCCTGGCACAGGTAACGCTCAGCAAGAAGGGGGCAGAGAGGGAGGAGCTGCGGATGCTTGCAGGAGGCTGCTCACAACTTATTTTCTTTTCTGTTTTCGTAAAATGTTAAAGAGAAACAATAGAAATTTTAAATTCAGCATTACCTGACTTTCTGACCAATTTCTCATACCTGATTACACAAGAAAGGGGGAACACAGTTTTTCTGCTTTTGAGACATCACATCATTAAAAGCTACCTTACTGTCTGTTCCCATTCAGACTAATGAAAAGGCCAGCATGAAATTTAACAGATATTCAGATGTGCCTACTAGTAGCCACTTACTTCAAAAAACAGAAATAAATAAACACACAGTTGCTCCAAGAGGTACCTCCTGCTTTCCTAGTTTTGGGGACTTGGCAG
Organism: Delphinapterus leucas; assembly: GCF_059928025.1. NCBI lineage: Eukaryota > Metazoa > Chordata > Mammalia > Artiodactyla > Monodontidae > Delphinapterus > Delphinapterus leucas. The sequence continues at coordinate 94,309,277 of NC_143139.1, read as the reverse complement.
TGTTCCACTCTACTGCTAGGTCAAAAGAAAAGAGACAGAAAACTCACGCTCAGGCTACTTTGCAAATGTAAAGGAGCTCCCTGCTTTCCTCATTAAAAAGCACTCTGTTCATCTCAATACAGCCCAACGGGGTGGCTTCAGTAGCAGTGGCTCCCCGAGGTGCTCGTGCTCCTGTGTTCTCATAGTTAAAAAAAATAAAAATAAAAATAAAAAGCAGATGGCCGGCCAGCCAGCCTGCGGACTGTCAGCAATGCAGCTTTCTGAGAAATCAGGATGGGGAGAGGAGGAGGAGGACACAGGCGTGCGCGCGCACACGCGCACACGCACACACACACACACACACACACAGAGAGAGACAGAGAGAAGGATGCACGCGAATGCACATGAACACACGTGCACACACATACCAGAACGAGCATGCCTGGGCAGTTACATGTGCCAGAACACACTGGTATTTATCAACCAGCCAATCACAATTTTTTTCTTTTTTTTCTTTCTTTTTGTTTTTTTTTTTAGGTTTTTTGTGTTTTTGTTTTTAAAGTGAGGCTCCGTCAAGTCTTCCCTCCCCCCACCCCAACAATTCTTTTGAATTCCCCTCCCTCCCAAACATGGTAGACCTAAGGACGGAAACACACCCAGTGCAAACAAAGTTAAAAAGCTATTTTTTTTTCAGTATATATGTTTCTTAGCAACAACTTCCATATAACATGAAAAAAGTGAAAAACTAGAAACTAATTTTTTTAATTTTTTTGTGTTTAAATTTAAATGGTATGTGTACTTGCTTCACATTGTCTTTCTAGGTTGGCGTTCATGATTCAAGTATTTCAAGAGTGATATGTTCTCTTTTTGGATTCATATTCCAAACGAAAAAACTGAAGTTATAAGGGAGGCAACTATGTGCTCAGACAGTCTGTCAATGACCCACCTTTTTTTCTCTCTCCGTTTTCTTTTTTCCTTTTAAAAATGTATTTATTGCAAGTTGAAAAAAAAAACGAAAAGGTCAAGTTAGTGCTGCTGCTGTTCCAAAAAAGGTCACGAGGTCAGAGTTGAAAGTTCTAAGTTCAGATTGAATCCGACCCTCCTCCCAGAAGGTCACCAGGTAGTAAAGGAGCAGGGCTGCCCATCCTATGGGGGTCTTCCACGGTCGGGACTCCCCACAAGCTAGAAGAATAGTTTGGGGGTCCCCACAATGAAGCGCCAGCAAGATCGGCCCCGCTGCTGCCACCAGCACTGCTGCTCCATTGCCCGAGCCCTGTGGACCCACCGAAAAGATTCAGAGCAGGTCCGACGGGATCTGACTGGGTCTGGCCGGTCTCCAGGGACTGCCAACCCGCTGCGGGTGCACTCGGGGTTGCCGCAGGGGTAGGGGGCTGAGCTTGTGCCAGAAAGCGGCTAACTTCATCATCAGTGGCAAACTCAGCCAGGATGGTAGTGTTTCCCAACACACACCTGGAAAAAAGGGGAGGGAGAGAGCTATGCATTTGAGGAAACTCCTAAAAGCATGCATAGGGACTGCGTATTTTGAGTCCTCACTACTCAAAAGTGTGGTCCTTTGACTAGCAGCTTCCACCTCCCCTGGACGCTTTTCAGAATCACAGGATCGGAACCTGCATTTTAACCAAGAGGTGACTGAGAAGTACTGATTGAGAACAACGTATCACTCAATCTCCAGATATCCAAAGACTACTGGAGAATATTATACATCAATATCCCTTGGGACATGGAATTTGTATGTCAAGTAAAATGTCGTCTCTTTTTTTTTTCCCCTTGGGGGTAAAAGATCACAGCCCCAAGCATCAAGGTGACCCAGCTCCAGGCACCTGAAGTGCTGCTTCGTCTCAGGGCCGGGCTCACTGCCTGACCTCCCCATCACTTGCTTGTTCCGTGTGTACCTTTCTGTCATGGCATCTGCAGCCACGGGGAGTCAGCTCCTTCTGTTCACCACCTTGACAGTGGCGAGGAAGAGGATGGCCAGAGTCTGATCCAGCCCCACTTACTTCAGGCAGAACCCCTGCTACCACTAAGACCACAATATTCATCATCACCCACAGAGAGGCCAAAGCAAGCAGCTATAGACCCTACTATGAAAAGAGACAGCACTTCCAGCGTCTCACATTTCATCAATACTGGGTTTGTTTCACGGTACTAAAAATTTACTCACTGCTTCACAAATCTGTTACTTTTGGAATTCTGCTTATCGGATACAAACAGGACAATCCATGCTTACGTAATTAGAAGAGATCAGCCACCTCGGTACTCAAGCAGTTGCTCATGTCAGGATGCCGTTTGTGTGCATGTTCTCGTGCATCTCTGTTTAATTAAGCAGGTGCCCAAATACTCACATGTGCCTCTTCATGCATGTTTGTCTCAGTGAGCGTAGGCTGGGTACTCACATGTGCAGTGCAGTTTGGGCCTTGGCCGCCTCCTGTTTGGTGCTGTATCGGATCAGGGCGGTGCCCTGGGTTAGGTTCAGATGGAATGTCAGCAGTGGGCCATGCTGCATGCAGATGGTTCTCAAGGTTGACCCATCAATCTAAAGAGTAATGACAGTCATGAGGTAAAAACTGGTGATGGGGTGGGAAAGGAAGTCAAGTGACCTTTCTTATATTTGAGAATGAGAAGGACTTCCAGTTCGTAAATAACAGCATTAGTACTAAATAAGTCTAGGAGAGACAAATGAAGAACTCAAGGCAGGGAAAGACTGCACTGAATACAGAGGTCTTCAAGACAAATCTTAAGATATTCAAAGCACTGGGCTCAGATCTAATGTGGCCATTTTGCAGATAAAAAATTTGTATAAATACAGCTCAAAACAAAAGCATATGATTCAACCCGTGGTCTATTTTCCTTAAGAGGTAAACAAGTAAACCTACACTGATTAGTAGAGCCTTAAAAAGCAGAAATAAGACGGTAACCAAATAAGAACGTAAGAGAACATGCAAAGTTCTGAGCATGATTACTAATGTAACATTCTTCCAATCTCACAAAAAGCTACAGAGAAAAGACACAAACAAGAAAGGCACTGCTGACCACCTGACGATTCAGAATGCTGACGGTTGACCCAGCTCAGACGATTCTGATGTCTCCTTACTCCTACTCTCGCCATCTCAAGGAGAGACTCTACGTCTACCTACTTCTTTGTGCCTTCTGCTGCCCTCAGACAACGTGACCAATGGTTTTTTTTATAGCTGCTCACCCTAGTCAGACTCTCAGCATTAGGGTGTTCAGTGATTAGGGACAATTGCCCTTCCTCACCTACGACTTAGAGAACAAATCTCTTTACTCACTCTGATTTAGTTGTATCAAGATCTTTACTAGGTTTATTGAAGCTGCTCAGTGCAACATTTCAGTTCATTTTTTGGGAAGGGAAACAGATTACTACTGGAATAGCCTTAAAAAGTTGTGCTACTGGCGGCAGCAGTGGAAACATTCTGTGGTTTTACCATGGAAACCCTACAGGATAAACCCCGGCAGTTTCACCATAATTCTTTACAGAAAATGATGGGACAAAAGCTCTTAGCATTGTTTTATAAATGAAAATTGACTATGTAAGCATGTCAGTATATACCACAAGTGACTTTCCTGGGATAGATGCCCTATAAATAAATTGTAGGTGATGACAAGTAAATTTATCCAGGTCCCCCAAAAATGTGGCCTTATAACCTCCTTTTAAGCTACGACTGAGGTTAGTGAGATGTCTGCTATTAGGTCGTTTTGATTTTTAAAATGAATCAATTCTTTCTAACACAAACACAGCCAATCCCTATATTCATTGTTTTAAAAAAATAAATTTATTTATTTATGGCTGTGTTGGGTCTTCGTTGCTGCACGTGGGCTTTCTCTAGTTGAGGCGAGCGGGGGCTACTCTTCGTTGTGGTGCGTGGGCTTCTCATTGTGGTGGCTTTTCTTGTTGCGGAGCACGGGCTCTAGGTGTGCGGGCTTCCGTATGTGTGGCACGCGGGCTCAGTAGTTGTGGCTCGTGGGCTCTAGAGCACAGGCACCGTAGTTGTGGCGCATGGGCTTAGTTGCTCCGTGGCATGTGGGATCTTCCCGGACCAGGGATCGAACCCATGTTCCCTGCATTGGCAGGCGGATTCTTAACCACTGCACCACCAGGGAAGCCCGCCTATATTCATTTATATACATATACAAATGTAATCACTATTTTTTCATTTTATTTATTTTTAAATTGAAAAAATTTAATTGAGGTATAGTTGATTTACAAAATTACATTAGTTTCAAGTGTATAACATTTTTATAGATTATACTCCACTTATAGTTATAAAACATTGGCTATATTCCCTGTGTTGTACAATATAGCCTTGTAGCTTATTTATCTTATCCATAGTAGTTTGTACCTTTACTATTTTTCATATGATAATACAGGCTCCTTTTAACACTGCTTCTCTCATCCTAACCATATTACACCCACAGCACTGTGACAACTTAGAAATAATGAGGCATGTTTTGAGGATGGTTATATAAAATGTCCATACGTCAGTCAACTCTTCGCTAAATAAATAACCCAGGGCTTTCAGCTGAGTTGATTAGATATGGAGATTAAGAGCCGTTCCAGATAGTTCCTCATGTTAACTGTATTTAGAAAGCTGTCCATCTCAACATGAACCTTGAAGTATGAGCCCCAGATTTACTCCCCACAAATAGGTTCACTGGGCAAATAAATTTAGGAGAATCTGTATTTCCCCACAGAGGATCATAATACATGTTAAAGCACAGTAAAGGGTCTAAGAAGCCTCATAATGAAGGCACCTGCTTCATTTTGTTTAATCAAGTGTGTATTACAAACATATTAGGCCAGAGACCTATTAATATCCCATGGGAACACTCTGGAAAATGCTGGCTTAGTAAAGTGTGCATGACTCCACTTATGAATTAAATGCCAGACAATTTAATCTCTGTGTCAAAGGGAGGGAGGTATAATTGATTCCTTTTTAACAAGGTGTTGGTAAAGGTTGCGCTGTCAAGTCCACATGAAGGCCCTGGGCTCAGTTTCCATGGGTCCATTTAACCTCATTTGACTGCTCCATGTATGCTGCTGCAAATATGCCAGTTATCAGGCAACTCAAGCAGAAGGGAGGGAGGTTTGGTGTAAATGAAACCCCACCACTGTAACAACCACCCAGAGAGCACGTTCTGATGAGAGCAAATCAGTAATGCCATCTACAGAGAAGAGGAGAACAGACAGGAAATGAAAATTAAATTCACACATACGGCGTTTAAGCCACGAACTCCACACATTCCTTCTACTGCAGAGATGGATGGTTAATTGTGTATGAATGAAGCATAAAAATGGTTACCAGTGAGCCACAAGTCTCGTTGAATGAGTAACACAAAAACAGGTAACTTTTTTGCTTGGTTCCAGATTCTGACAGGCAGATCCACACAGCAAGTTATCTCTGCTAAACAGAATTCACCAGATAACACCACCCCATGCTCCCTATTTATAAACTACACGTGTTAACATCACCATGAAGGCAGGCGTGAAGCTGAGTGTCCAGCATCCCCCCAGCTTCAGAAGTAGGCTTCGGGCCTTAGCTGGGGAGACTCACCCCTGCAGGCGGGACCTCTCTGTGGTGACCAGGAAATAAACAAGCTCTCCTCTCTGCTAGCCCCACACACCTCGGACTTTCCCTCTCTTAATACAATCAAGTTCCATCCAGAAAATCCCAAGAAAGCGTGGTTACCTGTGGAGTGAGATTGTGAAGAACCAGCCAGTAACTAGGACGAACTGAACCACCATCACTCCAGGTGGAGGCTGGAAGCAACCAGAAAAAAAGATCAGGAAGAACGATCAAAAAATTAAGATAGCCACGCGTGAGACACATTTTCAAACAGCCCACATGGTTCCTCTCTCCTCTTATAAGTCATCTTCTCCTTCTGCCTCACTCTGACCTCCTTCATCCTGTCACTGAATAGCCAGCTCTCTTCTCCTAGACCTTGATCCTATGCGCTCTTGCGCCTTATTCGCAAGACAACGTTGTCCTCCCAGGGTTCTCATCTTTACTCCGTCAGTACCTCGGGACTTCTTGGGTCCCTCTGCCTTATGCTGACTTCAATTCTCCACTCAAGAGATACTTTTTCCTCTACCCGACAACCGTGATTTCCTCTGAGTTCATCGTGTCTTCAACATTTGTGTGAACATAAGCCCCTCGGGTTGGAACAATGATGCTCCTTTAGGCAGATCCTTCTCACCAGAGGCAAGCCGTGAGTCCTGTGTCCCCCACCCCCTGACTGAGCGGGGTGCTGTGCTGCTCCAGGGAGATGATGGTTTGGGGTTGGTCAGACCGGGAGGCGGGCGGGGCAGCGGTGTAGTGTTCCTTGAGGAAATATGGTTTTTCCACATCTTGTTGGAGAGATGAGTGGGGTTGTGTCCTATGGGATCTGGGGACCATGTCGATTTGTAATCAGGGAACTTTGCTATAAGAAGAGAAAATTAAGGAGGAAATTAGGTTAGACAGGTCACTTTTGTTAACAAATACACATACACACGCACACACGAATACATACGTGCTTAAATTCTAAAAATATTAAGGGCACAATTTAAGAGGCGCAAAATAATTTTGTTCTCTGAGCTTATCAAATATAAATTTTCAATGACTCTTACTCTGAATTGACAAATTAACACATGAGCTAAAGAGTTAATAAGATAACTAATTCTTTACTGCTTTCTTAGCTAAACACAACCTGAAAAGGAAGATAAATTCAAGGAAAGTATTCTTAAAGTCATTAGTCTTACTTATACTTAGATATAGTAGAATGTGAACCCAGGCAGAGCTAATGTATTTATTCTATAAATACTTACTGACTGAATGGAAAGTACATTAAAAATTAAACTTTTCTTGATCCAGAATACTAGATAACATTCAAACAGATTTTAAAAATACAATCAACAAATATTCACCAAGGGCTTACTCTGCTTTTAAGGTGCTAAATCAGTGCTATGGATAATATAAACAGTTGTTCCCAAGAACTTCAAGTTCAGACGGGAAAACAGAAAAGATGAACAACAGAACTGGTAACCCAGGCAACATCATATATGTTCAATACATGGAGGAGAATGACAATGCTGGGCTGTCAGCAACGACTTTGCCAAGACAAGTCTTGAAGGACTGATATAAATGGACGGCTCAGCAAGACAGGAAAATAGAAACTGAGCTTCAACTTAAACTCTCTTTGTACCAAATATGTTTCTCCCCAGTTTTGGCCGAACAACACTTCACAGTAGCAGAGAGGGAAAGGAGGCCACAAAGGTCTGCTGGGGGCAGGTTCAGATGCTATCAGGAGTTTTAGCAGTAGATTTAGCAGGTAGTGTTTAAACTAGGGCCAAAACGTGGATGACAGCAAAGAGAATGGAAGAGAAGAAATGGATCTGAGAGAGAAGAAACCACTTGGGAGACGTCATCACCGGCTGGATCCAGCAAGTGAGGGAGACAGGAAAGAGTGAGGAAGAGGCGAGAGGGAAGACTGAGATGCTGCGACTAAGTGATGTGCAGCAGCACCACTAAGAAAGAGAGTTAGTTAAGAAAGAAAGACAGGGCACAGGGCTTCCCTGGTGGCGCAGTGGTTAAGAATCTGCCTGCCAATGCAGGGGACACGGGTTCGAGCCCTGCCCCGGGAAGATCCCACATGCCACGGAGCAGCTGAGCCTGTGTGCCACAACTACTGAGCCTGCACTCTAGAGCCCGCGAGCCACAACTACTGAGCCTGCACACCTAGAGCCCGTGCCCCACAACAAGAGAAGCCATGACAATGAGAAACCCCCGCTCACTGCAACTAGAAAGCCCGCATGCAGCAACTAAGACCCAACACAGCCAAAAATAAAGAAAGAAAGAAAGAAAATTTGTGAGGGTGAGGGTTGGAAATGTATACATTTAGTTTTAAACAAGGGTGATGCTTGAGTCATCTGTCAGGTGACCGCTTGTAAATGAAAGATAAAATAGTTAAAACAGAGGCATGGACAGTTACAGGAATAAAAGAGGTGAAAATGAGTTTTTACGTAAAGGTAGAAGCCCTAGGGGACTTCCCTGGCAGTCCAGTGGTTAAGACTGTGCACTTCCACTGCAGGGGGCATGGGTCAATCCCTGGTCGGGGAACTAAGATCCCACATGCCATGCAGTGTAGCCACACACACACACAAAAAAAGTTTTAAAAAAAAAGGTAGAAGTCCTATAAAAGCATAATGTAGGGTGGTGTTTAGAAACACGGAATATGGAGTTGGCTCCTTTATACACTCACTCGGACCTGAGGCAAATTCTATCAGCTGTCTGAATCTCAGTTTCTTTATCTACAAAATGGGGGTAATAGCGGGACCTCCCCCACAGACTTTGGTGAAGGTAAGATAAGAATTCACGCTGAAGGCTTAGCATGTTGCCTGGTCCTGAGAGGTTACTGTTGCACTACTGATACGACAGAGGTGGAAAGAAAAAGAAGACAATCCGTAAGTACATTAACCCGCAGAGCCTTAGTAGGTAGCTAAGGATTTGTTTTATTTGCATTCGCCTGGATAAATGTCAGAAGCCTTAATGACTTTAATGGCTTTAAGGTCCAACTTTTGCAAGACCAAGGTGCCAATTACTAATGATTGGTCTACCAATCTATAAGGCGTTGTGCTAAGTAAGTGGCTTCAAAGGCTCTGTTATAACCATTAAGTTTTCCATTCCCTATTGTCTTACACACACACACACACACACACACACACACACACACACACACGGAACTCAACAAATGTTGTTGGTAGAATTAACCAAGGTCCTCTTTTTTTCCCCTTGGCCATCTGCCCTTAGCCTTTGTCTGTAAGTGGAAGAATTTTTGGAGAAAAGCAAGCTCTAATTGGCTGCCTTAGGAATAACAACCTGGACTTAACTGGTTCTTCCCACGGCCCCTGATTTTCTTGGCAGACTGGTTAAAAGAAAAGCACTTGTGTCATCAGGATATAACCTCTGCCCTCTCAACACCCATAGCTCCCTGTAATTATGTCACCATCTGTCTTGGTCCTAAAGCTGTATCTGTCTCACCCTGCCTCTGTTGAGACTGACTGCAAGTTCCCCAAGGACGTGGCCAATACAAGAGGTGTGTCTCCATCCACACTGACCTAAGCTAGTCAACTGCTATAGAAGTATTTATTCCTTAAGAAATAAACGCCAATTTCCTTTGTAGAAGGCAGCCAGACAGGAAAGCGCTAGCGAAGGGGCAGAAATGGGTCACACGCGTACCTGAAGTGCTATGAACGTTGCTGAAGGAGTTGTCAGAGGCACTGTAGGGCCAGGCACCAGGTGAAGGCAGCGAGGTGTTGAGGGAAGAATTAGACCCTTTGGATGACGAACGAAGAACGAAATGAAAACAGTGCAGATAAATGTCAGCATAACTAGTGAAATCTTGAAGTATTTTATTTAACCTTAAATAAGAGGAAGGACAAACTATATCTAAAAACCAAATGTGAAAAGCTACATATTCCTATGTTTTCTGGTGAGATACCAGCAAGTACAAATGAAGCCGCAGCCTGCCAAACATGAAAATACTGGGTGCTGAATAAACACGAGGGGTGTTTCACTTATTTACCTGTGGTGTTATCCCGCAGAAGTTGGTGGTCAGTATCTACAATGGGAGATGTGGCTGTACCCCCCAGCACACTTCCTGGGGTGACATAGGGGTCAGATTCAGGGTCAATGTTTTGGATACCTTTCCATGGCACTCCTGGTTGGAATTCTGAGGTAAGGAGAACAAATATTGGATAGAGGTAGGAAGTTGTTCAAAACGTGGTAAAGTTATTTTTTGATACAAGAAATAGATCTGTGAAAAGTCTAAATTCTGAATCTATTTTAGCTCAGATTTTCATCATAAAAAAAAAAAAAAAAGTTGGCCTGACATATACTTTGCCAGCAGCACTCCTGTGCTATCACGACATGTCGACCTTCTTTCTCTGCTTGGGAACTTGATGTCACAGACCTTCAAGGTCTGGCCCCAGGCCCTGCTCCCAGGGAAATTCAGGCCTGAGGGCAGGGAGGCAGGATACAGTAGTATGGTCTCATGACAACTGTGAGGCATCTAGGACAAAAACTGGGAGAAAATCTGAGTTGGAGAGGAGATATTTCTCCCACTTATCTCACTGGAAATTGGCTCAGATGCACAAAAGAAAACACATCTGACCACTACTGAGGGGAATGTCCAGGGACAACCACAGGAATAATTTGGCTTATCATGAGAAAGCCTAGAAAATATTTAAGTGTTTACAATTTTTTATCGGTTAATTTAAATCATATTTAAAGCTATATTAAACTTTTACTTTCCTAATCATGATGAGGAAGAACAGTATGTAGTACATATGAATATGCATTATACTAGAAACTATACATATTCATAGCTCAAATATACCTGTACAGAAAAAGAGGTTTAGAAGGACATATACCAAACTTCTTGTTTTTAATTTTGCTTTCATAAATTAAAAGTTTTTTCTACAATGAAAATAGATTACTTGTATCAGAATAAAAAGAGCAGACAAACAGCAAACAGTCTCACTGCATCTACTACTGCAAACCTAGAACCTGAGTAAACACTTGCTCAGCGAATAAACTCATCAATTCAGTGGACATTTCAGAAGAACCGGCGTTTCAAGGCATCCTTCGCATGGATGAATGCCAAGTCCCGGCTCCAAGGTCACCTTATTTTACTCCCAGGCTGCACCCCACGGACTTCCTCTGGCCTATCTGTGCCTGTGCAGTATTTACCACACAGTAACTCGCCTTGTGGGTGATCAGTGCTCACACCTATGTTCCTGACTGAACTCTACAGAGCAGAGACCCCCTCTAATGAAAATTTGCTATCTTCCCACAGCAAATTCTTCCCTGCTTTTATCAGACAATAATTACTGAATGAAAAAAATCAAAGTGAATGCCTGTGAGTGTCAGAAGCAATCTGTTCAGAACCTGAAATTAACAATTATAAAAAAAAATGATATCCCAGAAAAAACATTTCCTGTACAATACCTGGAGGCCAACTGGCATTGCTGGATTTACTTCCGATTTTATTTGTTGGTGGAGATTTGGCAGGTAACCAGCTATCACCAGCAGGACCCGTATGGCCACCCAGTGTGTCACCCGGGATGATATCAAACTGGTTGTATGGTGACCCTCCTCGGGTCTTACCAGGGGCCACTATAGCGCCTGAGAAAAGAGAGAGGTAACTAATTCACACCAGAAAGGACTCCTATGAACAGAACTTGTTGCGCTTTCATTTAGAGGAACTCAAACACAGTATGCAGTAAAAAAGAGTCCTGGAATTGGAGGTCACACTTGAAAGCCACTCATAATTAGGAAGCAGGGTGACCATGACAACTCATCTCACCTTTCTAGCCTCTCAGTCTGCACTTATGCACACAGCACCGTTCTCATTCCTGAACGTCCCTTTCAATTTTAAAATTCCATGGTCTTATGAAGTTAACAAAACTTTCATCAACTACGAATCATACCATCATCCCCCCAGTTTTTACACTAATGACCTAGGAATGAGGAATAGGAAAAATACTCAACAATTTGCGGCACATAGAAGGGTTTTTAATTACATTTCTACTGACACCAACCCACCCAAGTCTTTAAGTGCTGATCAGGCCTAGTTTAGCTGGAAGAAGCAGAGAAAACAGAGGGAGTTTGCTGGAGAGAAAGGCATCTGCAATTGCTTTAAATTCCAAAGCAATGAGACAGCATTCCCGCCGAGGGTCTCTGCCAGCACAGGGCCAGCAGTGAACTCTGCAGCTCTGAGATCCACGGCTCCGCACATGAAGAACAGCAAATCCTTTGTAAAACTGCTGTCCCGAGAGCATTTCAGTTTCGTTGGTGCCCCCTTCATGCATTTTATATGCTGGGAGGCAGGAAAAAAATTAAAAGCTTAATAATTCCCTTAAACTAACAAAAAATGAACTTTACTTTAAATGAAAATTTTGACCTCTGTGAGATACCATTCTACTTATCTTTCAAATGAATTTTACATGCTGTATTGTGTTACCTGATCTACTCTTAGGATGCTGTTTATGAACAGATAAAATTACTTCCAGGGTAATGTATTAAAATATCTGTGTAGGGACTTCCCTGGTGGTCCAGTGGTTAAGACTTAATGCTTCCACTGCAGGGGGCACAGGTTCAATCCCTAGTCAGGGAACTAAGATCTTGCATTCCACACGACATGGTCAAAAATAAAAAAAAAGAAAATAAAATATTTGTGTAAATATCGATTAAAATAATCTGTTTGGTTTGGCCTAGCACAAGTATTATCAAAACTGTCTCCATGCTCAGCTAAGAGAAGTCATTCGCTTTTCTGGAGCCACTGACAGGAATTTTGACTCAAGGGCACACAGTACTGAAGTAGTAGGAAATGAAAAGCTCAATTACCTTGGGGATTGCTAAGGAAATGGGAAAACATTACCTATAAGCTCTAAAAAGGCAAGCGAGTATTTTACCTGTAAGATAGCTTCTCATATGCCACTGTGCATTTATAATCATACACCTATCATGTCTTTGGGGACAAGGGGACTTAATGAATCATCAGCCTAAGGAAGCAGCCTAAGTGTCCAAAGCTATAGATGCTGAGCTTAGATTATTCAGTCCAGAAACAGATTTGATAATTTCAATACATCATTCTTGATTTTGTAGCATGAAATCAAATGATAATGCTTAGGGATAGCAGGCAGAGAACTTCACATGGCCACTTCACCAGCCTACCGGATGGGCACATGAAAGAGGGGTTTATAAAGGAACCCCGAAAGGCTCCAGACTGATGGGGCTGAGGCTGCCAGGAAGCCCCTGCAGGAGCCAGTCCAAAACCTATTTACACTTGGTTCTCATGGATACAGCTGAGTCCAAGTAAATTACCGTCAAATGAAACAAACATTGAAACAAAGGCTGAAGGAAGGTCCTAAGGCCTTTTATCCATTTCAAAGGGAAATGGAGATGCTCTTACAGAGAATTACAGAGATGGAAGAGCTGACCCACATTCAAAACCAAAGCCTACAATGCCCTCAACTGCTGTCTTGCAGACACTGTCATTCATAAAGAACAAGAAAGCTTTGTGTAAAGTTCAGACCTCATGTATTGATCTATTAGTCATCTTTTGGAGATCAAAGAGCTCAAACAATCATCATGATATATATTTGTTGGGATCTCTCTCTTGTAGCTCCAAAAACTGATTCTGTTCTCTCAGCCAATTTATTAGGGTTTTAACAAGGGGAGCTCAAGTTCACTGCTGCTGCCCTCAATCCAATTGCAGGTGGGAAATTTTGCTGCCCTTAAGTGGAACTAGCACTTTCAAGTTTCTTATAATTTGAAATACACACAACCCCAATCTTCCTCTCCTAGGTGATCACAGGACTGGGGGGAAAAATCAAGAGACTCATTAGGAGAAAGCTAAAAAAGATCTGCGCTTCAAAGTAAGTTTATCGGCCGCTCCATCAAGGCTTGCTCAGAGTCAGCACAGCTCCAAGTCATGAAGCTGTTTGCTCTTACCATTTTTGTGCATATTGGCTTCCTGTGTGGCTACAGAGGGCAGTCCCTCCATCATGGAGGTCCACTGTTTAAAGCGAGACTCTGTTCCAGCCTCCTTCCCACCAACCATGCCGTAGTCCATGCCGCCAGAGCTGAAGCCTAAAATGGAGAACCACATTTTACGTCTTTTTATAAGTTTCTAGTATCAGTAACCAAGAGTTCTGAGGCAGAACCCATGAATAGCTTCATTTGTCACTTAAAGACCAATTCACATGAAGTTTTCTTCACTCAGAAACAGATATTTTGATTCAAAATGCTGATCCTGGCTCCTGCTTGCTAAAAAAGTGACGACTCTGTTCAGGTATGAAAACATGTATGACTGCCATCTCATTAAGACCATCTCAGTGCATGTGTGCATTCACTTATCCATCTGCGTCAAACAGAACGTGGGGCCAGCAATTCTCCAACTCAGATGGAGACGTCTACACATCAAACCAACATGGTGGGCGCTTCCCTTGCGGCGCCGTGGTTAACAATCCGTCTGTCAATGCAGGGGACACAGGTTCGAGCTCTGGTCCAGGAAGATCCCACATGCCGTGGAACAACTAAGCCCGTGTGCCACAACTACTGAGACTGCATGCCGCAGAGCGGCTGGTCCCGTGAGCCATGGCCGCTGAGCCTGTGCTCTCCGGACATGGGAGAGGCCACAGCAGTGAGAGGCCCTCGTACCTCAAAAAAAAAAAAACAAAACAAGAATCTGTCTGCCAATGCAAGAGACACAGGTTTGAGCCCTGGCCTGGGAAGATCCCACATGCCGCGGAGAAACTAAGCCCGTGCGCCAGAACTACTGAAGCCTGTGCGCCTAGAGCCCACGCTCCACAATAAGAGAAGTCACCGCAACGAGAAGCCCGCGCACTGCAACAAAGACCCAACGCAGCCAAATAAATAAATAAATAAATTTAAAAACAAAACAAAACAAAACCCCAACCTGGTGTAACGGCAGCTATTAAGTTGTGGCAGGGTCTCTGGCGGAGGAAAGGCTTTGCAGAGGGACACTGATCCTGGACCTAGGCGAGGTAGGCGAGTAAGCCAAGGAAACCAAGTACAAAGCTCTGACTGGTGACTATCAGGCGTGTTTAGGGAATGATGACAAGCCCAATGTGACTCCAATGCTTGGCTGCCTATGGATGCAGTGAGATGGGGAGCAATGAAGTGGCGTGGCGTGTAGGGTCTTCATGTATCAGGCTGAGGAGTCTAGACCTTTTTTTCCCCTCTAAGACAGGAGATGAAATTCTTCAGCAAGTGAGGAGAGATAACTAGACCTGTATTTTACAAAGAGACCTGACAGTGTGAGAATGGGGTAGATAGAATCTGGGAGATCAATTTGAAAAAAGTTTTTATATAATGACAAAGACCCCGTAGCTTGACTAGGCAATTGGTGAGAGATTCAGTTTACTTCGCCGTGTGCTGCCAGGTGTCAGGCTTTTAGCAAGGGTTTTGGCAGGTAACATTTTCCCACTGCACAGGGCTGGACAGGTGAAAGCCAGACAGGACAGGCTTGTTGATGTAGCCTCACAGGGCCCACCATCCATTTTGGGTCAGAATGTATTTAATGCTTTTCAAACTGATGCTCAAAAAAAGTAAAGGACTAAAATCAACCACTGAAACAGGGGGAAGGGAAGAATAATGAATAAAAAACAGAAAAAGGAGAATGAGCCACAGATAGGGTGGCAACAACAGGCAAGCACGGACACCCAAGGAGGTCAGCAGGGTTCCCACCACGCCTCAGCTCAGGTGGCCTGCGGGGTCTGTTCTTCCCTTAGTGGACGTGCAGCTCCAGCCAGGCCAGACTCCACGCTGTACCCACTTTACTCTCCTACCATCTGGTGTCTTATTGGCCCTCAAGTTCCATCTATCCAAATCCCACTGGGGGCCCAGGTCACATTTTTCTCCCCTGTGCTTCTCTTGTCAGGGATAGTTTTATAAATGCACAATAAATCAAATCAGTTCTAACACCTTTCTTGACCTGTTTAAAATGTTGCTATTAATATACGGAACACTGTCCTTTCACACAGTTTGTAACTGACTTTACTAGTCCAAGTGGTTGCTTGGAGGGTGTGGGTGGGGAGCAGAAGTCCTTGGAATGAGCTGGAAATATTTCAGATTGAACCCTTCTTTTTATTTTATTTATTATTTTTAAATTAATTTATTTATTTTTGGCTGCGTTGGGTCTTTATTGCTGCACGCAGGCCTTCTCTAGTTGCGGTGGGCAATGGCTACTCTTTGCTGCGGTGCGCAGGCTTCTCATTGCGGTGGCTTCTCTTGTTGCGGAGCACGGGCTCTAGGCGCGCGGGCTTCAGTAGTTGTGGCTTGCGGGCTCCAGAGTGCAGGCTCAGTAGTTGTGGCGCATGGGCTTAGTTGCTCCGCGGCATGTGGGATCTTCCCGGACCAGGGCTTGAACCCGTGTCCCCTGCACTGGCAGGCAGATTCTTAATCACTGCGCCACCAGGGAAGTCCCCGAACCCTTCTTTGTAAAAAAGAAGAGTTTAAGATATTTTCCCTTTTGTCCTATGTGGCTAAAATGAAATGAGACTGGAGGACAGGGAGGTTGAAAGGAACAAGGGCCTTCTCTGATACAGCTTTAGTGGCCTAAGTGGGTTTACTCCTTGGGTAAATTACACCTCTACCTTTGACTTAGAAAACCAGCCCAAAGTGCCTGGATTCCAGGCCATCTGAAAGCTCGGTTCTAATCATTGAGAAAGAGCTTTTGAAAATAACCTGGGATCCTGGTGAAGATTAAAAAGAAGAATGTAAGGATTAGTAAGATAAGAAACCATTCCTTTATATATTAATTTTCTTTAAAGTTGCTCTAAAATTTAAAACTCACAATGAATTAAAGTTATTTAATTTCAGCTGCTTAGAGTTCTTCTGTGACACATAAAATGTAAAAAATTAGTAAGAGTTATAAATCTTAGGAGAGAAAAGAGTTTGAGCAGTTCCCCCTGAATCTTAGGTAAAGTGGGCATCTTTCTCATTAGAAACTTGTGGATTAAATGCCAACACGATATGGCAGCACCGTAACTAAGCAATAAAGTGTAGTAAGGAAAAAAAACTGAAGAGGGCAAGAAAACAAAAAACAAAACCCCCCAAAAAACACAGGAGATAAGTGCCTTGAAAGGTCCAATCTACAAACCCAAAACTATGAGAGGAAAATCAGTGCAAGGTTGTATGTAACTGTATCTTTCTTCGATGTCACATAGTGACTGGCCTGACGTTAGAATAGAATGTGCTCAACAAATCTGGATGAAAGGAATTCTGTGCTCTAGAGGCTGCATTAACAGAAGGCAGAGGGCACTCCACTCGTGACCTCTGGGGCTGCTCATGAGCTATCACACCTCCAAACCCAGGAAAACACTGACTTGACTGTCCTTGCTATTTCATCAAACCAAACTTCCTCAGTCCATCAAGTAGCCTCCAGTAATTCTCCAGTTCCCCGACAGAAATTCTAATCAAACAAGTCATTTAGTTCAGTCCAATGAATATTTATGGAGAGCCTAATTTGTGCCAGGCTCTGTGTTAGGAGCTAAGGTACAATCAGAGATAAGACATGCCCCTTGCCTTTCCAGGGCCTCATTTCACCAGTACATTCCTTTTACCTCCCTTATCATTTTTACAAATACAAGCTCTTGGCTACCTTATCTGTCCTTGCCAGAATTACTTTCTTTGCCACACACTCTAATTCGTTGTCTATTCATCACTACCACTTGTCTCAGGGCTTACCTCCTTAAGGAAACTCTCTCAAATTAACTTGTCCTTAATTGATCACTCCTTCACTCTCTTTGCCGTAGTTCTATATTTTCCACTATTACTTTGGTTGCAGATTAAAAAACAAGTTCTTGGGGTTTTATAATAATTAAAATGGATAAAGAAGATGTGGCACATATATAAAATGGAATATTACTCACCCATAAAAAGAAACGAAACTGAGTTATTTGTAGTGAGGTGGAGGGACCTAGAGTCCGTCATACAGAGTGAAGTAAGTCAGAAAGAGAAAAACAAATACTGTATGCTAACACATATATATGGAATCTAAAAAAAAAAGTTTCTGATGAACCTAGGGGCAGGACAGGAATAAAGACGCAGACGTAGAGAATGGACTTGAGGACACGGGGAGGGGGAAGGGTAAGCTGGGACAAAGTGAGAGAGTGGCATGGACACATATACACTACCAAATGTAAAATAGCTAGCTAGTGGGAAGCGGCCGCATAGCACAGGGAGATCAGCTCAGTGCTTTGTGACCCTCTAGAGGGGTGGGATAGGGAGGAGATATGGGGATATATGTGTATGTATAGCTGATTCACTTTGTTATAAAGCAGAAACTAACACACCACTGTAGAGCAATTATACTCCAATAAAGATGTTGAAAAAATAATAATTATAATAAAGAATAAATTATAAAAGAAAGAAATCATCCACAGTTGCCCCTTTAATACAACTGTTCTAATCCATGTCCACATGCACATGTGATATTGACACATCATAATACCAGGAAAGATATAGTTATTCTTCTGCTATTTTAATAATCTCTACTATTCATAACTCTACTTTTCACTGGATATACCACACACAGAAATATTACGTATTTTGATAAATTTTAAACATAAAATTTTATTTGACATGCCCTTCCTGATGAGTGACTTTGCTTCTCCATTAGTTCAGATATTTGTGAGTGACTATGACTTAATACTAGAATGAGATTTAGTTCATACTATTCCTACTTAAAAAATTTTTGTAGTCTTGATAAAGCACTAAGATATCTTACACAAATAAGGCGATGGGAAAAGGAGGAGTCTTGTAATTACATCAGTTATTTTACATTCTTTTTTAGGTATATTTCCTCCCCCCCACCCGCTCAATAAAACAAATACTAAAACTACTTTTAGTATTTAGTATATATTTAGTATAAATACTAATTTTTAGACAGGTCATTATCACATGACAATTCAATTAGGTATATTTTCCATTTTGCTAAAAGCAGAAAATTAGAAACCATCTACTTTACAAAAACAATCAGCTAAGGGGATTTCCCTGGTGGTCCAGTGGTAAGGAATCCGCCTTCCAACGCAGGGGATGCGGATTTGATCCCTGGTTAGGGAACTAAGATCCCACATGCCGCGGGGCAACTAAGCCTGCGTGCCACAACTACTGAGCTCGCGCACCTCAACTAGAGAGCCTGCGTGCTGCAAACTACAGAGCTCACGAGCCCTGGAGCCCACGCGCCACAACTAGAGAAGAGAAAACCCTCATGCCACAACTAGAGAGAAGCCTCCACGCTGCAACTAGAGGGAAGCCCGTGCTCCACAATGAACACCCAAAGCAGACAAAAAAATAAATATTAAAAAAAGACAGAAACAAAAATAGCTAAGGGTAACCCGTTAAGCAGTCATGAAAGTCATTCAACTTTTTAATTCTGAGAAAATATACCAGTAGAGGCTTTATCAATATTTATTAAGAAACTTAATTATTCTTGCTAGTCTTTAACCTACAGGTATTTTTTTTTTTAGTTTGCTATACTCAGCACCATTTATACTCATGTATATTCATTCATTTTATTACAGCTTTGCCATATAATCTTTTTTGAAAAAGTTTTAACCTGTGTAAATGCTTTAACTATATTTTCATCAAAATCTTACAGCTATAGATTCAATTTATTCAAAATAGCCAGCCAAATCAGACTTGTTTTCAGTCCCAATTTTTCAGTTCCAAGAAATGTGGGTAATATGAATTAAGGAGAATTGTAACTGTGAAATAAACTGCAAAATGCATCTTGTAAGGCAGATTATAAGTGGTCAGATCACAATTAATATAAAGACCTAATAAAATTAATTTATCCATTGTTTAATAAGTGAGCAGATATAAATAAGTCAATATGTTCTTCCTCCTTACTTAATTTGGATTATAATGCAGAACTAACTTTTTAAGTTACTTATGAAACAGGAATATGATTTTAAAAAAAACAACCCATGAAATTTCTTCAGTAAATGTACATATGTATATATACTGAACTCTGATCCTTCAGTCATTAGGAATAGTTAAGTATAATAATCACAAACAACACGATTAATCTAATAAGACATCATGATAAAAATTTTCTATATATTTAATAAATAAGAGAGGTATACACTGCTAAAAATTAACAGATTTGTAGCCAACACATAATTTTACTTTTTAATAGGGGGCAACAGATAGTAAAGATGTTATAAAGACTGTCATTGAAATAAATACATCATGATTTTAGATTTTTAACAACTAATTGACCAGTGCATACCCAGTCTAAAGGAAATCACATAAAAGTTTATCCACAGGCTTTACCTGGTTCACTGTGAAAATGTCTGTTTCAAAGAGTCAGTCTCACTAAACTATACTGCTCAAGCTGTTCAAAGGTGCTTTTCTTTTCAACTAAGACATACCCTCAGGACGAGTACTGAGAAGGCCTGAAAATAACTGTGTTCTTAAAACAAGTGGAAAAGCCACTTGTGGCCTCCAGATGCTCTTTGCTTTATACGACTGGATTCCTTTTCAAGAACTACGCACCCTTTGACTAAAGTGGATATAAAAGAAGCACAGTTGCCCCACTTCACTATCATGTATAGTGTCTAAATTCAGAACAACTGAACACACACCAACACACCCAGGCTCTTATGTCAAGCTTCATCTATAACAGAAGACACGATTCAGAAGGTGAAGACTGGAAACCCAGGGGTAATGGCACCATCATTAGTCATCAAGGGAGGCTTCCTCCTTGCCTGGAACCTCAGAGAAGCATGCTCTAATAGGATATGAGATGGTGGAGAATCTGCCCTTCTTTTATGTCATATGGAAGAAAGTTCATTTTGAATTTAAAAGTCAGTTCTCAGGCAATCATTTTTAAGTACAGTTGGTAGAACTTAAGGATCTGTAAATTAATTCCCTTACAACTATCCAGGATCAAGGAGTCCTTGAACTCTCTGCTCTTCTCTGGATGTGGCCTCCCCAGGGGGCAGCGGGCACCTCACAGAGCACAGAGAGCAGGGCCATTTGTCCAGGGTCACTCTGTCACCTGGGAGTATGGATTTCAAGTCTCCCCAAACTCTTGTTTTTGAGTTTGCAGAGAACAGTATGGTCTTTACTGAAAGAAAATCTAAATGTTGTCAGTCTGAGAAGAAAAACGCTGTGGGGTGTGGTACCTTTTTAATTTTATTTTTAAATCACTGCTGCCTCACTGATTGGACTCTGCTTACAACATGTTCCCCAGTTCTGAAAGAGCTACGATTTGCCTGCCAACAAATGCTTGATGAATGTCAAAGGTATAACTTTACTTGTGCTAATTCTATTTAAATCAGATGAGATACTAATATCAGAAGAATTTTATCAGTTTGCCTTATAATTTTAATATCAGTTCCCCATTTTTTCAAGAGAAGGTAATTTTATCTGGAGAGCTAAACGCCTCAACTTGTATATAATTTATTAGATTGTAACCTCAGACGTTGTGTAGCAGTCACAGCAGGTACAAACATTTAACTGGCTTGAAAAAATTCCTGGTGGTAGGAGAGCTGATTGCCACTCACAAGTAATAAAAGACTGCTTTGGACCCAGAGAAGGTGGAGGCCTGTCTCTGTTATTTACTGTGTGGTGAGCTTCAGGAAACCACTGAGACTCTAGGATATCAATAACTCAGATATCTCACCTGAAAGAGAGGGATACAAATATTCACCTACCCTGCACAACTGTTGTGAAAACAGCGTAATGTAGGTCCAACCCCCAGGCTGAGAACATGACTGGCAGGTATTTTTCAACAGGCAGTTTTCATTACTTCACAGCTTACCAGAACCATATCCAGGTATTGGCCCTTTGGTTTGAAGGTCTGGGAGCCCCACATTTAGAGCGTTGGGGACCATGTTGTCCAGGTGCGGCTTGGGCCCAACGGGATGAGACGGCGAATGTTTCATGCTGGGCTGCCTCTGCTGCTGCTGCTGCTGCTGCAGGGCGCTCACCATTCGAGCCAGCTGGAGGCGAGCAGGCGCAAGGGAAAACGGACACGTGAGAAGCCAACACCCTGAACCTCACGGGGAAAGGCGGCATTTGAGTCATGTTTGCCATCGAAGAGGTTAAGCAGAGACGCATTCCTCCCGTGGAGCACCAGGGGGACCCTTCCAGTGCCACGTACCTGCTGCTCCTGCTGCTGGCGCACGGCTTGAGAAAGCTTCCTCTGGTTCTGTAACAACTGCTGCTGTTGCTGCTGCTGCAGGAGCAGCTGACATGCCTACAAAGCAGGGGAGAAAGAGAGGACGCAAGTTTCCTGAGACAGACTTACTGGGAAAACGGTGAATGAATCAAGTGCCCGTGAAGGAAGCACCACCGAGTTCCCAGTCTACGGGTCACATTTACCTGCAGTTGAGCTGATATATCAACCCTTAAGCACACTCAACAGTTTGCATGAAATGAAGCAAATAAAAGCTAAAGAGAAAAAAAAAAAAAGAAAAAGAAAAAAAAGCAAGTAACCTTTTTAGCTATAGGAGGAAAATCTGCTACTTACCAACTGAAACTGGGGAATTTGTGGAAGCTGGCTCAGCATGGCAATTTGTTGAGGAGATAACTGGGGCCCCACATTGAAAAGACCTGGATTCAGGCCACTGTTGGGAAACTGCTTGAGCATTGAGGCAGAAACCTAGCCAAAAGAAGGAACTTTCAGAATTTATCAAAATAAAATTTTTATTTTTCCGTGAAATGAATCTTATTAGAGCTAAAGCAAGCACTGCCAATTTTTTCCTTGAAAAATATTTATGAAAAATATTGAACGATTGGGAGAAATACACCAAAGTGTTAACAATGGTTGTCTTTGAGTGGTGAAATTACAGGAACTTTTTAATTCTCTTTTTAGACTTCCAAATTTTTCTACACTAAAAATTATGAATTTTACAATCTAGAAAATATCAAGAAAAAAAATTAATGATAATATAACTTTTGTTTGAGAAGTTATTACTGGAAATGTGCTATAAAAACATCCACGGAACCCACTGAATCAGTGAGTGCCATGGAGAACAAACTTACTCCCTCTTCCATGAGTGGTAAATAGCATTGTGGTCAGAAGCCTAGTTCTAGAGGCAGACCGTGTGGACCTGCCTTTTCTAAGGTATAGGACTCAGAGCAAGTGACTTACTTAACCTTTCTAAGCCTCACTTTCCTTATCTCCAAAACGGTTGTTTGAGGACTTTACGAGTTAGTCCATGTCAAATGCTTAGAAATGCACTCCGTACATGTTCATGTTATTTCACAGGATGGTTCTTCAGATGTCCAGACAATGATTACAGCTCCCCTGCATCTCATCTCCAGGCTACATATGATCAGTTCTCTCACCTGTATCTCATTCAATTTCTCAACGCAGGGCCCAGGACAGAAAAGCCATTTCCTAACGTTGTCTAATACTGGGTAGACCTGGCCATCACTAACTATTCTTCTAAAAGCCATGCTTTTAACAGTTCCTACAATCTCAACTTCTCTGATGATCATATCATAGCTCCTAACTCACACATTAAGCCTACTGTCAATTAAAATCTACAATATTAAAATTGAAGATGGGGCATCAGATTAAAATTACATGGGGCGTTTTACTTCCCCATGTAATTTTTAAGCAGCTGGGTTTAAAAATTTTATTAATTTATGTTTTGATCCTTAGGACTTTACATTTATCTTTATATGCATGGCACACAGCAGATGGTCATAAACACCTATTAGATGAATGAACCTCTCATATTTTAACTTACTAACAGTCACCCCACCAAGTTATTTTCTACCTATTATTTCACTTATTCCCAGTTTGAGTTTCCCCATCTGGTGACTGACAGGAATGTTGAACTTGACAGAGCTGAAGATAAATTTAGTCACGTGCCACTAAAAACGTCCTTCCAACCTGAAACTGGTCTAAGTCCAGGAATACTCAATCATTTCTAATCAACACAACTGTTTTAGACAGCTTGTCTAATGACTTGTCAAAATAGAGATACAACAACTTTATCGTTCCTATAATCCAAAATTCTTTTACCAATCAGTGAAGAAAACGAGTTAAGTTCAAATATGTTAGCAAACTACGATTCTCGATTCCTAGTACAGGTGCTCAGAAACCATGTTTTTGATAATCTTGTCTAGAATCTTGCTTGGAACTGGCACCAAGTTCATCAGTCTTTAAGCCACTTTCCTTGTTCTTTCAAAATTAGGAAAAAAAAAAAAATTCCCCCATTCTCCTTACTTCATTGTAGGGGAGGGGTGCTTCTTTCCCACTGCTGACCTGAGGCTCCACACAGAGGGGCATCCACCTTTATCATAACACTCTGGGCCTCTTTCCCTTACATCCTGGCAGCAAGCCCACAGGGAGGACTGCCCTATTCCAGTTACTAGGGGGTAAGTTTGGAATTCAGTATTAGGAAGCTCACATTCTCCAGTATCAGCTTTCTCGGTAGTAAAGGGGACGTTTAGGCCCCTGGAAGCCTTCCTCTTTTTGTCTTAAAAATTCAGGATTTGGGCAGGAAAGAGGGGTTGTCATTATTAAACCCTCCTCCTTGAAGACCCCAAGCATTCTTCAAAGATCACAGTCAGGGCTCTGCAATTCTTTCCACAAATTCTTTCTCTGCTGTAGGATTTACTGCATTTTAAACCCTTTCGGTTGAACACCCTTATTCTTAACAGAGAAGACAAAAGCAGTAAAAATTTTCTTTCCACTTAATCAGTCAGCATTATACGAAGAGTCCAAAGCTATGATTCCTTTCCCAGTCACCACATTGCACCAAACCAAGCTCTAAGACACTTTTTACAAGCCTCCACTTATTTTGTGTTTTAATCTCCCAGCATGACTCTCACACATTCACCCTTGCTTGCATACCCTTACTTTCCATCTTTTAAAAATGACCCTATAAAACGTGAGTCATCAGAATGCTTTCATCAGAAGGCCATGGGGTCTTCCCATGTTACCTTTCTTTAGCATCACAGTCAAAGTTAAATTCTTCAGCTTCCTAATACTTTTGAGTCACCGTCTCCGCTACATTCTCAAGAATATCTGCCTATCTTTTCTTTGACACTTTCTAGTCTAAAAACATCTAAGTTCAAGTTTCCTATACTTGGCTCACCAACTCATTTTCTTCCAAGATCTCAGGCACTTGCATTTAAACTACCAATTCTCTCATTTTGGAAAGTATTTTGATTTAAAGTAATAGTTTTCCCAGCTGCTTCCTCTCTACTCTCTACGAGATGCTGAGTGTTGCCAACCAATTAAAAAACTTGTTTGACGCTACTATATAAAAAACAGATAAACAACAAGGACCTACTTTATAGCATGGGGAACTATATTCAGTATCTTGTAATAACCTATAATGGAAAAGAATCTGAAAAAGAACAGATATATATAACCGAACCACTTTGCTGTACACCTGAAACTAACACAACATTGTAAATCAACTATACTTCAATTAAAAAAAAAAGATAAACTGACTTAAAAAAACGAAACAAAACAAAATCCCACCTTATTTGATTTTCTATTTTAACAGACCCCTAGCAGATAGGAGCTCAAAGCAGGCACACCATTACTGCGCACTTTACCGCTGCACGAGTTTTATGGCCAGCATGAGGGACACACCTTCCACAACTCATCTCAAATAATAATTCTTCTTCACCTGTCCTTTGAGTTCACCCAAATGGTCACCAGTGTGGCTTAACTTATTGTCTCTGATATAATGGTTCTAACCTCACTGTATTAAAAGGTTTTTTTCTTTTTTTTGTTTGGTGGGGGATGGGAGCGGTCGGGGACAGGGAATGAGGCTACGAGTGGAGATATATCCTACGCTATCACACCATATTCTAAACCAGAGTCTTAGACCATACCTCAGTGACTCATGAAATCGTATTTCTTACCTTCACAGTGTGAATCTTAAATTCATTTGGTTTAGCAACTATACTAGGTTGAACTGTGTCCCCCACCCCCCAAATTCATGCCCAACTGTGATCTGAGAAATGTGACCTTATTCAAAAGTAGGATCTTTGTAGACATAATCAAGTTTCAGATGAGGACATAATGGATTACAGTGGGCCCTAATCCAATGACTGGTGTCCTTAGAAGAAGAGAAAGTCCAGAGACACACAGGGAAGAATGCCACGTGAATATGGAGGTGGTGATGGGAGTGACGCATTTACATGTCAAGGAACACCAAGCCCTGCCAGCAGCCACCAGAAACTAGGAGAGAGGCACGGAGCAGACTCTCCTCTGGAGCCTGCAGTAGGAACCAACCCTGATGACACCTTGCTATCAGACGTCTAGCCTCCAGAACTTGTAAGAGAATAAATGCCTGTTGTTTTAAGCTACCCAGTTTGTGGTCATTTGCTGTGGCAGTTTCTAGAAAAGAATACAATAACTCTGTTTGCAGGCCTGTGCCACCTGGTATGCTAACTACTAGCCTCATGTGGCTACTGAGCAGCTGAAACATGCCTAACCTAAGTGGAGATGTGGGTTTTTTTTTTTTTTTGGCCGCAGCACGTGGCATGCAGGATCTTAGTTCCCCAACCAGGGATCGAACCCATGCCCTCCTGCAGTGCAAGCGTGGAGTCCCAACCACTGGACTGCCAGGGAAGTCCCGAGATGTGTTTTAAGTGTAAAATACACACCAGATTTCAAAGACTTGGTATTAAAAAAAGGAAAGTAAAAATTTTAATATAATTTAAAAACACTGAGTAAAGGTTGAAATGATAATAATTTAGATATATTGGTTTAAAGAATATATATTATTAAATTAACTTTACCAGTTTCTTTTTATCTTTTAAATGGGGCTACTAAAAACTTTAAATTCCATTATGTGGCTTGTGTTACATTTCTACTGGACAGTGCCGCTCCAGGCTGTCTGTACTGATCAGCGTGTTTCTGACTTCCTTTCCAAAGCTTTCATCTATGATTCATGGGAAATCTCCTTTGCTTATTTTCTTTCCCAACCTACTGGCCTCCAAAATAAAGAGCCATTGTCTGAACTGTCATTTCTCCTCCCTTCTTTCAGTTTTATTATTTTTAAAAATTTTATTTATTTATTTATTTTTGGCTGCATTGGGTCTTCGTTGCTGTGCGCAGCTTCTCATTGCAGTGGCTTCTCTTGTTGCGGAGCATGGGCTCTAGGCGTGCGGGCTTCAGGAGTTGTGGCTCACAGGCGTCAGTAGTTGTGTCTCGTGGGCTCTAGAGCGCAGGCTCAGTAGTTGTGGCGCATGGGCTTAGTTGCTCTGCGGCATGTGGGATGTTCCCGGACCAGGGCTCGAACCCGAGTCCCCTGCATTGGCAGGCGGATTCTTAACCACTGTGCCACCAGGGAAGCCCTCTTTCAGTTTTTAAAAATAAATAAATTTATTTATTTATTTTTGGCTGTGTTGGGTCTTTGTTGCTGTGCGTGGGCTTTCTCTAGTTGTGGCGGGCGGGGGCTGCTCTTCGTTGCGGTGCGCGGGCTTCTCATTGTCGTGGCTTGTCTTGTTGCAGAGCACGGGCTCTAGGGGCGCAGGAGGCTTCAGTAGTTGTGGCTTGTGGGCTCTAGAGCTCAGGCTCAGTAGTTGTGGCGCACAGGCTTAGTTGCTCCGCGGCATGTGGGATCTTCCCCGGCCAGGGCTTGAACCTGTGTCCCCTGTGTTGGCAGGTGGATTCTTAACCACTGTGCCACCAGGGAAGCCCCCTCTTTCAGTTTTAAAAGACCTACTGGACAAATCAGCTCGTCTCCTGATTACCGTTTCTCTTCAGTCTTGAGAATGTATGTTTCCCCTTGCCACGAGCCCATGATCTCACCACCTTCCTTACTATTCCTACTACTCAAAACTAGCTAAAGAAACCACCATTCAAAGTAAAACATGCCCATGACCCAGCAGTACCCTAGAGAAATTCATCCTAGGAGACAAATAGAGGAATATTCACAGCAGCACTGCTCATAATAGCAAAAATCTGGAAACAACCCAAATGTCTATCGATAGTAGGGTAGACAAGGTAAGTGAAGGATGGTATATTCATATAGTAGAATACAATATGAACCACAATTGCCTAAATCAACATGGGAAAATCTTACAAGCGTTATCAAGTAAAAAAGTCAGAGAAGGCTACATACTGTATGATTTCATTACATAAAGTTCAAAAAAGGGAACATGAAACATATTATTTACAGATAGACAGGTACAGAAAGACCTTAAAGAAATGCTAACACAAGGTATTTTTATTCTTTAATTTAAATGTCAGCATCTCATATGTTCTATAAATTGACAGTTATATAGACTATCAAGGTTGTACTTTGAGGACTTCCTATCTAGCACTGCTCAACTTCTCTCTTCTTTTTTTTAAAATTTATTTCAAAAAAAATTTTTTTTTATTGGCTTATTTATTTATTTTTTTGGCTGTGTTGGGTCTTCGTTTCTGTGCGAGGGCTTTCTCCAGTTGCGGCAAGCGGGGACCACTCTTCATCGCGGTGCGCGGGCTTCTCACTATCTTGGCCTCTCTCGTTGCGGAGCACAGGCTCCAGACGTGCAGGCTCAGTAGTTGTGGCTCACGGGCCCAGTCGCTCCGCAGCACGTGTGACCCTCCCAGACCAGGGCTCGAACCCATGTCCCCTGCATCGGCAGGCAGACTCCCAACCACTGCGCCACCAGGGAAGCCCTCAACTTCTCCCTTCTTCAGATTCACATGTACTGTCCTCTTCCAGTGAATACAAAGGACCAGACAGATGCTTCACTGGGCTCCTGGCAAATGACTTTTCATACCTGGGTTGCAGAGTAATTAAAGTGCAGGCTTGCACATTCCCATGGCAGGGAATTAATTATTCTGGCTTAAAATCCTTTCAATCTCCAGCTGGGTTGGAGAAAGTGAAGCTCTAGTTGGGAGTGAATATGGCATTTAATGAAGCGTTACAAGTGCAAAATGACAGCAATTTAAAAGCAAGACAGACTTCCCTGGTGGCGCAGTGGATAAGAATCCTCCTGCCAATGCAGGGGACATGGGTTTGATCCCTGGTCCGGGAAGATCCACATGCTGCGCAGCAACTAAGCCTGTGCACCACAACTGCTGAAGCCTGCGCGTCTAGAGCCCGTGTTCCACAACAGGAGAAGCCACTGCAATGAGAAGCCCGTGCACCGCAACGAAGAGTAGCCCCTGCTCGCCACAACTAGAGAAAGCCTGTGCGCAGCAATGAAGACCCAATGCAGCCAAAAATAAATAAAAGTTAAAAAAAAAAAAGTCTCTTTATTAAAAAATAAATAAAAATAAAAGCAAGACAAACACCTCTAGAATATGTTACTTTCTGAACATTTGAGTAACAGGAAGAAAGAGGCAAGGTAGAAAAAACCCATGGTATGGAACATTTGTAACAATCTTAAAGATGAGTTTCAATATCTTCTTCCTATGTTTACATTAATTATTGACTGTCCATAAAAAGTGGTTAAAATGGATGTAAAATTTGGTAATATTCATCAAGAATTTTATAAATTTATTTATTTTGGGCTGCGTTGGGTCTTTGTTGCTGTGCACGGGCTTTTTCTAGTTGCGGCGAGTGGGGGCTACTCTTCATTGAGGTTCATGAGCTTCTCATTGCAGTGGCTTCTCTTGTGGCGGAGCACGAGCTCTAGGCACATGGGCTCAGTAGTGGTGGCACACGGGTTTAGTTGCTCCGCTGCATGTGGGATCTTCCCGGACCAGTACTCGAACTCGTGTCCCCTGCATTGGCAGGCTGATTCTCAACCACTGTGCCACCAGGGAAGTCACTCGTTAAGAATTTTAAATGTTCAGGGATTTCCCTGGTGGTGCAGTGGTTAAGAATCCACCTGCCAATGCAGGGGACACAGATTCGAGCCCTGGTCCAGGAAGATCCCACATGCCGTGGAGCAACTAAGCCTGTGCACCACAACTACTGAGCCTGCGCTCTAGAGCCCGCGAGCCACAACTAATGATCCTGTGTGCCACAACTACTGATCCGGTGTGCCACAACTACTGAAGCCTGCGCGCCTAGAGTCCGTGCTCCGCAACAAGAGAAGCCACCGCAATGAGAAGCCCACGCACGGCAACAAAGAGTAGCCCCCACTCACCGCAACTAGAGAAAGTCCAAGTCCACGCGCAGCAACAAAAACCCAACGCAGCCAATAAATAAATAAATAAATAAATTTATAAAAATAAAATAAAAGAAGGTCTGGGGAATGGATTTAAAAAAGAAAAAAAAAGAATTTTAAATGTTCATGTGCTTTGACCCAGAAATTTCATTCTGGGCAACTAAATTTAGAAATAATGTGGGCAAAGATCTATGTATAAAGGATTTCTCTACAGCGTTACTTATGACAGTGAAAAATTAGAAACAATATCCAATAATTGGGAAAGGGAAACCAAATCAAGTCTACCTGATGGAACGTTTTGCTTTGTTCATTAAGAATGATCAACTTGGAGACTATATTAGTAACCAGGAAATGTTATGACCCAATGTTAATGAAAATAGCAGGCTGCTGTGACCATGAATGCAGTTATGTGAAAAGCATGCCTGTATACGAACAAAGTCTGGATAGGGGATTACATAAAAATAATTCTTGTCATTGCGTCCAGTGGGGTGGGAGGGTAGTTTTGTGAAGAATTTTTTTCTGGGACTTCCCTGGTGGTCCAGCGATTAAGACTCCGTGCTCCCAATGCAGGGGGTCTGGGTTCAATCCCTGGTGGGGGAGATAGATCCTGCATGCATGCCGCAACTAAAAGCTCACATATGCAACAAAGATCCCGCATGCCGCAACTAAAGACCCGGCAAAGCCAAATAAAAATAAATAAATTTTTTTAAAAGAAAGAATTTTTATGTTAACCATGTTTTGCTAAATAAACACATTTCAAAAATGTAGGAGAACGCAAGTACTTTTCTTTTCCAAGTAGAGCAGATACTTTGGTCATAAAGAGATTTGGAGCCCCTAAGCCTCTCAGACTAAGTTCACTGTGCTTTCCTAACAATTCCACTTTCTAGATCATTCTGAAATGCATCCTCCTGTGACTTGAGATATACTTACTGAACTTAAAATACATGCCCTGCACAGTTGTCGATGTTCAGGATGCAGCAACCAACAGAGCAGCCACAGGTCCTGCCGCTGTGAAGCTTATTACCCTCCTGGGGGTGGGGTGGGGGTGAGTAACGGTGGTGGTGGTGTACCATACACAGCCTGGGACAGCCTCCCTGATAAGGTGGGACTGAAGCAGAGCTCTGAAGGGAATAAAGATGGAGCCATGTGCCAATCTGGGAGAAGTGCATTCTGGGAGTATGTTCCGTGCACTGGGGCCAGCTGGCTGGAGAGGTCTGGACGAACAGGAGAGCGACAAGTGTGGGGGCAGGGAGGTCACCAAGAGCCCCAAAGACCACAGTGAAGAGCTGGCTTTGTATTCTCAGTGAGAGAGGGAGCCAGGAGAGGGGTCCCGGTAAAGCAGTAACATGATTTACCTTAACTTTCTGTGATGACAGAAATGTCCCACATCTGCACTGTCCATACGGTAGGTGCTAATCTGGTGTGGCTATTTAAATTCATTGAAACCAAACTTCAGTTCTTCCATTCCACAAGTCACATTTCAAGTGCTCATGCAGCTAATGGCTACACTGGACAGTGTGCTTTTAGAGGATCGGTGTGAACTCGGGGCAGAAAACAAGACTCGAGGGAGCAAGTATGGGATGAAGCGGGGGGACCAGTCAGGAGACCATGGTCACAGTAGGAAATGGTTGGACGCTGGATGAAGTTTTGAAGGGAGGATTTGTTGCTGGATTGGTTGTGCGTTGTGAGAACTCACAACGAGCTCTGGCCTGAGCACCTGCAGGATGAGACTGCCAGGTGCTTGGAGGAAGAGGATGTTTTGAGGGGAGAGTGGGATGAAGCAGGAAGTTCTGTTTTGGGCGTGTTCACTTCAGATGCCTATAAGGCATCCTACTAAAGATGGCCAGAAGTCTTTGGGGTTCAGAAGAGAGATCTGGGGTGAAGTCACAGTTT
This sequence comes from Delphinapterus leucas, assembly GCF_059928025.1. Lineage (NCBI taxonomy): Eukaryota > Metazoa > Chordata > Mammalia > Artiodactyla > Monodontidae > Delphinapterus > Delphinapterus leucas. The sequence continues at coordinate 94,277,760 of NC_143139.1, read as the reverse complement.
TGGGACTGTCAGTATTTTAAAGTCATTCCACTGGGTGAGATCACCTAAAAGTGGATGTAAGTGGTGAGAAGAGGTTCAGATATTGAGGCTGGGGTACTCTGATGTTTAAACACTGGGGAAGTGAGGAAGAACTTGTAAAGCAGAAAGACAAGAAAAGGCAGGTGGAGAACCAATATAGAAGGTGTCTGAAAGCCAAATGAATTATTTCAAAAAGGAGGGAGTGATCCACTGTGTCAAATGCTGATACATGAGTAAAAACTGGGGAACAGATCACTGTATTCCACAACACAAAGATCACCAGTGACCTTCACAAGGAGGTCTTAATTCCCACTGCCACTATCTTTTTTTAATTTAATGCTGTGTTTCATTCATTCATTCATTTATTTGCGACAGGTCTTAGTTGTGGCTTGTGGGCTCCTTAGTTGTGGCATGCGAACTCTTAGTTGCAGTATGCATGTGGGATCTAGTTCCCTGACCAGGGATCGAACCCGGGCCCCCTGCATTGGAAGTATGGAGTCTTAACCACTGAGCCACCAGGGAAGTCCCCCTGACTGCTACTATCTTATCTGGACTCCTGCACTAGCTTCATAACTGATCTCCTTTGCTCTAGTGATTCTGTCATTCAAACATGTCGTCTATATCATGGTGTTATTTTTCCAAAACTTAAATTTTCCTATACTGCCACTCAGTTGAGAAATCTTGCCTAACACTATATTATCTTTAGCAGGAGCAGCCAGACTCTAGGGAGCATGTAAAAATCCCCTGGGGGTGGTGAGGCCCCAACACCCAAGACTCTGTGTCTCAGTAGATTGAGGAAGACCCAGAAACTGTGTTTTTAACTGGTGGCCAAGATAATGTTACAAACCATGGTGACCAAAGGACAAAGTCCAAACTACTTAGCAAGGCAAACAAAACCGTTCCAAATTTGGTCCCAAACTTCCTGACTAGCTTCTTCCTACTCCATTCTAGACAGCATACCTACACTTCCACAAGCTCAAACTAACTACTCACACTAACCGCATTTCCCCAAACGTGCCGTGTCCTTCCAGATATTACTGCCCCCTGCACAAGCTGCTTCTGCCTCCTGGAAGGCACCTTTCATCTGGCTGTGCCCAGCGAACTCTGACTCGTTCTTCAAGACCCAGCTTAAATGTCACTGCTAGTGTGAGGTCCCACCCTGCTCCCCAAACTCTGTTAAGCTTTTCCATGCAGCACGCTATCTACCGACTACTCTGCCATCACCGCCACAACTCCAGGAGGCAGCGATGGGAGAGGCAGTGTTTTCTTCAACCATGCACTGCCAACACACAACCTGGAACACTGCAGACGTTGGATAACCATGGACGGCTGTTGGCCTGATGGCAAGGCATGTTGGCAAGTGCTCCAAAAGGCAAGACACTGCCACTGTAAAGGGCTGGGGAAGTCAGGAACAGCTCTGTCTACCTGGGACTTGAAGGATGAGTGAAACTCAGAGAAAGGGAAGGGGAAGAAGAGAGACCTAAGAGGACTCCAGACAGGAACGTGAAGATGGGGGCGGGGGCACGATCAACATTCCTTCCTCTACCAAGATGGACAGACTCAACGTCCAAAGCAGGATTTGAAATCTATAGATTATGGTTTCAAATAAACATTTTAAGCTTCTGTCTTACAAGATGTATCAAAAAACAAACAACAAAACCTGACCCTTCACAACCTGTTGGCTGGATCTAATAAGTATCCCACCCCCTCTTATACGATGGGACAGACTCAAAGCTCTTGATCTTGATTCACACACTGAATCTTTACTTGGGCTTATCAGCTTTTACTTTGCTCCTCAGGCCTGTTTCCCACAAAGGTGTATGAGAGGCAGTATGTGGTAGACTGGCACAAATCTCTCACCTATACCCCCAAACAACCCGTCCAATCTCCTGCTAATAGAGGGTCCTAAAGGGTTCCCATGGTACCCAAAAGACCGTGTCCTACACAAAGTTGCTCTGTGAATAAGTCTCTGCCGCTTCATTAGTTCTTGAACCCCCCCCAGAACACCCAGTCAGTGTTTTACTATGTATCTCCTCAAAACTTTTCAGAATAACCCAGAACCTGGCAATTACCCTGTGAAGCCTTGAGGGCAACCAACTTCTGAATGTTGACACATCGGAATTTACACAGTAGTTTTAATTATACACAGTTTAAAAATCAATATAGCATTGGGAAAATATACAGGAGATCTAAAAGGAATATAATCATAATGCCTTTCATGTAAATACATCTACTTTGTATGCACGATACAATAAAAAAAACTAACGAGATTTGCCATCTTGTTCTAAAAATCTTGATCCCTGGCATCCGGATTTTTCCCATTTTAGATGGGTAACTGTTATTCCTTTTATGCCCACAAAACCAGTCAGTTGACAACTAGTAACCACCTGGACTTTTACTTATGAATTGTGGATCCATGAACTGCTTACCTGGGGGGAAATGAACTGGGGAGGCACTTGCGCCCGGAGATTAGGAGAAGAATTCAGCGGCTGCACGGGGGTGTGCACGCCTCTCGATTGTGCTGTGCTATTTCCAAACAAACCATGATTGCCACCCTGTCAACGGAACAGCGACGGTGAGGCTTTTTGTTAACATAAGAAAACACAAATAAGAAACAGTTCAGGTTTTCTCTCCCTCAGAAGAATCATATCCCGTGTTCCATGGAATCACAGAATTTTACAACTGAAAAAAGTTCCTGATCTCAGAATGCTCAGAAAAGTATTCAAATCCAATCATGGGCATATCATCACCACCCCTGCAGTCTGATGCATTCTATAAACCAAAAGCATTAAACTTAGTCAAATGTTAGAAAAAACACTACCTTGTTGTTGTTGTTATTGAAAGGTACAGGCAGTATAACATTTATTTAACTACTTTCTTTTTTAAGATTGGGTTTACCGAATTTATTCTCAAACTATATAACCTGAGACGCACCTTAAAAAGCAACTGAGTAAAAATGCAGGCTTGCATTTTATATAATAATATCAGTTGTAAAACAATACTATGATATGACTTCTCTGAATTGGTTGATTCAATCATAAAATCAGTGCCACCCAACTGTGAGCCTAGCTCCCTGAGGACCCTACTCCAGATCCGAACACCCTTCCCTGTCCTGAGTCTGCTTGGTCCCTTCTTTACTAGACAAGGAAATGTGAATCAACCACAGAGTGAGATAAAAAAGGAAGAAAGGGAAAAAGTGAAAAATCATTCCAGGGCTACCAAAACAAAACATTACTCACCTGTAACTTCTCATTCAAATGTATGACTATCAGTCTAGTCAAAAAACAAGCTTAGCTCCCTGATTTCTGGAGGATCAACTCATTGAAGCAGTTCTAGACTGCTCCAATCAAAGAGCTATAAAAAGCTGGGCTGTATATGATGGCCTTTCCTTTCTGACTTGTTTCTAGCAGAGAAGCAAAGAAATCGTATTCGATACTTGACGCTGCCCGATGTAGTTTTCTATACCATCTTCACTTGGCCTCTTCAAGGCCCAGCTCAGAGGTCAAACTCATCAACAAAGTCTTCTCCCAAACCTTCCTCATTGCACATTCAGATTCACTGAGCCCACCTCTACATTCTCAAAACACTTGAAAACTCTTTGATAGGATCCATCATCAAATCATATTACAGTTATTTTCCATCCTGTCTTTCCACCACCAGCTTAATATTTCCCTCTTTGTATTCCCAGAAACTCAATCAAGCCCTGGTCTGTAGGATGAGCACATCATTTGTAAACATCCATGACCCACCAATTTCATACACTTGAAAACAAACGTCCCACTGAACACGGTCAGTGAAGACAGCTACACCACTGCTTATACCAAGTCTGTGCGCTCTGAGCTGAGGTCACCACCATCATCTTATCCCTGGAATCATGGGGATTAAGGCAATTTTAAAGAAGAATTTTGTCCTTAAGTTCTAGAGCACCAAAGATATTTTGATGGCTTAATGATCCAAAACAGATTAAGGGACTGCTTCAGGGGAATTAATGAACTTAAAAGTATTGAAAATAAAAATGATTATGAATATAAAGTAGAAATGGCAATTAAAATCTGCGTATATCTCATAAAAGAAAATCAAAGATCCACCATGAATTTTAAATCTCCCAAAGGACTGTTTAAACATGAAAAGACCTTTAGTTCTAGAAACTCTAATATCTCTGCCTCTCCTGTCTTACTAATCAAACTTGTCATTCTGAGGTGAAATGGCTCAGTTCTAACTTTTCTGAGATCCTGGTAGTCTGGAACTTAGCTACTAATTCTTCCCAGGAAAATAGGAAACATTTATTTTGCTAAGACTATTCCACTGAGATCATTCTCACACTTTACTATCAAAGTAATGACCTTGTTATTAGATGTTAACTATTCATGGATGGCCCTTGGATGGTGGGGTTTCTGACAGCTAAAGTCCTTGCCAGAACCTATGTTTTGTAGGGCTCCAAACTGCTCTGTATGGGTCGTTTTAAATTTCAACCTCTCTTTCTGGTAAGAGGTATTACAAAGAATTTACCTTTTTTGGTTTTTGTAAAATCAAGCCCTACTTTCCTATTCCTAGGAGAAAGAGTCCATCCCACTCCCACCAAATGTTTTAGGTTTTCATTATCAAGTGTCTCTAAAGCCATACCAAACACTTGGATATATCTGATACAGATAATAGCAAAGATAAGTCAACATAAGTTTATCAAAAAATACCTTTTTTAAAAAAATAAAACCCTTTTTAGATCATTTTTATTCATTATTTACTGTTAAATCTTGCTTTTTTATTTTTTGGCTGTGGCATGTGCCTGGTGAGATCTCAGTTCCCCGACCAGGGATGGAACCTGGGCCATGGCAGTGAAAGCCTGGAATTCTAAACACTAGGCCAACCAGGGAATTCCCATCTTCTCTATTTTTTAATATGGAACCTTGGCATCACAAGTTGGTCATCTTCTTGGCTCAGAAGTAGCTATTTTGCACAGTAATGTATTTAATGGTAATCATACAAATCCAGTCTTTTTTTTTTTGGCAGTACGCGGGCCTCTCACCGTTGTGGCCTCTCCCATTGCGGAGCACAGGCTCCGGACGCGCAGGCTCAGTGGCCATGGCTCACGGGCCCAGCCGCTCCGCGGCATGTGGGATCTTCCCGGACCGGGGCATGAACCCGTGTCCCCTGCATCAGCAGGCGGACTCCCAACCACTGCGCCACCAGGGAAGCCCAATCCAGTCTTTTTTTAAAAAACTATATTTAGAGATTAGGAAAACCAGCATCAAAAGCATATATATATATATATATATATATATATATATATATATAAATGGTGGCTTATCTGGCTATTTCTAAAGCTTCACAGTTGTATGTGAGGCTTTAATGATGACCTGAGCCTAATAATTATTGGTGATATTTGCCTCAACTACAATGCTTAACTTAGAAAGGTATATAGATTAAAAACAAGGTTATCAAGCTAATTGAAATCTTCTGTAATTTGGGAAAAACCCTCAAATTTTATTTTGAAATTATGAAGTATGTTAATTCTGCATGAAAATAGTGTGAAAAAACCATAACCATATTTGGATAGAACATGTATAATCAACTTGGTTCACAATGGACTTTGTAGCAATCCACAGATCAAAAAAATGAAGAGAAATGACCTTTTTTTAGAGTCCAGTGCACAGCTAGTTTGGCTGGTCACTTATACTCAAGTTTATGTACTATAAGTATCTGATAATCAGGTGATCCTGGGAGAATACTTATGATCACCATTAACCAAGAGTATTAAGACTATCTTATATTTGATATATCTCAACCCAAAAGAGCCCTCCTCCCCACCAAAATGGATATAATTGTTTCTTCTCTGTTTATATAAGTAATACACAGCCATGTCCTCTGTGGAAACATTAGGAAAAAGAGCGAAATATCAAGGAAGAAAACAAAAAACTACCTATAACTCTCAATCCAGAGTTAAGCAATCTGAACACATGGATATAATATAGTCCATTTTTTAAATGTGCTAAGGCAACAATTAGAAAGCATATGAACGATCTATATGCGACTTGAGGACTATAGCGTAAGAGGTGTTTCATACCATCCTTTCATTTCTATGTGAAAAGTCATCACGTGCAAACAGAATGGATGCAACTAATAATTAAATGTCCTTCTGTGACATTCAGAGATGAAAGCAGAAGGACAAGCAAGTAGTCATGGAACTAAGGCCAGGAAAGTATCACTGGAGCCACTGTCACAAAGGAATTGTCCCCAAATTCCTGGTTTTCTCCACAAAAACTACAACAGAGCTACTGCAAGGTGACAGACAGAGGCCTGCTCTGTCCGCCTGGGCCTGTAAAGGCGAGGCGGCATGATCAGGCCAGCCCTGCCAGTCCTGTTTCTGCTGCACAGCCCTTCCTTGGAGGACTGACAGATCCAACCCCAGGAAAGGCGCTGCTCCAGGCTGAATCAAACGCTGGGCAACATCGGTCTTCTTAAAGCTTCATTATCTAACATGTAAGTTACCTTTCTCTGGGTAATATGATACTTAAAGACACTGGATTTTTAAGATGATGTAACCCTCCAATATTTAATCTTACTAGTTTTGCTGCTGTTTTCTAATTAGCAATTTTATTAGATTGAAAAGACCTCAAAAGTAGTCTTGCCATTCAATCAAACGTTCAAAAATGGCAAATATGATGCTAAATTAGATGATAGAAGGTACCTGTAAGCTTATTTAACATTTTCCTAAGCCAGTCATTAGTTAACTATTAAACGTAAACTTATGACCAAAAATGGGAAGACAAAAGAAACATATTTAAAATAAAATCCATGTTGAGAAACATGAAGAGAGATGGGTTCTATGGGCTGAAAGAGCTAAAGCCTATACTTAATATCATTCTGTGCATTCAGTAATCAACAAATTTCCCAAGACAGACAAATGATGCAATAAACTGCAGACCAGGGCCAAGGCGAGGCCACAGCCAAGCAGTTATAAATTTGAGAGGCCTCCTTACTTGTCTAGCAGCGAAGTTTTGGGGGTTGAGCCCTGTGCCGATTGCTCCAAGGCTGACGTTGGGTAGTGTGGAACCAGAGGGAGACAGCTTGTAGCTGGGAGAAGGGGAGAAGGGAGAGCAGGGAGCCTCATCCCCAAGGCACCCATCTTGATTGGAGAAAGGCAAAGTCAGCTGAAAAGTAGTAGTAGTTAGCCAATCACAATGAGTGTTGGTTAGTGAAGCAACAGAATGCAAGAAGGGAAAAGAGAAACACCAGGAATAAACAAGGTTAGAGTGTATTAGCAGTAAACGAGGATAGAATTTGGATCTGATAATAAGTCATGATACTTTGCCCAACAGACACCATCTGTCATCCTCTTTCCTATAGATTCTTATCCTCTAAGTTAGTTAACACATTCTGTCCATTGCACTAAGATAAAAATTGCCAGACACTTCATTTTCATGCATCTAGTATTGATTGCTCTAACTACGTGGCTGCCGAAACAGAAGCCACAGTAATCTTCTTGTGGATATATTGCTGTCTGGATCAGCGCTGTGGTGTCAAAAATGTGCCAGATCTAAACACTCTGGTTTTAACTGCCTTCTGAAGACCAGGAACACTGCAAATTGGTATTCTGAATCAAGGAATGACCTCCTCCATTAGAAATGTTAAAAATCCCAACAGATAGGTATAAATGACTTGTTTAAAGCAGGTAGCTGAGAATTTGAAAAGTATACCATCATAACTAAAAACAGATCATTATGGAAATGGAGAAAGAAGACAAAAGAGCTCTCTTAGAAATAGCAAAGGAGAAAGTTTTGGATCATCTCGACAAAGCTAGAAGGCAAGGCCTTAGGAGACACAGACTATTTGCACAAGATCCAAAAATTTATTTTTGTAAATTGCACAACAGCAGAAAAAAGAATTCAGAATAAATTTGCCTCTAGGATTTCTTCTACGTGTTTTGAGTGTGCATTTCTCCCACTATAAATAGACCACTTCCCCCCTCCAAACTTCATAAATTCCCCAAAACTTAGACCTTGTTCACAATACTCACATTCTAAAGACAGATGGTTCTAGCTGCTGCCTAATCACCTAACAACAACAACTATTTTCATGTCACCATTCAAAAGCAGGTGACATTTGTGCTTTGCTCGCTCATTCAGTTCAGTAATTCTATGCTTCCTTCTGGAATTAATTATCAAAAGACAAGTGGGAACCAAAGTGGTTCTCACGAATTATTACCTTAAACCAAGGATTCAACTCACCTTCTCAAAATAAGGCCCACTATCTGTGGTTCCCATGTCTTTGGAATTAGGTGGACGGAACCCAGATCGATCCTTCCTCATGATATCATTAAAATCCCCGAGATTCATTGCTCGCTTGTCCACATCAAATTTTTTATCTGGAAGGCTCCCTGAAAAGTAACACAGAAGGAGTGAGGATGTTAACAATCAATGTCTCCCTCATGACCAAGAGTGACCTGTCCCACTACGCTCCCTGAGGTGCAGGTGTAAGACCAGAAGAGCTTTTTACTGGTTCAGGCTGCTGGCGGTCCTTCCTGGAACACACATGGATGCCTTAAAAACAAACCAAAACCAAACAATCCCCCCCAAACCCCACAACATATATTAGCTGTAGCCGGTTTTCTATGGAAGACTGAAAGAGAGCCTGAGGGCTAACCTAGTAAAAAAATCTCTAACTAATCTAATTCTTAGACCGGGTATTGATATGTTTGATGAACATATCTTGCTCATATATTCAAATGTCCTCAGTGAGAGGATGTGTCTCTTGTTAATATTTTAGCATCTGCTAGACAAACAGCTGGGGTTGTGAAACACGATTATGAGGAATAAAAAGAGCAAAGAGGCATGGTTGTTGCCCTAAAACTTAGAACTTCATGCTGAACGCAGGAGACGGTGTGCCATGTTACTGGTACAATGTAATTTCCCAGGTGCAATGGCTATTCCCACTTTCTTTCACATATCTATAAATTTGCTATGGTACAGTGACATGAAGCTCATTTTTTTAGCTGTTCTCATATTTAAGAGTATCACAGATCAGAGGTTATTTCCCTTATCTCCTAGGATTGTTTCCTTTTCTTCCCGGTTTGATTCTTCTTAAGTTCCTTCAGGTGAGCGACAGCATCACTGTGAAGGTCCCACAGATGAAGGGCTGATGCTGCATCTGCTCTACTTGCAGAGGAGGGGGTTGGTCAATAATGGGACATCCCAATGCAGACAGACCTGGCCACCTGAGAGCTGACTCTGGCAGGGCCACAGACATATTTTATTTGGCCACACACAGCATTTTTAAAAATCTGGATTAGCTTCCACTATTTAAAAATCAGGATGCCCAGGACAGGAATAAAGATGCAGATGTAGAGAATGGACTTGAGGACAGGGGGAGGGGGAAGGGTAAGCTGGGACGAAGTGAGAGACTGGCATGGACATATATACACTACCAAACGTAAAAGAGACAGCTAGTGGGAAGCGGCCGCATAGCGCAGGGAGATCAGCTCAGTGCTTTGTGACTACCTAGAGGGGTGGGATAGGGAAGGTGGGAGGGAGACGCAAGAGGGTGGAGATATGGGGCTATATGTATATGTACAGCAGATTCACTCTGTTATAACAGCAGAGACTAACACACCATTGTAAAGCAACTATACTCCAATAAAGACGTTAAAAAAAAAAAATCAGGATGTCAATGCATATCTGAATTTCTGGCCTCTCTTGAAGACACTGGAGGACCTGGCAAAGCTGAGCCTACACTCGTCCACGACAACAAGTGCCAACGGCCGAGCAAAGGCTGACTCCTTTATGTGGTACACACGGTCTCCCCAGCTGCCCAGTGGCCTCCAAGTCTCAAGCTTTTATACGTGGCACACACTACTCATTTACGTCAAGCACGGTGCCTTCCCCAGAGCGAGTGTGGAATATGTGTCTAGGAACTGCACCCATCCCAACTCAGAGTGAGCAGGGGATCCCAGCAGGGTGTCATGAACAACATATTCCGTTCGTATTAGCGGAGGGATACACACCTACAGACAAATCCATTTTGCTACTTGGATTATCTTCAGTTTGACTCTGAAATAAAGAACAGTGAAGGAAGATTAAAGGCTTGAATTAAATGTCTGAGTCAGAGGAGAAATGGCATTATTCATGTATGAGCCACACCTTACTTTACTACTAGGACTATACAAGGTCCTTGGAAATGAAACTTAAACTGGAATGAAGACCATAACTTTTTTTTTTGGCTGCGTGGCATGAGGGATCTTAGTTCCCTGACCAGGGATTGAACCCGTGTCCCCTGCAGTGGAAACGCGAAGTCCTAATCACTGGACCGCCTGGGAAGTCCCAAGACAGTAACATTTATATATATATATATATATATATATATATTTATATTTATATTTATTTATATTTATTTATTTTTGGCTGCACTGCATCTTTGTTGCTGCACGCGGGCTTTCTCTAGTTGTGGCGAGTGGGGGCTACTCTTCGTTGCGGAGCACTGGCTCTAGGCACATGGGCTTCAGTAGTTGTGGCTCGTGGGCTCTGGAGCACAGACAGGCTCAGTAGTTGTGGCGCATGGGCTTAGTTGCTCCGCGGCACCCAGACCAGGACTCGAACCTGTGTGCCCTGCGTTGGCAGTGGATCTTAACCACTTCCCTTCCCCCCCAGGGAAGTCCCAGTAACATTTTTTTTTTCCTATTTTTTTTTTTTTTTTGCAGTACGCGGGCCTCCGGACACGGAGGCTCAGCGGCCATGGCTCACGGGCCCAGCCACTCCGTGGCATGTGGGATCCTCCCGGACCGGGGCACGAACCCGTGTCCCCTGCATCGGCAGGTGGACTCTCAACCACTGTGCCACCAGGGAAGCCCCCAGTAACATTTTTAATATGACTAATTTTGGGACTTCCCAGGTGGTCCAGTGGTTAAGACTCTGCGCCCCCAATGCAGGGGACCCGGGTTCAATCCCTGGTCAGGGAACTAGAGCCCGCATTCCGCAACTAAAAATTCCGCAAGCCGCAACTAAGACCTGGTGCAGCCAAATAAAGAAATAAATATTAAAAACAAAAATCTGACTAATTTTGATTGCTGTTGGTGTCTATATTCCTAAATTCGATTTTCACATCAAATTAGCTTCAGTAAATCTATGGGCAGAGGAACAGCTAAACAGCTGCTTGGAGAATTAAACCCCTGTGCTCAAGTTCCAGTCGGCTCAGGATCAAATTCCAAGAGCGGCAGCCAAATGATGACAACTTCTTCTTGTGACTTGTCAAGTCATCAGATCTTGAAATGTGCAGCCAAGTCATTTGTCTTTTGGCAACCAGGGACAGGGTGTCCCCATAATGTTCCCAAGAGATCAAAAAATGAGAAATTCTACAAGAACTGCCTATATAATTAATCACAAATAGTTTCCCTAGTTATTCCGCAGTTGCTGTCTTTTTAAAAATTATAATATTAAAACTGCTACAGTAGTCAGCAAAAATTATATAAATTTTAAGTACTTGGCTTTTTCTTCCCTAACTACCTAAGGAAAAGGATACAAGGACTAAAAATATAAAAGCTGTACCCTTTAAATACTGGAGTATTTCGTTAAGAAAAAAAGAATAGAGAACAAATACTGCCTAATCCAAATCAGGAACACTGCTTAACCAGTTTCTAAATCTGTACTTTTGTACTATATGTGGCAGTGGTCTTAAAATTTGTACTAAATGTAAAAGTTGGGATACATTACACATATGAAAAAGTAAAACTTACCAGCAGTCCCATATTTGAAAACTGTTTGGCAAGGGGATTCATCCATGAATCATTGTTTCCTCCTTTTAGTGAGCACTAGAGAAATGAAATACATAACCTCAGAATCAAGCAATTTATTTTATTTCAACTTCCTGAGTTGCATAAGTACTGACTGAAAATGCAAAACCAAGAGTTTACACCTTTTTGAACCCTAACTATTCCTCTTTAACTATAGTTATTTTGATATGTTATCTGTTAGCCTAAAAAAGTACTATGCTTTAGTTATTACATCTATGTTTTCATTCTTACTTTATTCGTTGCACTGAATTAGAAGTAACTGGAAAAATATATGGTCAGCTAATGTTTTTACCCTATAAATAGAAGGTCAATAGCAGATTTTCTAAAACATAATGTTTGCATGCTAGTATTTTCTCTCTTACTATCTCCTTGTAACCCAAGCCGGTTTGTATTAGGAGTGAAGAAAAGGAGTTTGATGCTAGCGCATGTTATTTGGAAAGGAGCCCATTTAAACTAGTCATTATTCTCTGTGTGGATACAATGAGGAACTCATCCACGTAGCACTTTCATCTGCTTGTTTTCATAGTGTAAAGATGTGGATCCCCAATGGGAAAGAAGCCTAGCAGAAGACACCATCATCAAGCTTACCGCATAGCTGTTACTATGAGGGCAGTTAGTTTTAAGTGCAAAGGTGGCGGATGTAGGTTTCTGCTTGTTTCTTAATGGGACAAACTAGTTTCTCCACTGAACAAGGCACCAGTCATCAGTTCCACTTTTACTTCTACGTAGAAGGTGAGTGGAACTGTGGCAGGGACCTTGTGGGGGCAGGAGGTGATGGGGCTTTGTGCACGTGTGCATTCTCCAGGTAAAAATTCTATTTGTGTTCTGATGGTGTTGGTCAGATCAATTTTATTATTCTTGCAAGTGTTAAGGTACTTAGTTTGAAGGTCAAAAAAACCCTCACTGGAAGGAGGAGAGAAGTGGTAGTTACTTTGTGGACAGATGTTAGTGATGACAGCGCAACAATGTGAATGTACTTAATGCGACTGATCCATACACTTAAGATTGGTTAAGATGGTAAATTTTATGTCAGCTGTATTTGATCACACACACAAAGAGGCCCTCAGTATGAAAGGTCAGAATCATCAGTCATGGAGCAGAGACATTTAATTCCCAATTAACTTCATTAAATCTTGGTGGTTCCCTGAGTGGGCTAGTACCTTTCACTCAGTTGCTTCCTCAACAGTCTCCTGAACGATCTTGTAAATTTGGTCTTATTGTTAATTTGTAAATAAGAAAAAGAAAGCCACAGCAGACTAGACAACAGGAATGTACTAAAAATGCTGGCAAGTTTACTGAATAATTTCTTTTGTGACTGGAGTAATAAAAGTCCTTTAAGAGGGAAAACTGAAAATGACTGCTTAAACAAAACGTCTCTAACAGAAACAACCTGTATTCTCAGGCCTAAAAGAGAGTAATCGTATTCAGAACAAAATCCCATAGGCAAAGGGGATGAAGGTAGAGCCCCTGGCCACTGAAGACCTTCTAACATGGCACCCGATATTTGAAAACCAGGATTTTTAGTTGTGAAGCGTTTCTTAGGGCAGCAAGGCTCCCATCCTCAAATTAAATACATGGCTGCCCACTTCCAATGTCCCTCAATGTATCTGTGGAATGAGAGGCTGGAATGAAAAAAGAGGGCTTCTACTGAGAGTCGTTCAGGTTCTAGATTGAAAACCAAAGTCCTCATCAAATCAAAGGAGAAACTAAGTTGTTCTAAGATACAGAAAGTAAGAAGTGTAGAACACAACTGGTACAGGATGTAGATAAATCATCTAGTTGCTAACGCAGGGTTATGCACTGGCACCTCATTTTGTTGAGAAAAGGGTCCTGGGCCTTGGAGTTTCCCGAACGAGATAAAAATGAGTTGCGATGATTGCTGTTGGAGAAACCATATTACTGTGGTTTCTCTTTTACACATTCCTGGGGATTTACTCTAAGGACTGACTTGGCTTTAGAACGCGAAAGCGTAAAACATTTATAAGGTGTGCCTTGACAGCTTCCAAAGAATTATTCTAACATGGAAGCCAAAGTGAGAAAAATTTCGTTTCTTTGAAAATTCCATCTTACCCACAGCAAGAGTTTTGTCATTGGAGATTTCAAGGTCATGGGGAAGGAAGATGAGGGGTAAAGAGGAAGTAGTTACTTGTTCTGAAGAAAATACCTCCCCTCTCACTGAGGACCTCAGGGACCCCAGCTGCCTGGCTTCGTCCATGAAAACATTCTCAGTTCTGCCCTCTAAGAAAGAATAAGCAAGCCCAGGCATCTCTAAAGGGGGCTACCTTCATCTGTTTCTTTCCTCCTTGGCCCCAGCTTGCCGAACTGTGGGAGGAAGCACTTCCCTGAGAGCCGGCGGTGTTCCAGACTCCTCCATCCTCCTCCTCTTCCCAGCTGGGATGGCGGGTTCCTGTCACGGGCCCGTCACTCTCCCCCCAGCCGTCTTGCATAGATTTGGAATCTTTAAGAGAAGAATGAACCAACTGTACGCTATGTATAACAATATATAGGTGTATATAACAGTAAGCTGTATATAACGATATATAGGTATATATAACAGTAAGCTGTATATAACGATATATAGGTGTATATAACGATAAGCTGTATATAACGATATATAGGTGTATATAACAGTAAGCTGTATATAACGATATATAGGTGTATATAACAGTAAGCTGTATATAACGATATATAGGTGTATATAACAGTAAGCTGTATATAACGATATATAGGTGTATATAACAGTAAGCTGTATATAACGATATATAGGTGTATATAACAGTAAGCTGTATATAACGATATATAGGTGTATATAACAGTAAGCTGTATATAACGATATATAGGTGTATATAACAGTAAGCTGTATATAACGATATATAGGTGTATATAACAGTAAGCTGTATATAACGATATATAGGTTATATAACAGTAAGCTGTATATAACAATAACCGCAACAACCCCTCCCCGTAAATGCAGCAGTTTAGTGTATTTGTAATTGTGTCTAGCCTACCTGTACGGCAAGGCAAATATCATTCGAACTTTTCAGAGCAGAAATGGAAATCCAAAAAGGGTCAACGATACAGAGTAAGTTAATAAACCACAAATCAAGATTTCCTGGCCTCTGGTTCAATGATTTTTTCCCCCTTTAAACAAAGTTGACAGAAATCCCCCAATTGAAAAGAACCTGTCGTTACTTATAAGAAATTTCACATCTCAATTTAGAGAAATCTGTTCCTCTTAATGAGGATGTTTTACTGCATGCTTTAGTTTTACCCTCCTAAAAGTATGTGGTGAACTTTATAATGGACTTTACAAATATGTGGTATGGTAAAGAACAACGGTCTACCTTGCTTGGGGTGAAGAAAAGAACACGCAAAATGGATGAAAAAAGAAAACTGTATTAGATTTTGAATACCAAAATTATGGTGAAAGAAGAGAAATTCACATATAGCCATGAAAATTTGAAAGTTATTGGATATACTTACACACTTGAAATGGATTAGGGACTAAAAAGGTCCTAGGCAAAGACAATGTATAAGCAATGGCTTTTAAAAGACAGACAGAGGAAATGTGGTAGACAGGGAACGAGGAAAACAGAACAAAGACAGAGGGAAATCAGGGCTCTAATATTCGACGAAATAGGACGTCATCAGTATCCAGGGTCAAATTTCACCAACATCCCCCTTTAAACAACGATCTTTAATTTGGAGATTGGGATAATCCTTAATCTCCTTCTGAAAATACTGTATGGAACTGACGGATACACTTTGTGGTAATGATGCTCTATACAATGATGGAAGAAGGGAAGTACACTACCCTGCCTAGAAGCTCCATCCACACCTTCAATTTACCAAATGACAGGACCTTTATGAAGGGGTAGTTATTTGACTTAGATAGCTTCATGTGAAGAGTCTAGAGCCAGAAAGGTGTCTCTTCCAGGCCTTTCCTTGAATGACTGCTGCCATGCCCTAGGACCAGGCCTATGATGCCACGCAGGCACCCATCAAGTACACAGGGTGCAAGGCAGTTGATTTCCTCAGACTGTGGCATCATCTCCCAGCAACGCCATGGGGAACCTGATGGAACCTCCAGGGGGTTCACTGAGCCCCCCTTGCAGGGGCTCTGTGACTGGGCAGCAAGAGGCAGGGCTTGGGGGCTGTTCCCTCCGCTGCTGGAAATGCCATTGATAACCAGGACCATTTCTTCTGCATAGGAGGTTATCCACTATTATTGTAAACACAGGCTTTATACATCCTCTGACAAGCAACAGGAATTAAAGACCCAACATAAGTGACATACTGATCCCTTCAAAGAAGGACGACATCCACGTAACCCTTCTTCTAGAGAAAGGAGCTGAACTTTTAACAAATGACTTCTTGTAGAAAGATTAGAAAGCTCCGATTTTTAGTCACAGAGCCCACACCAGATATAAGGTATCTGCAGTCTAGACAAGACCACAGGTTAAGTATCGGCATCAATTTGGTAGGCTGGGAGGATCTAGCCCCTTCCTCTATTACCCACTGAAACTACCCAGAGAAGGAGGAAATGTAACTACAGCTTCAACCGCAGATATACATGATCCTGAAGAGTAGAAGACGTTTGAAAATCTGGAGAAAAGTGAGTCTTTTGTGATGGACAAAAGATGATCCTGAAGTTGGGAAAGGCACATAAAAATCCTGAAAGCACTAAGTACCTCCTTGTGCCAAGGGTCTGCTTAATGCCTTCCAACAGCATTTTGGATCTATTCCAAGTCTACAGGATGGTATTTCCCATGATGATACAACCAATTTTGCAATGAAAATCAAGACGAAATCAAATTCTTTATAAAGCTATTTCTATGAAGTGAAGGAGATTCGTAGTTTTTAAAATGCAGGCAAGTTACATAGGAACAAGAGTGAGTTTCTAGAATACAGAGAGCTAAGATGATATTCCTTCCTGTGGCATGGTAAGAATCATACATATCATAAAATAAACTTGACAGCAGAATTTTTTTATTCTTGTTCAAATTTTGAGTATTCAGTCTGACCACATTTTTTAATCGAAAGACAATTCCTTAAGTCTGCAACATGGTAGAAAAGTGATGTTGGAATACTTTTTAAGAAAACTATAAACAAGTGAAAACAGATACTTGAATCTGAATTTTTCAATTGAGCACCATCCAGTGGGACGTTCCGCAGCATCCATTTACAAAGTTTGCAAATTACTGTGACTACACATTGCCAGCTGGATCTAGTATAGCTTAGATTTTCAATGATCATGAATAAGTGTGACGTGCTTTGTTTAAAAATTCAAATGAAGAAATCTTTGTTGGGTTCAAGAAACCTTAAATGTGCTTACGTGGGTGGATGTATGAGAAGAGAGACAAAGGGGAAAGGAAGGAACGGAAGGATGAAGTCACTGGGCAGCAGAGACCTTGTTCCACGTTAAAAGCCAGGAGTTTAAAAAAAAATTACACCAACGTGAGAGTAGAGATGCAAAATAGATCTAATGAGCAATATTTAAGTTACTGAGCAAAAAAAAAGCACCACATGAAAATTTCAATTCTGGCCAGACACTACACCTAAGTTAAAACGAAATCAACAAAACTAACATGACTTTTAGTTCACTGTAAGCATTTTTACATATGCCAAGTCCCCAGCATTTGCTGCTAACCATTTATTAAAGGTTCAAGGTCCTGAATCTCACTGAAACAACAGTTTAACAACAGCCCTCACCGAAATGTGTGACCCCCAAAGTTATAATAGAGACTCCCTCAAAAATAATGCCGTATACTTACTAGGTTTCATGGCATTTGGAGCACTGGAGGGTGTGGTCCCCCAGCCTGTGGTCGATGCTCCTGTGTCATCCATTTCACCCCACCCAGGACTGCTTTCATTTGGCTCACCCCAAGCTGAAGTACCATTATCTGGAGCAGGTGGTGTGCTTTTGCTCCAGACTGTAAAGAAAGGACATGTATCTCTAAGAATGATTTGTTCAATGAACACCATAGTATCCACTGGGGGTGAAGGTAGGAGGAACAGGCACTCCTGAATTCTGTTGGTGGAAATATAAATAGGTACCACCTTCATGGAGGGCACTTGGCGTTGTCACTTTAACTTTTTGCCCAGTAATTACACTGCCAGGAAATTATACCACAGATATACTTGTAAAGGTAGATGAAATTACATGTACAACAATGCCCACTGCATCACTGTCAGATAACATTTGGAAGCAACCTAAATATCTACCAAAAAGGGACCAGTGAGACCAATCGTGAGTTGCCCATCAAATGAATACTATACACGAAGCAATTAAAAGACAGAAATGTACATGCTAACGTGGAAAGTTTTTAAGAATAATGAAAAAAGCAAGGTGAAGAACAGTGTATATAGTACAATCCCTTCCGTGTAAAAATTTTAAAGGATAGATATATTTTGCTATAGGTATGAACGAAATTTTTGAATGGCACACAAAATTCTAAGACCTGCAGGGAGAGACCCTAGGGGCTAAGGTTCTTTTACTTATTACCTTTTGCTTTTCTGTACAGTTTGAAGGTTTTTATTATATGAATAAAAATTTTTACATGTTCTAGGTAGGGAATTTATGAGCAATCTTCATTTCACTGAATACTAAGCTTACTCTGGAAAGTGGAAAATTAAATATTATGACTAATTTTAACTAAAAAAAACGAGCACTTGAATGGTGCATCCTCTTAATTTGTTGAACTATATGGGGACATTTAAGTTGACAATGCCAAACTAAGAATGATTACCAGCACTACTTTTTTTTTAAAGAGTTCAAAATCCCACGCTCCCCCCACCCCCCGCCCCGCCTTTTTAAAAATTTTCACCAGCACTATTTTTAATTTACCAGGTATGATGTTTCCTACTCAAATAAGGAGGGAAGAAAGTTTAATTCTGGACAACTGATTATCATGATATAAGGATCTCCACACAACAAAGTACTCCACTTCCAGAGGTTAACTGTTAAAAATCATCTGGAAAGTGATGGAAACCTTCCAGATCCCAGCTTTGCTACAGCATTTTCTGACGGCCTCTGCAAGAACAACACAGACTACTTCCCGTCGCCGGGGCAAGAGAAACACAGAGGATGTGTCCACAGGCAGAACCAGAATGGAAGTCAGGTCTATTTCTGCTCCTATTTTAATTCTTTATTTTTAAATCTAGAGCACAGTTTGTTTAGCAAGATATAAATCTTTTGGATTCTGCAGACCAATACAATTACCAAAACGAAAAAAAAAACTGGAGAGACTAACCCAGGAATGTCTACTTTTTCCTTTTGCCAAGAAAGAACATTAAAATGTACTACCAGCATCTGTTATCACTATCATTTTATAAAAAGAGTCTCTGTTAACAACAGCCTAGAGTTAACATAGGAAAGGTTCCCAAAACAAAGCTTAGTTAAATAAATGCATCTTAATAAAAATGCCTTGGTTTAGGATTTCTTTTCTTCACCAAAACCTGTGAGAAAAAGCCATTGCCTACCTGATGCTGATTTAGCAGTCATCGGGGTAGGCAGGTTTGGTTCTCGAGGTGCTGGGCCCCCTTGGGAATTCTTATCCCACAGATTCACATTCTTGTAGTTGTAACTGTTAGGGTCTCCCCACGCTGAAGTGCCATCATCAATGTCCATCTTCCGACTAATCGACTGTGGGGATGGCTCTTCCCAACCACTGGGTTCCTCATCCTTCGGGTTCACTGGCTGCGGCCCGCTGCTCCAGTTGGAACTGGAAGGTCGTCCATTGCCTGGAGGTGGTGGGGCTGGGCCTCCCCATGAACCAGAAGTCTCTGGTTGTGGTGGCGGTGGCTGCTGTGCCTGCTGCTGCTGTTGGTGCTGTTTGTTCCAGGAACTGGGTTGTCTGCCTGTCTCTGTCCAGGCTGTAGATCTTTTGCAATCTTCCCACCCGCCTTTTGAAGCTAGGCTTGCATTCCCACCGTTCCCCCAAGTTCCGATTTCATTCTGCCCTCCTTCACCCCACCCAGACACAGGTTTACTGGCAGAACTTTCCCAATTGCTATTTTTCGCCTGATCGACCTCCTCTCCCCAACCATTCTTTCCAGAAGTCCATCCTTGATTGGGCTGGCGTCCACCTCCCCACCCCTGCTCCTTGTTGGAATTCTCATTCCAAGAGGAAGATGTCTTTTCATCTGGTCGTCCTCCTCCCCAACTGGAAGAGTTGTTGTTCTTATAGTCATTCCAGCCTCCTGTGTTCTTGGGGTCTTTCCACTCTGTAGAGGCTGAGAGCTCCCCCCATCCAGACTTCATTTGATTGCTTTGGCTGGGTGCATCTCCCCAGCCCCCTGAGTTCTTGGTCTGTGTGGCAGCGCTCTCCCACCCCTCAGTTCCTTTGTCAGATTTCCCCTCGGGCCTTGGCACCTCTTCAATATCCCACACTGTGTCCTGCTTAATTTGAGTTTGGCCCCAGCCAGTGTTTGAGAGCACCCTGGGGTCCAAATCAGTTCGGCTCAAAAGAGTCTGCAAGACAGCCTGACAATCAGGATGTGTGGGCCTGTACGACCGACGGCCAGAATTATGACTGTCACTACTTCCTGCTTTGTGGTTGCTTCCAGTGCTTTGACCTCCAACTTCACTTCCCGTGGAGCTGGAAGATCTTCCCCAACAGGGAGCCTGGGCATTGCCTTGGTTTTCAGGGAGGGGGTGGCCCTTTTGATTGTCCCATGCTCCAGTGCTAGAATTTGGTTGGTTTGGACCACTCCATTCTCCAATTTTCAACTCATCAGACCCAGTCGGCTGTTTCCATTCTCCCTGAGAGACCCCAGATGTCATTTTGTTCCCTTCACCCCATTTGTTGTCATTAGAGTCCTGAGGGCCAAAGTTCCAGGACCCACCCGTAGACCTGTTATTGTTGTCCCAAGAGTCATTTTTTGACCCGGTTGATTTCTGAACAGGAGCTCCTTTCCAGGAGTCCTCTCTATCCTTTCCATTGTTCCCATTGTTTCCAGAATTGCTCTGTCCAGAGGCTGTGTCAGTTCCAGAAGGCCCCCTAGCTGCACTCCAAGATCCAACACTCCCAGTCTTTCGATCTCCAGTGCTTTGTGAAGGGGCATCAGTGCTCCTGGAGGCGTTCCCCAAGCCCATTCCGAAGGGCATTCCCTTATTCTCCATGGGGTTTGGTGAACTTAAGTTCAAGGAGTTAGTGTTTCCATTTTTTGGTCCATCAGTGTTATGAATTTGAGCCTGTTCTCTGCCAGAGACAACAAAATTAACACCCGCATTTTCCATCTTTGACTGCTGTTCCCTGGATGCCTGACCTACTGTGCTAACCTGTGCACTGGAATTACTAGTATCCGTTTCCAGTGCCCCTTTCCTAGAATTTCCTTCTTGGACCAGCGCTGGCCAGGCAGATGGGTTGCTATTTGGGTTAAAGTTGCTGAAGCCAGAGCCAGGTCCAATTCTATCCTGACCGCTCACATTCCTCCAATTTCCTAGTCCATTGTTGCTTTCTGTAGTAGAGCTGGAAGATTGAACAGATTTAGCCTTAGGGTCAGATTTCCAGACCCCAAGATTACATTCGTTCCCAGAACTTGCAGACTGGCACTGGCTCCCTTTTCCTTTGCTACTAGTGGTGCTTCCTGGCAGAGTGCTCTTCTCAGAGCCAGGGTTCGAGGCACTGTTGTTATCGGTGGTGTTTTCGGAAGAAGACTCAGTGTCTTTGCTGGCAATGCAAGGCCACTCTTCCATGTCAGACCCGTCTACAATCACCTTGTCCCAGATGTGAATAGGGGTGGGGGAGGCGCCGATGCTGGAGGAGGCTCCCGGGCCCCAAGTGGGGTTCGCATAATGCGAAGCAGCAGCACCTCCAAGGGCTGACTCTGAGAAAGAGAGTGTCTCATCAGTCACAGCTGCATAGGCACGCTCTGGTAACACCCCAAGCTCAAAGTGCCCCAGAGGAGAGTTCACCACGCTTCCCCACAAACTAGCTCTCTACCCAGCTGCCTGCCTTGGTAAACTGTATCACACCCGTCTTAGTCATCTCTTCTGTTCTGCCTGGTTGGTGTATTTGCTAAATCTCACCCCCTCAGCATCTCTCAAAGATACCCTCTTGCCATTCCTAGTGACAGAGAAGGGCCTTCCTGTATCTTGAGACAAGGCAATAACACCCTGTACTTGCTTTATATCTCCAATCCATGCTGAACATTCCTAGCTGCAGTTGAGTTTTCTAAAGCACACTTTTGATTATATCACTGTTGTATGGAAGGCAGTGGATAGTTTCTTAGTGTACAAGAATAAAGCTAAACTCTTTGGACTGAAGTTTGATCAAGATGCTCCACAACCTGGGACCAACTGACTCTTCTAGTCTCATCTTCCACTACCCTCTCTGATGATGCCCACATTCCACAAATTGCACCTTCTCACCCTGGCACCATTCCACATAGGCACCGCCTGTTTTTTCCTTCTGAATTCACAAACTGAAATTTACCTGTCTTTCTGGGCCGAGTTCAAGTGCCATTTCTTCTATGAAACTTTTTTGAGCTTACCACCTGAAAACAACCTTTCCCTGTCTGGAGCCATTTTGCTCAGTGTACTGTGTTCACATCTTCCTTTCCCCACGTTAGTGCCTTTTAGTCAGAGACCTATCTTGCTAACGTTTGAATTCCACATGGCGACCAGGCAACTGCTACTCAGTAAGCATCTACTGAATGAGGAATGCCCACCCAGCTAGATGCTAGGGGCAGACAAGCATGAATCAGTTTGTATGCCCAAGGAACTTGATAAAATAGTCTGGCTCAGCACATATTTGATGGAATTTATTATATTTGGTGGGGGGAAAAATGACCTGTTTTTAGCCCAATAACTTCTAAACGTATTCCTTTCACCAAAGAACTTTAAATCAATATGACATTGGAAAAAAAACTATTACATAGAGCCATATAAAAATAAGGAAGCGGAGAATCTCAAACTCTTGAGATTAGGGGCCTCCTTGGTTTTAAGAATGTAAACAGGAGACTGACTCACACTGGACCCATGTCGATGTCCACGCCTGGCTAGACTCAGCTGCTGAAGTGCCCGGCACAACCGCTCCCTCACATTTCCCTTTGCAGCTGGTTACAAGGGGACAGGAAGGAAGGGCCAGGAGGCCTTTCCCTGCCTGATTTGGGCCTGGCCTGACAGCCACCACAAGAAGCCTCATATACAGGGCTTATCTCTGTATGAAGCCTGTGTTACCACGAGCTTTCTTTCCATCTTCGCTTGGCACACAAGATGGTAACAGAATTACCTAGGCAATTCTATGTTCAAATCAGAACTAGAATAAAGCGTCCTGTCATTAACAACCACCAGCCCATTGTCCTTGCCTGATGGTCTTCAAGCTCTGAATTTTAATTTAGTCTCAAAAAATATTTTAAGAATACATGGAAATCTGTTAACAAGCTTTAAAAAAAAAGGGGGGGATGGCACCTGGAAGTTCTTTACTGTTAGCTGTTTAGTATTCATCTATTAAAAACTCTCAAAACTTCCAGTAGGATCCTTCAGCTAAAGATCCCTTATATCTACATACAGCTTTTAACAAAGCTCAAAATCCAGGGCTCTCTAAAGAAATACTGATTTTAAAAATCTAATAAAAGAATGGTATAAGGTGGGATCCTCCCAAGATTCTACATTATCATCTAAGACACCATTCTCTCTATTCTCCCGGCATTCCAGGAACGTAAACACAGGAGTCTAAGATTCAGAACCAGCCTCTGCACTAGCTTCACTTCCGTCACCCCCTGAGCACACACCTGTGGGGGAAGCTGGGACTACGGAGGCTCGAACTGTAATGCTCTTGTCTGAGGAGGAAAAAAGGCCCCAAATAGAGAGGAAAAACAACAGCGACATTAGACGCTCAGGCCAAGACCACACACACTCACTGGACACCAAAACCCAGTTTCAGGAGAGAGATGCTGGTACACATCTCACACTGGGCTCCTCCCCCATCTTTTGAGTAGCCCCAAGCGTCTATATAGTTAACGTGGACTTTACATGGGCAACACAAGCGACATGCTCACTCCCTGCAGCCGCTGTGCCTCCCGTTCACCTGCATTAGGCTCCTCACCTGGTGCGGTCCCACCCTCGCTCTGCAGCAGCGCTCCTGTCACTTGTGCGTTGGGGTTTGCTCCGGGCGCTGTGGAGGGAGGAGGCCCCGCCCCGCCCCCGAGGAGCATGCAGGACGGTGGAGGAGGCTGCCCACGTTTTAGTAACACTTTGTGGTCCTGCTGGCAACGGAATCGCGGCGGCACCTCCCGAGGCATGTAGCGGGCGGCGCTTGGCGGTTGTCCGTTCGGCACTGCCACCCTTTTGGCATTGTTGCCACCATTGACTGGTGGCGATGGAGAGCTGCCAATTGGGCTGGCGGCCGTTGGTTGGCTTAAACTTGGTTTCGTCACTTCGGGCACTGAAAGAGAGAGATTGGGAAACAGCCTTTGAGATCAAATTCATTTTTCTGAAGATTATTATTTTTTTTAATTATTATTATTTTTTTTGCGGTACGCGGGTCTCTCACTGTTGTGGCCTCTCCCATAGCGGAGCACAAGCTCTGGACGCGCAGGCTCAGCGGCCATGGCTAACGGGCCCAGCCGCTCCGCGGCATGTGGAATCCTCCCAGACCGGGGCACGAACCCGTGTCCCCTGCATCGGCAGGCGGACTCAATCACTGCGCCACCGGGGAAGCCCTGAAGATTATTTTTAAGAAAGCTTCCGTGAGACCAATTCTAATAAGACAACTCTTCTTTCACCCAACTCTGAGGGACATGGTCTTCAGATTCCCCAGCATCTTCAGTTTACCGAAGGTACGGTAAGGGCAACAAGGATTCAAAGACTGCGGTATCATGGAATTACATTCCATTAACTAAGGAGGAGAGGGAAGCAAGCACCATTCACTCCCCTAAATCAACAGTGCGCTGCCTAGAAGGTCTAAGGATGCATACAAACCCCACATAAAACCCATGGTAAAGGTTCAAGGCTCTCAGCCCAAGGGCCCTTTCCCTTCATCCACATTCTGAAAGACTGGCCTCTGAGAAAATTTCCCCCAAATCCCTGGACTAGGTAGGCTACACACCCTTCATTTGGGCTCCTGGAACATGCTGTCCATCTCTGTACCACTGAATGAACCGGTTATACTGACATTCTCCATTTACAGACCCTTCTCCCCACCATGCCAGAAGTTCCTCAATGGCAGGAATCTTTCATCTTTTTTTCTCAGGGCCTGGCACAGAGTAGACCCCTACAGGGAACCCCAGGCCTAGAGAATCACAAAATCAACTTGGTTTTGGTTTCTACAGCCACCTGAACTCAAAGACTCTTGGCACTCTGTGTAAACATTAGAAATGTTATCTTTTTGCTTTTGTCCAAAAAAAAAATTAAGTGGACCTTGTGTGTGTTTTTTCAACTGTTCATTTTAAATAAAAATTTCAAAATGTAGATAGTTTTCCTATTTACTTTAAATACTTAAGGTTTTCCCTCACTTTTACAATGGCAAACAGGAAGTACTGGAACATTGAGACGACCGTGAAGCTCTGCAGGACCCCTTGGCTTCCCCTCAACCCTACAGAAAATGTTCCTCTGGATCTGCACCTCCCTTGCTTCATCTTACCAAAAGATTGCCACCCTTTCCAAGAATATCCACCTGGCAAATGCAGGCTGGCAGCAATACAGAAACAATCATTGAGACTGGTAATTCAGATGATCCTGAGGCCCAAATCCTTGACACCCAGAGTCATGTTAGGGCCAGCCCTGGTGGCAGTATTGCTCTAACTGCTGAAATGATGCTGGGCCAGCATGTTGCTCGTTGAACTGGGTCCTTTATGAGGAGAGAGGTACATCATCAGAAATCAGGGGGCCCAATCTATACCCACTGGACATTGGTGAGTACTGTGAGTGACAGGAAAAAAAAGAGTAGGAGCCTGAACTAACTGCAAAGCAATGCTTGGGTCTAACCTTAGTCAATCATGAGGCAGTTCTGGGCCTCCTAGTAAGGAAGGGAGGTCAGAGGATAAATGAATGAATGAATGAATAAATAAACATATTTCTTAAGAAAATAAATTGGTCATTATCTAATATTATTAATATAGTACCCTTTGCATGACTTATAACAGCCAGTGGATAACTGATAATGAATGAATAAAGATGAATTATTTAATGATTCATTTTCTATCTGTGCCTGGAGGATTCCGTAGCACATGGCATTCCCAATCCCCTTTCCTCTTATTATGAGAATAAACAAGAAGCTGACAAAGGCTGGCGGGATTCTTCCCAACTACTTTTTAGGACAGAAGGAGTTATGCTTCTGCAAGGCTACCCTTCTATAAGAGGGCTAGAATCTCCACTTTAAGGTAACCAGGTTTGTTACATGCCTTCCCTCATTTCTCTAAAATAGAGTAAGACATGGTAAGGAGAGTCTACAGAGCTGAGATCTGAACATCAGTTCGACTAACTTTACAACATTCATAGCATAACCAAAGAAATCTGGTGGGTACTGTGTATTGTGCAAGATTCCCTGCAAAAGCTCCTCAAGGCATTTTCCCACCATCACGTCAGAGGTAGAATGGATCATAAATGATGAAGTCATTGTTAAACAGGACCACCGCTTGACCACTCTCCTTGCAACATGGTGCTCTATTCTGGGAGATTAGCCATTCAAAACTCTAGGACACAGTCTAAGCCTGCCTGTGATACATGTTAAGAGCAAACTGTTTCAGGACTTGAATGAATTCTTATTGTTGTTTTTTTTTTTAAATTACATCTTTCTGTAAATTCAAGAATTTTAAACATTTAAAAGCCAGTCACAACTCTAGGCACTAACTGGAGGGCAATGCAGCTGTTGGGCAGGATGCCCAATCCGACCTGCTTCTGAAAGTCCAACTAGAGACATCAGAATCAGTGCGTGTGCCACGTCATGCTCCAGAAAGTCAGGCAGTAACAGAGGAGAGGGAAATTATGATTAAGTCTGAATTACTTTTTGGGCCCTCTCTCTTCTCTTCTGAACCTTAGTGATTTTAATAGCTTGTGGTGCAAATATTTCTAAAGATGAGCTGCTCAAAATAAGGGCACAGTTTCTTATTTTCCAGAGAGAAAGTCTGTGGCTTAAACATGATCTCTGCATCAGGGAAATAAAGACGTGAAAAATGCTGGGTATCCTATTTTCTAATTTCCATTCATTTACCACCAAAAGCCATTTACTTACTCTAATGATTGAATCTTTTCCCCTTCCCTGCTGCCATTATTTAATACCATTCTCATCTTACAGTCTGAACTTCTAATTGCCTCTATTTCTGAAAAACTTCAATAAGATTCTTTTTCAGATTAAAAGTATTCTTTAAGAAAATTCCGATACGGGTAGGACCAATACAAACTATTTTCTTTCAACACCTTTTTGTTTTGGTTTTTTAATTAATTTTTATTCTTTAAATACCTTGATGGTACCAAACATCAAAAACAAACAAATAAACAAAAACAAACAAAAAACCCTTCTAGAAATGTTTTAAAAGTAGCAGTTAAAATACAAACAAGCTCTAGAGAAGACATTATTTTAGACTGAAAATTTTCTTGGTGAATAATAATGAGTTACAATGCAATACAAAAAAATCTCAAAGACTGATGACACACTGAGTGGCTGACACACACTCAACACTGTTTGGTAACCTCTAAGCACTGTCTCCATTTCTTTACCTTCCACTTACTCCCCATACTCAATGCACACTGGCCTTTGTCCAGATTGTCTCCCTGGAAGCTTCTCTCCTCGTTAAATCACTAGTGATTTCGCTGTCATTCTAATGGGCACTAGTTGGACCTCGGGGGGAGAAAGCCTACCTCAAATATTAATCAATCAGAGTAGACCCAAGGTTATTCAGTGCACACAGCACCACGCACCCACTGTAATATGACTTCTGGAATGGACTCAAAAGCCAGAGTTGTGGCCACTGTACAACAGTGGTCCACCTCCTCAGGTATGCTGATGGGAAAGTGCTGTTTCTCTGCTGTGTCCAAACTGGGTAAAGGTTATGAATTACTGCTTTGGACAGCAGTATCTAAAAATTTTAATTTATATTGAGCTGGAAGCTTTTCCCTGTTGCTTTGACTCACCAACAGACATTTACCAAGGAACTGCTAAGTGTCAGGCACCAGAGCCCTTCAAATCTTTGAAGATAGTTACCAGAGCTTCCCCATGGGGGAAGCATTCCTTGGGAGTTAAACACTTGCCACCCCCTTCCAGTATTTAACCCTCCCAGAGGGGACACAGGTTCAAATTCCTTGACCATTCTGGCCCAAACTCTTCATGGTCCATAGAGGTTGACCTCTGTTCCTTTGCACAGAGTGGTGCCCATTATAGGAACTGTGAATCCCTGCCTAGATACTGTATTTCCAGTAATGTAGCTTAAGGTCATGTTAGTTTCTACAAATCGGTTATTTCACACTGATAACTTCCATTAAGCCAACCGTCACCCTAAGATCTAACATCTTTTTAACAATGCTAAATGGTTATGTCCAAACTCTTCCATTACATAGTCTATTTCTTCAATCCTAATCATGCCCTTCACCCCTGTTAAATCTGGTCTATTACATCAATCCCACAAACTTTTCCAATTCCAAGACCAACACCCAACAAAGGAGGAGGTCAGCTTCTACCTTAAGTGCCTTTTAGTTATTTGCTACTTGAATAGCAGGCCCAGCTCTGGCCCATGGCTTCACCTAACCTCCACTTGAAAGCCCTGTCCTGTTTTCTCCAAAATTCTCACTTTTTTTAAATGATAGAAAATATGCTGAATTTACTTTTTCTCTGAAATACGGACAAACCTTACTTCAGTCCTCTGTACAACCAGAGACTTGGCACCAACACAGTCTTTTTTTTTATATAGGGTCTGTTGGGGAAAGAGAGGTGGATTCAGAGTTAAGGGGAGGCTGCCTGAGGCAGGCACCATCTTTGGGAAGGGGAATAGGACCCAGAAACATCAGCTGAGGGAAGAAAAATGGGATTTGGGCAGGCTCTTGCGAACAAAGATGAAGATGTGGCTGTAAAACGGGATAAAAAAGGTAGAAAAATCAGGGCCTCCTACTTACGGTCTAACATACCTCAGGGATAATTTTTATTCCCCAGTTCTAACAATTAAATCCCTTATGAGACCCAAAACAGGCTCTCAGCTCACTTCAGGATTATTTTAATTTTTGAGTGGGAGGATGGTGGCGATAGGGGAGTATGGAAACTGTGAAACTGTATTCCATTTTATGGTAGGTATGAGAAAAACCCTAAATGGAGGGAAACTTTGGTAGTAAGTAAAAAAAAAAAAGTTTAATTTTTAAGGCTTTGGCAGAGAAAAGAGGAATGTGATTCTGAGAAGAGACCTGGTACAAATAAAAAAAAAGAAAGATAACTCTAACGGATTTTCAGTTTTCCAATAGAAATACCACTTAACATACAGAGCAGCTTATTTCGACAGCTCAACTGGTCCTTGGAGTCACAAGTATTAAGAACTGTGGCCAGGCCCAGGAACCCAACCACTGTGTTCCAGCAACCACAGAGTCTGGATTTCTTAGGAAAATGCCAATTTTCTCATCTGTTGTCCTCATAAATCATCAAAAAGTCCTATAAATATACTTATATGCCAAAATCCTTTCCTAGACAGTATACTGGTTTAGAAAATATGGACACTGTTCTACTATCAATAACTCTATTTCTATGGTAAAGTATAATTTATATTTCAAACAAGTAATTTATAGAGATACTTCCAAAATAATGCCTACCTCTGGGTTAGAAACTGGCTGGAAGTACAAGGGGAGAACACTGTTCTAACTAATTAAAATAATTACAGCTAATAGTAGTTTCTCTCAGTTTATTTTATAAATCACTACAAAGTTCCAGACTATATTCTCTTTGAAATGCTTTTTGATTAGAAATATATGACAGTAATGTCTACTCATCTGAGAATTTTTTAGTTTTCCAGAACTAAGTTTCCTAAGAAACTAGTACCATCTTTATTAGTCTTCCACCACTGTGTGACATACTTTGGCCTGGTGGTCCAATAAAACGAAACAAAACAATTTAGAAATCAGTCATTAGAGAACCTCCCATCAAGCCTTGGCCTCTCCATGACCCTTTTCTTCCCCCATGTTATAATCACATCTGATTCCCTTCATCCAGGGCAGTGGTCCTCAACTTGGGGCATATACTGTGGTCACCCTGCAGAGCTTCCCTACATCGATCTGCTAGGGCTGTGGCCTGGGACCATGAAGGTTTGGGAGGAGACTGGGCTTGCGTGTCTTGACAAGTCTATGCAAATGATTCTAGTGCATATGCTAGCAGAGAACAACATATTTAAGTGGGTGAGGTTAGGAGTTACAACACTGGTCTCAAGGAATTAAGTCTCCCATTCTTAAGGAGAACTGACCAAAAGTAGGACCACTGATTACGCAAGACTGCATAATCAAAATGAACAAAAGAGAAAGAACTGAATACACGCAGACCGTTAGAGGTCGAGAAGGACCTCAGGGACATCTGCTTCTGTTTACAACACATCACAGTTTTGTAAGAGTTAAAGTGCATTATCTTTTTCAAAAGCATATTCCAGGCTCTAGTTCAGAAGACAGTGTGAGCATCCTAAATGTAACACTCATTTTCAGGCTCAATGCCTATCATGGATCAAGGTGGTTAATAACCCTCTGCAAGGTGGTTAACAACCCATCTGTAAAGCAGGGACCAGTGTGTTGCCTTTGCTACTGTTCTAAGAAAAATTTTGAAAAGGTTCAGTTCAAGATCAGGACCTCTTTACTTTCAAAACAAGGTATTACACTGTCTAATCTCTCTTCCCTCCCAAAAAATGTAAGGCCAACTAGAAACACTAAGTACTTTTAATTTGTCATTACTGCTCTTCAGTGACTGCAAACAGCCAAATTTAATTACTCTACACCCACTGTCACGAATCAAGTGGACTGGAGGCTGAGTCAGCAAAGTGTAAAATCTAAACACAAAAGAGCATAAATCTAAAAAGGAAAAAAAAAAAAAATCTTACCTTTGGTTTTTTGTTCCGTGACCTGCAAAATAAAGAGACGTGAGTAAATGAGACTTGCTTTCTAATTCTGTATTGTATTGTAAGACTACTTTAATTCTGATATTAGTAATTCAAGGTGTCAGTTACATAGGCATACCTAAAATTCAGAAAAAGTCAGTTCAGACATCCTTCTAAAGACAATGGCCATACGTCCAGCTATAACTTACACGACCATCATTATGAAAGATTCTAAAACTTAAGACAAAAAAGCATTCCGCTCTCGTTAAATGAGGTCCTTGCATTGGGAATGCTATTTCCCATTCGGACTGCAATTACTAGAGAAAAGCAAATGGATGAGGCCCAGAAACAAAATTAACTACAGAGACAAAAAGATTTACCTGTGAGTATGGACTCAAACACTTGACTTCAAATCTAGAAAGCAAAGTTTAAGGGGCCATACTCAGAGGCATCAGAGATCACGGTAGGAAAGCTGGATTCAAAACCAAGCTATGCCACTTCCTGGCTACGCGATCTCAGTTTTTAATTTACCTTTTGAATGAAGATAATAACAGTATCCCCTTTGCAGAAAAGGATGCTGTAAGGATTAAATCAGATATCCTACACCAATGCGTAATAACTGCTATTATCATCAAAGTTTATAGAAAATAATGTGAAACAGAAATATTCAATAAGATTGAAATATATAGATTTTGAACAAATACAGATTGCTTTGTTGAAAGTATTTCTTTATATAGTAACTAATACATTTCTGGAAGTGACTAACTTAAAAGGTTGGATATGCTGAATATAATAATGGGTTTTTGGAGAGTTTGGAAATGACGACTAGGAGCCACACGGAAAACTGCTTCTGCTATTAAGAGGGGAAAATAAAGGAGAGCATCTAATTATACATGCCCTATAATATTTAAGCAAAACCACAAAAGGTCATGAATAAGAAAAATATTCCAAAGGAAATGCACCAGAATTCCAATAGGGGTTAAATCACATTATTGAGATCATGGGTTATTTTGACCCCCTTTTCCCAACTGTTAATCTTCCAAAAAATATTTTTATATTAGTCCTCCGACTTCTGTAACAAAAATATTCATATAGAAGAGGTTTAATTATTTGTGGCTGGCAATCATACTAAGTTACTGCTTTGGGTGTTCATGAAAACATGGTCATCTTTGGAAGGTCTGTCCTGTGGCTAACTAGCCCCTTCAAAACGGATTCCAGCACACCACTGAGTTAAAACAATCCACTTGGATGACCTCCTGGAGTGTTTCTTACATTCTTGCATTAAAAGACAAGCTAATTCTGCTGTACTGATTCTGTGGTAGGCAGCCTCTTAAAATGAATGTGTTTCCCAGTACTAACTGTTACAGAGCTCAATTCTACCGTATAATTTTTCTATAAGCCCACACATATCGAAGAATGAACTGATTTGTATCCACATACCAATTCCTTAAGGCAACTGAAGATTTATACCACTGTAAATACTTCTCACAATGCCATTTGGAAGATCAGTTATACAGGAAGTCAATGCCTTCCCTAGCTGTAAGCAACAAACCCAACTAATGTCAAATGTGTCTTATAATGTGGGTTCTGTTAAAAAGAGCTGCCCCCAGACGGTGAAAAGCTGGATGATCAAAACATATGTTCTGCCAACGCTAAACAATGATTCTTTAGCAGCAGCAGACTAACGAATGTGAGTGAAATCCTTCTCTGACACCTCTCTCATGAGTGAAATCTAACAGTTTACTCAGGAATGGTTCTAGAAAGAGCAAACCGCCATAACCACTGAGCATAAAGGAAAAGAAGCTCGTGCTTAATTTCTATGTAGAAAAAACTTAATTTAGCTAAATAAAAGTCAGTTCTTCAGGAAAATTATGTTGCCAGCATCCATTCTTGACCATTCACTTATTTTTTTAAATACATTTATGTATGTATGTATGTATGTATGTATTTATGGCTGTGTTGGGTCTTCGTTGCTGCGAGTGGGGGCTAGTCTTCGTTGCGGTGCTCGGGCTTCTCACTGCAGTGGCTTCTCTTATTGTGGAGCATGGGCTCTAGGCACACAGGCTTTAGTAGTTGCAGCACACAGGCTCTAGAGTGCAGGCTCAATAGTTGTGGCGCACGGGCTTACTTGCTCCACAGCATGTCGGATCTTCCCGGACCAGGGATCGAACCCACGTCCCCTGCACTGGCAGGCGGATTCTTAACCACTGTGCCACTAGGGAAGTCCCGACCATTCACTTCTTTTTTCTTTTTTTTTTTAAACATCTTTATCAGAGTATAAATGCTTTACAGTGTTGTGCTAGTTTCTGCTGTATAAAAAAGTGAATCAGCTATATGCATACGTATATCCCCATATCCCCTCCCTCTTGCATCTCCCTCCCGCCCTCCTTATCCCACCCCTCTAGGTGGTCGCAAAGCACGGAGCTGATCTCCCTGTGCCATGCAGCTGCTTCTCACTAGCTATCTATTTTACATTTGGTACTGTATATATGTCAATGCTACTCTCTCACTTCGTCCCAGTTTACCTTCCCCCTCCCTGTGTCCTCAAGTCCATTCTCTACGTCTGTGTCTTTATTCCTGTCCTGCCCCTAGGTTCATCAGAACCTTTTTTTTTAAGATTCCATATAATATGTGTTAGCATATGGTATTTGTTTTTCTCCTTCTGACTTACTGCACTCTGTATGACAGACTCTAGGTCCATCCACCTCACTACAAATAACTCAATTTTGTTTCTTTTTATAGCTGAGTAATATTCCATTGTATATATGTGCCACATCTTCTTTATCCATTCATCTGTCGATGGACACTTAGGTTGCTTCCATGTCCTGGCTATTGTAAATAGTGCTGCAATGAACACTATGGTACATGATTCTTTTTGAATTATGGTTTTCTCAGGGTATGTGCCCAGTAGTGGGATTGCTTGGTCACATGGTAGTTCTATTTTTATTTTTTAAGGAACCTCCATACTGTTCTCCATAGTGGCTGTACCAACTTACATTCCCACCAACAGTGCAAGAGGGTTCCTTTTTCTTCACAACCTCTCCAGCATTTATTCTTTGTAGATTTTTTGATGATAGCCATTCTGACCGGTGTGAGGTGATAGCTCATTGCAGTTTTGATTTGCGTTTCTCTAATGATTAGTGATGTTGAGCATCTTTTCATGTGTTTGTTGGCAATCTGTATATCTTCTTTGGAGAAATGTGTGTTTAGGTCTTCTGCCCATTTGTGCTTTGGGTTGTTTGTTTTTTTAATATTGAGCTGCATGAGCTACTTGTATATTTTGGAAATTAATCCTTTGTTGGTTGCTTCATTTGCAAATATTTTCTCCCATTCTGAGGGTTGTCTTTCCGTCTTGCTTATGGTTTCCTTTGCTGGGCAAAAGCTTTTAAGTTTCATTAGGTCTCATTTGTTTATTTTTGTTTTTATTTCCATTTCTCTAGGAGGTGGGCCAAAAAGGATCTTGCTGTGATATATGTCACAGAGTGTTCTGCCTATGTTTTCCTCTAAGAGTTTTATACTGTTTGGCCTTATATTTAGGTCTTTAATCCATTTTGAGTTTATTTTTGTGTATGGTGTTAGGGAGTGTTCTAATTTCATTCTTTTACATGTAGCTGTCCAGTTTTCCCAACACCACTTATTGAAGAGGCTGTCTTTTCTACATTGTATATTCTTGCCTCCTTTATCAAAGATAAGGTGACCATAGGCGTGTGGGTTTATCTCTGGGCTTTCTGTCCTGTTCCATTGATCTACATTTCTGTTTCTGTGCCAGTACCGTACTTTCTTGATTACTGTAGCTGTGCAGTATAGTCTGAAGTCAGGGAGCCTGATTCCTCCAGCTCCGTTTTTCTTTCTCAAGATTGTTTTGGCTATTCGCGGTCTTTTGTGTTTCCATACAAATTGTGCAATTTTTTGTTCTAGCTCTGTGAAAAAGCTCTTGGTAGTTTGATAGGGATGGCATTGAATCTGCAGATTGCTTTGGGTAGTATAGTCATTTTCACAGTGTTGATTCTTCCAATCCAAGAACATAGTATATCTCTCCATCTGTCTGTATGATCTTTAATTTCTTTCATCAGTGTCTTATAGTTTTCTGCATACAATCTTTTGTCTCCTTAGATAGGTTTATTCCTAGGTATTTTATTCTTTTTGTTGCAATGGTAAATGGGAGTGTTTCCTTAATTTCTCTTTCAGATTTTTCATCATTAGTGTATAGGAATGCAAGAGATTTCTGTGCATTAATTTTGTATCCTGCTACTCTACCAAATTCATTGATTAGCTCTAGTAGTTTTCTGGTAGCATCTTTAGGATTCTCTGTGTATAGTATCATGTCATCTGCAAACAGTGACAGTTTTACTTCTTCTTTTCCGATTTGGATTCCTTTTATTTTTTTTTCTTCTCTGACTGCTGTGGCTAAAACTTCCAAAACTATGTTGAATAACAGTGGTGAGAGTGGGCCACCTTGTCCTGTTCCTGATCTTAGAGGAAATGGTTTCAGTTTTTCACCACTGAGAATGATGTTGCCCGTGGCTTTGTCATATGTGGCCTTTATTCTGTTGACGTAGGTTCCCTCTATGCCTACTTTCTGGAGAGTTTTTTTTTATCATAAATGGATGTTGAATTTTGTCAAAAGCTTTTTCTGCATCTATTGAGATGATCATATGGTTTTTATCCTTCAAGTTGTTAATATGGTGTATCACATTGACTGATTTGCGTATACTGAAGAATCCTTGCATCCCTGGGATAAATCCCACTTGATCATGGTGTATGATCCTTTTAACGTGTTGTTGGATTCTGTCTGCTAGTATTTTGTTGAGGATTTTTGTACCTATGTTCATCAGAGATATTGGTCTGTAGTTCTCTCTTTTTGTGACATCTTTGTCTGGTTTTGGTACCAGGGTGATGGTGGTCTCGTAGAATAAGTTTGGGAGTGTTCCTCCCTCTGCTATATTTTGGAAGAGTTTGAGAAGGATAGGTGTTAGCTTTTCTCTAAATGTTTGATAGAACTTGCCTGTGAAGTTATCTGGTCCTTGGCTTTTGTTTGTTGGAAGATTTTTAATCACAGTTTCAATTTCAGTGCTTGTGAATGGTCTGTTTATACTTTCTGTTTCTTCCTGGTTCAGTCTCAGAAGGTTGTGCTTTTCTAAGATTTATCCATTTCTTCCAGGTTGTCCATTTTATTGGCATATAGTTGCTTGTAGTAATCTCTCATGACCCTTTGCATTTCTGCAGTGTCAGCTGTTACTCTTCCGTTTTCATTTCTAATTCTGTTGATTTGAGTCTTTGCCCTTTTTGTCTTGATGAGTCTGGCTAATGGTTTATCAATTTTGTTTATCTTCTCAAAGAGCCAGCTTTTAGTTTTATTGATCTTTGCTATTGTTTCCTTCATTTGTTTTTCACTTATTTCTAGTCTGATCTTTATGATTTCTTTCCTTCTGCTAACTTTGGAGTTTGTTCTTCTTTCTCCAGTTGCCTTAGGTGTAAGGTTAGGTTGTTTATTTGAGATGTTTGTTTCTTGAGGTAGGATTGTATTGCTATAAACTTCCCTTTTAGAACTGCTTTTGCTGCATCCCATAGGTTTTGGTTGTCATGTTTTCACTGTCATGTGTTTCTAGGTATTTTTTTATTTCCTCTTTGATTTCTTCAGTGATCTCTTGGTTATTTAGCAGAGTACTGTTTAGCCTTTACGTGTTTGTATTTTTTTACAGATTTTTTTTCCTGTAATTGATATCTAGTCTCATAGCGTTGTGGTCAGAAAAGATACTTGATACGATTTCAGTTTTCTTAAATTTACCAAGGCTTGATTTGTGACCCAAGATGTGATCTCTCCTGGAGAATGTTCCATGAGCACTTGAGAAGAAAGTGTATTCTGTTGTTTTTGGATGGAATGTCCTATAAATACCAATTAAGTCCATCTTTTTTAATGTATCATTTAAAGCTTGTGTTTCCTTATTTGTTTTCATTTTGGATGATCTGTCCATTGGTGAAAGTGGGGTGTTAGAAGTCCCCTACCATGACTGTGTTACTGTCAATTTCCCCTTTTTTGGCTGTTAGCATTTGCCTTATATATTGAGGTGCTCCTATGTTGGGAACATAAATATTTACAATTGTTATATCTTCTTCTTGGATTGATCCCTTGCTCATTACGTAGTGTCCTTCTTTGTCTCTTGTAATAGTCTTTATTTTAAAGTCTATTTTGTCTGATATGAGAATTGCTACTCCAGCTTTCTTTTGATTTCCATTTGCATGGAATATCTTTTTCCATCCCCTCACTTTCAGTCTGTATGTGCCCCTAGGTCTGAAGTGGGTCTCTCGTAGATAGCAATATATACGGGTCTTGTTTCTGTATCCATTTAGCCAGTCTATGTCTTTTGGTTGGAGCATCTAATCCATTTACATTTAAGGTAATTATCAATATCTACGTTCCTATTACCATTTTCTTAATTGTTTTGGGTTTGTTATTGTAGGTCTTTTCCTTCTCCTGTGTTTCGTGCCTAGAGAAGTTCCTTTAGCATTTGTTGTAAAGTTGGTTTGGTGGTGCTGAATTCTCTTAACTTTTGCTTATCTGTAAAGGTTTTAATTTCTCCATCGAATCTGAATGAGATCCTTGCTGGGTAGAGTAATCTTGGTTGTAGGTTCTTCCCTTCCCTCACTTTAAATATGTCCTGCCACTCCCTCTGGCTTGCAGGGTTTCTGCTGAAAAATCAGCTGTTAACCTTATAGGGATTCCCTTACATGTTATTTGTTGCTTTTTCTTTGCTGCTTTTAATATTTTTTCTTTTATTTAGTTTGATTAATATGTGTCTCGGCGTGTTTCTCTTTGGGTTTACCCTGTATGGTACTCTCTGTGCTTCCTGGACTTGATTGACTATTTCCTTTCCCATGCTAGGGAAGTTTTCCACTATAATCTCTTCAGATATTTTCTCAGTACCTTTCTTTTTCTCTTCTTCTTCTGGGACCCCTGTAATTCGAATGTTGGTGCATTTAATGTTGTCCCAGAGGGTCT
This sequence comes from Delphinapterus leucas, assembly GCF_059928025.1. Taxonomy (NCBI): domain Eukaryota; kingdom Metazoa; phylum Chordata; class Mammalia; order Artiodactyla; family Monodontidae; genus Delphinapterus; species Delphinapterus leucas. The sequence goes on along the minus strand of NC_143139.1, from coordinate 94,239,967 downwards.
GAGACTGTCCTCAATTCTTTTCATTCTATTTTCTTTATTCTGCTCCCTGGCAGTTATTTCCACCATTTTACCTTCCAGCTCACTTATCCGTTCTTCTGCCTCAGTTATCCTGTTATTGATTCCTTCTAGAGTATTTTTAATTTCAGTAACTGTGTTGTTCATCACTGTTTGTTTGCTCTTTAGTTCTCCTTGATCCTTATTAAATGTTTCTTGTATTTTCTCCATTCTGTTTCTGAGATTTTGGATCATCTTTACTACCATTACTCTGAATTCTTTTTCAGGTAGGTTGCCTATTTCGTCTCCATTTGGTCTTGTAGGTTTTTACCTTTCTCCTTTGTCTGTAACATTTTTTGGTCATTTCATTTTTTTTTTTTTTTTTGATGGGTGGTGCTGTATTCCTGTCTTACTGGTTGTTTGGCCTGAGAGGTCCAGCACTGGAGTTTGCAGGCAGTGGGATAGTGCTGCGTCCTGGTGCTGAGATGAGGACCTCTGGGAGGCCTCACTCCGACTGATATTCCCTGGGGTCTGAGGTTCTCTGTTAGTCCAGTGGTTTGGACTCGGAGCTCCCACCACAGGAGCTCGGGCCCGACCTCCGGCCTGGGAACTAAGATCCTGCAAGCCCGTTGCTGGGGGTTCCTCCCATCCCCTTAGGTGTCCGTGGTCCCCCACTGGTGCCTGGTAGGTGCCCTAGTTGTGAGGAGATGTGAATTCCACGTCCTCCTAGTATGCCATCTTGACTCCACCATCCCCATTCACTTATTATACTTTTTTTTTTTTTTTTTTTTTTTTGCGGTACATGGGCCTCTCACTGTTGTGGCCTCTCCCGTTGTGGAGCACAGGCTCCGGACGCGCATGAAGCACAGGCTTCAGCGGGCATGGCTCATGGGCCCAGCCGCTCCGCGGCATGTGGGATCTTCCCGGACTGGGGCACGAACCCGTGTCCCCTGCATCGGCAGGCAGACTCTCAACCAGTGCGCCATGAGGGAAGCCCAAACAAACATTTTTTGACACTTTTGCGCTGGGCACTGTCCTAGTTACTGGAAATACAAATATGAATAAAGTCTTGAGAAACTTAAGAGCCAGTCTAATGGGGTAGACAGAAAGAGATGATTGTAAAGCAATGGGGTAGGCTGAGAGAAAGATGTGGAAGCACTAGGAAGAGGCACCACAAATGTTTGCTGACTGACTGAATGAATGACCCCAATATAGAACCTCAGGCACATTCTCTACCATTCTTTGCATTATAGCACGTTTGCTGACTGACTGAATGAATGACCCCATTATAGAACCTCTGGCACATTCTCTACCACTTTTGCATTATAGCACATTTTATGCCTCCTAGTTGAGGTGCTGTCTCTACAGTGAGGTCAGAAACCACTAAGACAGTCACATGGTGAGCTTTGTGCTCGCTCCTTAAAAGTGCTAAATCAGAATCTAATTCTGAAATTACACAATGGTTCAGTATGATAAAACAATATCAAAGGCCATGTGTTAAGCCTAGATCCTGTGTCAGCCAATCTAGAACATTTCTGAACAAAAATGAGTGAATTTTTATTGTTCATAATTAACCATTTGAAATTTCATTTATGGTGATTTTCCTCTTTGTTGTAACTTTTAAACCAGTTCTTAATGCAGATGCAAATACACGGGGGAGACTGTCCAGCTGTATATATGAAATCTTCTGCATAAATAATCCCAATTCACTCTCAAATAAATCCACACCATCTTTTATTTTAAATCATTTTTCTTAGTAGGATCCACAACGAAGGTTTACAGATGCACATTTTATTAATCACTTCTAGTATTGACGTTTCAGGTTAAAAAACATTGTTGTCTATGTGAAGAATGAGGATGAACTGTACATTGCCTAAAACAATCACTCTATTAGGCCTCTTCTTGTAACCAGCCTTTGTTCAGGTTCCCCAGGGGCCAGCTTATAACTGGATTTTGCAGTCTGTGGGAATGCGTGGTTATAACGCATTCCCACAGACTGCAAAATCCAGTTTTTGTACCAATTTAGTAGATGAAATGTGAATGCCCTAAAGGAAGAAAGCCTTGGGGCTTCCCTGGTGGCGCAGTGGTTGAGAATCTGCCTGCCAATGCAGGGGACACAGGTTTGAGCCCCGGTCCGGGAAGATCCCACATGCCACAGAGCAAGCCCGTGCACCACCACTACTGAGCCTGTGCTCTAGAGCCCATGAGCCACAACTACTGAGCCTGCGTGCCACAACTATTGAAGCCCGCACGCCTAGAGCCTGTGCTCCACAACAAGAGAAGCCACCGCAATGAGAAGCCCACGCACCGCAACAAAGAGCAGCCTCCACTTGCTGCAACCAGAGAAAGCTCATGCGCAGCAACGAAGACCCAAGGCAGCCATAAATGGAAGGAAAGAAGGAAGGGAGGGAGGGAGGAAGGAAGGGAGGAAGGAAGGGAGGAAGGAAGGGAGGGAGGAAGGAAGGAAGGAAGGAAGGAAGCCTTCACTGAGGTTCACTGTCCCATCACTCCTGTAGGAAGGTCACTGCATGTGGGTACAATGCCCCTGATACCCTAGAGCTGGTGGACCCTCACATCACAACCTTGATGACGTGGAATGTGGCAGTATCCACCAAGTATGAAAGAAAAGCCTCTGGGGGCTTCCCTGGTGGCGCAGTGGTTGAGAGTCCGCCTGCCGATGCAGGGGACATGGGTTCGTGCCCCAGTCCGGGAAGATCCCACGTGCCGTGGAGCAGCTGGGCCCGTGAGCCATGGCCGCTGAGCCTGCACGTCTGGAGCCTGTGCTCTGCAACAGGAGAGGCCACAACAGTGAGAAGCCCACGTACCACCAAAAAAAAAAAAAAAAGCCTCTGGGTCGTCATCTGACATTTTTATTCAGGCTCTTTACTGTCATTTTGGGTAGTTCTAACAAGCTCAGATTAGAAGCAGGTACCCTGACAGCATGAAGATGTGATGGTGAGCACACCACTACTAATAGAACCAGAGACACAATTAAAAGCAAACAAAACCTTAAAGAGCACAGTAGTCTATTACAGCACCAAACAATAATAAATATTCCTTTTAATTAAGTCTGGAAGAAAAGATAAATTACATTTCACATGTTTAATGTGGCAGCGTCATATGCAATCCAATTCAGAAAATATTTTCACTGTTTTTTTGTGCCCGCACTCCCAAATGATTTCAATAATTCAGAGAACAGAATAATGGGAAACACTCTATCCAACAGTGCTGGGGTAACTTGCAGTGTCCCTTAAGTTCGAATTTCTAGAGCCTGTTTCTAAATCTAGGGTTCCCTCTGAAGCTGGTAACTGTTTCCCCTCCATAAACTTAGCTTCAGTAACCTGGCTCCACAGCAGGGACCCTCAAACCTGCCTCACACTGAGGCCCTGCTTCCCAAGTGCTTCAGGTGGTGGTAACAAGAACTAGAGGCAAAGTGATTCTGCCGGGCACTTTGCAAAGGCAGAAATGCAACCGTGCCGAGCCAGGGTCTGCAGTGAGGTGGGGGAAGTTAGCTCAGACAGTGGCCAGGGCAGAGGGGCACGCTCTTCAGCAGAGGGGGCAGGGCGGGGAGGTCTACCCACTCTCTGTTCCCCACAACACTGTCAGGCAAACACTTCAACTAAGACTTGACAGTTGACAGCTGTCAGTCCTATGTCTTTTTTATAAATTTACTTATTTATTTATTTTTGGCTGTGTTGGTTCTTTGTTGCTGCGCGCGGGCTTTCTCTAGTTGCAGAGGGCGGGGGCTACTCTTCATTGTGGTGAGCGGGCTTCTCACTGCGGTGGCTTCTCTTGTTGCGGAGCACGGGTTCTAGGCACGCGGGCTCAGTAGTTGTGCCTTGCAGGCTCTAGAGCGCAGGCTCAGTAGTTGTGGCACACGGGCTTAGTCACTCTGCAGCATGTGGGATCTTCCTGGACCAGGGCTTGAACCCATGTCCCCTACACTGGCAGGCTGATTCTCAACCAAGGCGCCACCAGGGAAGCTCTGTCTTTTTTTCTTTTAGCATCTCTTTTTCCCCAAGCAAATGCCTCAGAGCTGTGCAATACTATCTCCCCCAGAGCATGAAGCAAGCCCACCAGATCCTCTCTGAGGGAGATTTCTTTACAGAATTATCAAAAGGTAGACTCATATAAATGACAATGTTGTAGGTGGACCAGAAGGACAAGATCAGGGCAAATGGCAAGCTTTGAAAAGTTATTCTACAAGCTTAAGAAAATGGAGATTAATCATGGCACAAATAAGGAAACAGTACAAGCATTTAAGTGTCGGTAACTCTCTTGCTTTTCTCAGTATTATTTACTGTTGTTTGCAATAAAATCAGCTATAGCATTAATTTAACATCCACTTTATGGTAACAAATGCAGGTCTTTAACTTTCTCCCACTTTCAAATCTTAAAACTCTTAAGTAAATTAATGCCTCAAGTAGCATTATTAAGATTATCAGGTATCCAAACCAAGGCAGTTACTTATTCTAGATGCTTGGCTACGTAAAGACAGACTTTAATTGGTAAAACCCACCTTCTGAGTGGCTTCTTTTTTCTTTTTATCCTCTTTCTTCCTTTTCTTGTCTTCCATTAACTGTTCTTCCCTTTCTTGCTCCTTCTCTCTGTTAAAGTAATGTCACACAAGGTTAAACATCTCTATCCACAGTCTATTTGTGTAGCAAATTAAATGCTTATAGATGGTAGGCAAGGCAACAAACATTTCATCTCTGACTGAGCAGAGCACAGTATTCTACTTAAGCTAGGAGGATACATAAAACTCACCACATTTAGTTATCCCCTTTATTTTGGTTTGTAACCCCTTTTGCAAAACATGACATTAAGTTTGGTTTTAAAGAAACCCATTAAAGAGAGCCTTTATAATATCTTCCTAAACACACACACACACACACGATCAATGTATTTCCACTCAGCAAAGAACCTGATTCGAATATATGACAACATCCAGTTGGCTTCTGACAATATTCCTCACAAATAATGCAGAACATGACTTCAGTTTTGGTACACAGGTATTTATCATAACTTAGGTGTTTTCCCATGACATCTTCAGAGCGGTGAACATAAAACCCTATGTTCTAAATTCTGTATTTTTTTTCTGCATTATTAACACTGTATGTTTTACATGTTTTCTACTTGTGTTTTTAAGGCAGTATTGAAGGTCCTACAAACCCATGTATTCCCTATTGGGTGATTTGACAATTAAGATCATCAGGTTTTGCTCTCCTCAAAATAAAACATAAAAAAAAATCTAGTTGAAGAAACATGCTGAATCCTAAGAAACTAAGATAACGTAACTTATAACTCACATTTGAAAAATAACTGTAAAATGTAATATTTATTCTATTATATATTATATTCTTACATATAGTCTAATATTCTAATATATATAGAAAGCTGTCAACTTTTATGTATTGACTGGGAAAAATGCATAAACAACCACTGGTGTAACCTTGTGGTGCAGCCACAAGGCAGGAAACTCCAGACGCCATGCTTATTGAATTTCAGAGCTGGAAGGAGAGTTAGGGATCCAGCTCCCAGTTCCAACCTCTGAGCAGATGCTGCCTGCAGTACTTGTGATTTTAGGTGATCCAACACACCGAGTCCACGGTTGCACAGATATCACCTAGATAAAGGCTAAATTAAATGTCAGAGAAATTAAAGAAAAATGTTGAACGTTTGCAGACGTGACACAGATCACAAAGATGGTCCTTGAAGGACTCAAGTTTGGGGAGTGAAACTCACTCAACCTACCTAAAAGGAACTGAGGACCCACACTGAGGCACACTCTCATGAATAGGTAAATAACGCTTTATTTATAGAAAACAAGAACTAATAAACAAACAAAAAATAAGTGCTTTACCTATATATCAAGTTTTCAGTGGCTCTTTCTACATTCACAAATACTGCCCTTTCTCCTTCTGTATCTCTGGGCATTAATATACAAAAGCCTAAAGTCCACGATTCATACTCCAAGGCAACTTCCATGAACACTTCAAAAATAAAATCAAGGAAGAGATTTTATTGTAATTTCCTTAGGTTTAAGGCTGGATTTCTTTGGAGTCAGATTGTGTGCCATCAGCCTAAGTGTGAAGTTCTAGGTGAAAATCCACTTGCAGCCGAGGACTGCTTTAAGAAAATGGACTTACGAAAATTGGCAAGATAGATGTTGACCATCTAAGGTAGGCTGGCCACAGATCCTGTTATATTTGGCTCCTACGGCCTCTCGCTTCCTCTGGCTGCAAATGGAAGAAGATGGGGTTCCTCATGACCCAGTTACTGTAACTTGATTTCCATATTTTAAACTAAAACTGACTACAGAAAAAGAGCAACCACAGCCTGAATATCTCCTGTTTAAATATTCAATGCTCTAAAAAGCATTAAGTTGCAAAACTAAAAGTTTATTTTTTAAATGCAATGTAGAAAAATAAAAAGCAGTCTTTTTTTTTTTTAGAATTGTGTGATCCCTTTTATACATTACTATTTCAAAATGTCAAGTGATAAACAAACATTGGAAACAGAAGATAAAGCAGTAAGTCTTTAATGAGACACCTTTTTAAAAAACAACTAACCTTTTCAAATATTTTTTCCTATAAACAGGTAATTCAGGGAAAGGGACTGAAATTTATGTTCACTACAAGCAGATTTATTTCCAAAACAAATATTTTTCAAAGCTTTCCAGGAGACAGGCTGTGCTTTCACCCTGATCTTTTACTCTGTGTGTTGGTAGAATTGAGTCTTCTCTTTAAATTTCACTTCCTTAGGAAGAATTTATTTTCCCAAACCAAGCCTGACTTAAAAGCCTACCATTTGCTTAATAATGAATCAGAAAGTGTGGGGTTCACTTTTCTTCTAATTCGGTTGTGCTCTATCTTGGCTGCACATTAGTACCATTTGGGGAGCTTTAAAACATCTCTATGCTGCATCAGAGCCTAACAGGGGTGAAGAGGACATCCATGCAGGGAAGGCATCTATGGTGGTGGTGATGGGAGATCCATTACATATGGGGGATTGACCAATAAGTAAATATATTAACGATGATGACAATCAGGTTTCTCACTACTGAAAAAAGGAGTTACCAAATGGAAAAGGAGAAATCTCAAATGAACCCTGTAACGTTGGATCAGAATTAGTTATTGGCATGAACTCATGATTTTTAACACATAGAGACTGACATAACAAAAAAAGTAGATGTAACTTTGTGTGCCTATATGTGTATATTTCCTTCATGTATGCAAACACACACGCTTATTGTCTAGCTCTATCACTGAGAGGGCTTGGGAACAAGCAACGTCCAAATACTGTAGGTATGAACACACCTCGAACCCAGATTATGTCTTCTAAATACCATTCTTTACTAAGAGAACCAGAGTTCTTTGGAAAAAGAGCTAATGTGGGGGCTTGAACATGGAACGCACAAAATGAGCCTGGAATGCCTATTTGCCAAGAAGCAAGGAAATCTACAAATGATGGGACACGTCAAATGGTCACAAAGGCTTGAAGGGGCTCCTACAAGCTAAATCTCGGACAATATGACAATAAAAATAAGTAATGATAGTAACAGATTACAGGCCATTGCATAAAACAGGAAAACATCAGTCTATACAGACAGAAATAAGTAAATGAATACATTGAAAATGACAAGGAATGTAACAGAGTTTTAAAGCGTCACACCATAAAAATACTTACTGATTATAAAAGAGAAAATAGTAATTATACAGAGGAGAAGCCTGGCAGACACTACCTTAATCAATAATCTATGTGAATATCATCAATAATGGGACAGACTGAAATTATGAGTCACCTGATTGGATGCTCTGAGAACACAGCATCACTCCTATGATACGTATAACCTGAATATCATCATGGGGAAACATCAAACAGCCCCAAATTGAGAGACATTTTAGAAAACTACTGGTTTGCAATCTTCAGAAGTTTCAAGGTAATGAACACTAAGGGAAGATTGGGGAAGTGTTCCAAATGGAAGGAGACTAAAGAGATACAACCACCAATTGCAAAGTGTGATCCTTTTACTATAAAGGCCATTACTGGGGCCAGTGTTAAACCTTGAAAAGGAGCTAAAGATTAAATGGTAGTAATGTACCAGTGTTAATTTTTTTGATGGTTTTATTGTGCATACACAGGAGACTGTTCGTGTTTTTTAGAAATACACTAGTATTCTAATTATTGGCGAAAGGATGCACGTGATGGGACATTGGGTCAGCAATTTTTTTTTTAATTATTAAGGGAAAAAAGTGTTGTGTTTTTTCCCCCAAAATCATAGTTGTAACTTTTCAGTAAGTTCAAGGTTGTTTCCCAAAACAAAACACCAAAAAACAAACATCAGTAAAACCACTGCCCAGGCAGTACTCCAGATCAATTACATAGGAATCAATGGGGTTTTTTCCCCAAAGCCCCCACGCCCAAGTGGTTCTAACATGTAGTTGGAGTTGAGAACAACTACTCTAAATTCCTGTGCTAAGCCTACACTTTAAAACATATCTATTTATACTTCAAAAATCAAACCTCCCATACAACAATCAAATACAAATGGCAGGGACTAGGTGGGTCTCAGTTAACCTTCAAATGCTTCTAGATCTAGAAGCAGGAGAAATCATTGATACTTTCCCCCATCTCTAAATACACAGCCAGATACAAGCGTAAACACTGTAATCGAGAATAAATCTACAATGATAAAAAGCCAAAACTACTCTTAAAAATGTCCAAAGTGAAGAAAATCAACAGTTTCCTTCTTTCTTCTTCTTTTTTTTTTTTTTTTTTTACAAATAACCATTAGTTGCAAGAAGTATGTACGAGTTTTTTTTTTTTTTTTTTTTTGTGGTACGCGGGCCTCTCACCGTTGTGGCCTCTCCCGTTGCGGAGCACAGGCTCCGGACGCGCAGGCTCAGCAGCCATGGCTCACGGGCCCAGCCGCTCCGCGGCATGTGGGATCTTCCCGGACCGGGGCACGAACCCGTGTCCCCTGCATCGGCAGGCGGACTCTCAACCACTGCGCCACCAGCGAAGCCCACAAGTGAGTTTTTTTTGAGAAAGGCAATATCTGAATAAAAGGGGAGATTATCCAATATTCACCTGAGCTGAGGCAGAGCAAGACTCCTGTTTTGCATGCAAGTTCAGAACACTGAAGAATAACGATGCTGACATTCCTAAAAACCTGCTGCTTCTCACATCCAAAGCCTCCAAGGTTCTGAGGCCATGCTGGGGATGTCCAGAGCTGTAATATCCAGATGACAATTCCCTCGAGCTGACATCCAGGGCCATTCACAGTACAGTTCCAAATTCTACACTTCCCTCATCCACTGTGCAGACCTGACACAAAAACCTTCCTCCTTTTTGTTGCCCAATGACATCTTACCCCGTTGTCAAGCCTTAGCTCAATATCCGTCTGCTTCAATAAAGCCTTCCCTGACAACTCCAACTCATAAGAAACTCGCCCTCCTCTGTACACCTCACCACCTCTGCCGTGCCTCTTGTCTGGTCCTCGAGGGGTTCCAAGGCAGATGCTATCAGTCACTGGCAGCGCCAGAGCATGTAAAATGACTTTTCTATAGCATGGCTGCTTTGACCAGGGCTCTGGGAGGAAGAGCTGGTTTGGGGGCTCCTCTGTGTCTCACTTCCCTTCTACCAGGATGCCCAGGAACTGACCCATTTCTTTAACAAACATCTATGAGCCAGGCACTTTCCTAAGCACTGCAGGTACAGCAGAAACAAAACCAAACCCCAGCTCTCGGGCGGGCTTACGTTCCAGTGGGGTAGATAGGCATCAACCAAGACACAACAAAGTACACGTATCAAATATACATTTCAGGTGGCAACAAGTGCCTCGAGGAGGACGGGGCAGGGTGAGCTGAAGAAGGGTTAGAAAAGCCCTCTCTGATAAGGTGGTCTAGGAATGGAGACCCATGAGGCGAGGGAGATGCGGCTACCTGGGAGAGAGCACTCCAGGCAGAGGGAACAGTAAGTGTGAAGGAATGACACGGGGGTGTTTGGCAAGAAGGCTGGAGCACAGGGAGTGAGGGAGACAGCGGCAGATGAGGTCAGACAGGGAGCAGGGCTCTCGTGAGAGTGACTGCACTTTTCAAACTAACCGGGACACATCTCCTGATAACTGAGTAAGGAGGCAACCTGGGACTGGGGTGCACACACATAACCAACACTTCCGATACCTCTAATTCTCACCTTCAATGAAAAGGCCCATTTCTCCCCTCCGGGTCAACACTTCCAGAGCTCCTGCTTCTGTCCTCCCAGGGGCTGGCATGCCTCCCTCAGAGCACCCATCACACTGTAGAACAGCAAGCCAAACAGGTCTACGTTTGCTACCAATGAAGTCTCTGGACGCAGGGGAGTTGCCCTTTCTCTTATCATATGCGCTGAGCACAAATACCAGGACACACTAGGCCCTCTACTAAATGTTACCAAAATGCATGATTACGGAGCAAGCGACACTTTTCTATCCCTTCCGTGGGACACGTGTTCAAGAGAAAAGCCTCAAAGCACCTAATTAAATCACTTAACAAACATACGCTGAGTTACTATTATGTGCCAGGCCTTGATCTAGGCACTGGGCATGTAACAGTGGCCTCAGGGGCTGACAGTCTAGACGGAGACAGACACACACATACACAACACCAGGAAATCATTACAAATGCCATGAAGAGAATAATGCTGGGAAAGGGGCTAGAGAGTGACCAAGAGGGAAGGGACAGGGAAGATGGTGAGCTACTTTACACAAGATGCTCCCAGAAGGCCTCTCTCAGGCAGTGAGAGACCGAAATGCAGAAAATTATCTGGGAGAAGAGTGACCAACCAGGCTGAGAGAACAGTAAACACAAGGGTCCTGAGATGGGAGAGTGCATGGTGTGTATTTGGGGCTTTATTTTTTGGGGGGAGGAATATTCTTCTCCCTCCCTTCCCCAACCCCCCACAGCAAAACCCCACACACACCCTTCAGAGTTTTCTGTACTTATCTTGTAATAGTCCTTGCTCACATCAAAAGAACTAGGCATTCCATTTCTTAAAAGCTTCTGTTCTATGTCCGTCCTTCCTTCTTTATCTCAGTGCCCACTTCACGCCAAGCACTGTGCTAGAGGCCAAGATCCAGCAGCAAACTAGATGCAGTGCTGTTGTCCTCCTGGAGCTCTCAGTTTAAATTTTTGTGTGTGTGATAATTTTTTAAATTATTTATTTATTTATTTTGGCTGAGCTGGGTCTTCGTCGCGGGGTGCAGGCTTCTCTAGTTGCGGCACGTGGGCTTAGTTGAGGCATGTGGGATCTTAGTTCCCCCACCAGGGATCAAACCCGGGCCCCTTGCATTGGCAGCATGGAATCTTAACCACTGGACCACCAGGGAAGCCCCTCAGTTTAAATTTTTCAACAGCTGCATCTTGTCTCACAGCTCAGACAACATCTTCAAGGGAGGAACCTCTGCTCTTGCTCTGCGCTCCATCTTTTTTTTTTTTTTTTTTTTTTTTTTGCGGTACACGGGCTTCTCACTGTTGTGGCCTCTCCCGTTGCGGAGCACGGGCTCCGGACGCGCAGGCTCAGCGGCCATGGCTCACAGGCCCAGCTGCTCCGCGGCATGTGGGATCTTCCCAGACCGGGGCACAAACCCGTGTCCCCTGCATCGGCAGGCGGACTCTCAACCACTGCGCCACCAGGGAAGCCCTGCGCTCCATCTTTACCAGCACTCTGGGGTACTCTGAAGGCAGCCTACAGCGCCATTGGTGTTTTCAAAGTACCAGAACCTTGGATATGTGAATTCATAGCTTGTAATAATCTAGGTAAGAGATCAACTTCTTCCCACAAACTAGAATCATGACCAATGATTCCTGAATTGCTCAAACCCAAACCCATCATGCCTCAAACATCAAGTAGAGGCAGGACTGACAATTTCATACTTGAAAGCAGTAATCACCAATATGCTGACTGGAGTGTAAAGATACTAAGAACCTCAATTCAGCTAAACAGACAGGGTTCATCTTAACAGGAAAGTGTGTCCAGATATAAAGAGCATCTTTCTTTTCTTGAAGGTGGGGATAACTGGCCACAACACCTGATGCTCTCTGGTCAGTAAGTGTGGTGGCACCTTTGGTCCCAGTTCCTAACCAACTCTACACAATTGAGGCAGACAGACCCGAACGGATACAACAGATCCACCCAACATGTGAAACATGCCAGAAGCAAACCAGTACTGTAAAAGAACAAGCTATCAATACATCAACAACTTGGATGAATCTCCAGGGAATTATGGTGTGTGAGCCAATTGTTGTAAGGGAGTCCCAAAAGCCAATCCCAAAGGTTACATCCTGTATGATTCTATTTACAGAACATTCTGAAATGAATGTTGTTGTCATGAATGTTGTCAATGAATGAAGTAGTTGTTAGGGATTGAGGGGTTGAGGTGGGGTGAGGCAGGGTGATTATAAAAAAGGGTGACACTAGTGGTCCTTATGGTGATGCATCTTCTGTATCTTGTTAGTGGTGGTGGATACATGAACCTACATGTGACAAGACTATAGAACTAAACACACACATACACAAATAAGCACCAGGAAAACTGGGGAAATCTAAGTAAGATCGGTGAGTTATATCTGTCAGTATCTTGGCTGTAATACTGTCCCACAGTTCTGCAAGAAGAAACCATCGGCAGAATCTGGGTAAAAGGTACCTGGAATCTCGACGTGTTATTTCTTACAACTGCATGTGAATCTACAATTACCTCAATAAAGATATTAATTTAAAAAAAAGAGCCTCAAACACTGACTCATCTTTTAGTTATCTGTTTAAAATTTTTTAAGGACTTCTACTTTAAACAACTCTTTTAACAGCTCTTTATGAAAGTCACATAAGAGTCAAAAAGAATTTTAGAAAACATTTTAGTCCTGACATTCACAGAAATGCATTCCCTCAAATATTCTAGAATCTACACTTCACTCTAACGTATTCAAATTGTTACAGTTTCATCAGTCAAGGTTCCTTGCGTCTTCAGTACGTTGATATGTGATAAATATGATACCACAGGATATTTAAAATGTTCCTCTACCATGCAATTCGTAACATCATCCTTCTACTGAGAATTTTAGTGCTGTACTAGTAATAAAAGCTATTATTTGACTTTGCGGTGGATAAGTGCATCAATTCAGCCAACGTCAACTCCAAGCCCCTTCTGGCCTATTTCCCAGACTCCCTTACAACTAGAGATTGAAATGTGACTTATGTCCTGCCAATAAGTTGCGCTCGTGCATGACTTTACTAGGGAACTGACAGGGCACAGGGCACCCCTCTTCTTAGGGAGCAGACATGATGTGGTCCTGGAGCCAAAACCTCTAACAGCGGTTTCCTGAATGTACAGGAAGAGGAAAAAGCTCCCGTGGGGCCGCCAGTTCCGTGGTGTGATTCCCAAGGATCTGTGAGACAGCATCACCATTTAATAAACCCCTGGCACCAGTGAGAGTGAATTAATTCTATTGTCTGACACTAAGAACTCTGTCCAACACATATATATATATAAGCTTTCCAAAGCACACGTAATATATGTGACTTGTATAGACGTTTATTTCCTTAAAAGACAAACGGTAATCTCGGCAATTTATAAAACAGTAAGAAAATAACTAGACACAAAAGCATTAACATTCATAACCAATTAAGGATTAATGATACAACACATATCTGGAGTGAGGAAAACTAACAAAAGGAGTGCAATGAAAAGAGTTAAGCAAAGTGCCAGAAGTATCCATTTAGAGTGTTTTTAATTAAAAATGCACACAGAAAGAGAGTATGTTGGAATAAATCCATTTCAGCAGAGGAATCACATAGCAGGATACTCCAAAGATCTGTGTTGGATTTGTTCTTAACAGTTTTTCATTTGCTGGATCTGACTGAGGGAATTTAATGGGATGCTAATGTAATTTGCACATGGTATTAAATTAGTAGACAAGGCCAAACAGCACAGAGGCATCAAAGTCATTCTAACACTGAGTGGCTCATGGGAAGAAAACCTAGAAAAATTAAGGTAAATATATTTTTCATTAATTTAGAGGGATGCAGAAATTTCTCCTGCCTTCAGATGCACTGTGTAATATGCAATAGGCTATTCTTTTGTGCGTTGGCAACAAAATTAACACCTCTCCTCCTACATATGACTTACCTTTCTACAAGAGGCTGCGCAAAACAATGCTTCTCAAACTTTAATGGGAATCTTGTTAAAATGCAGATTCTTATTTAGTAGGTGTGGGTTGGGACCTACAATTCTCCATTTCTAACAAGCTGCTGGTTCCTGGACCTTACTTTGAATAGCACAGGTACAATGCACTTACTTGGTTGTTCTTTCTAGGAAATTATGGAATTGTAGTTACTTCTCCAAGGATAAATATTAACCTCATTTAACATCAAGCTTATGCCTCGCTATTCCCATCTGTGTTTCAGTGCCAAGTTACAGTGTAATCTTCATAAAGATATATTAAAAGTCAATTAAACAACTTGTGTAATATCAAATATGCATAAAATTCAATTGAAACGATGACATCAGAAATAGCTAGGACCAAATGTGTGCAGGCAAAAAATCCATGATGACAGCAAATGTAAGGCATCAATAGTTGAAGGGGACCATCAACTGCAGGGTACGTGCAGATTTCAGGTATGTCAAACATAAAAAGAATTTGCGTTTCAGAATCAATTAAATATGGCAATAATACTTTTGCATATATAACCTCTGATTCTAAGCATCTCACAAATTCCCCCACTTTCCATAGATGAGGCACATGCAAGGAATAGGTTTATTTGGAATTACTCAAATCAAAGGAAGATAATACATTTAAAAGACCTTGTTTTCACTTTCAAAAATTCCATGTGGCAAAAGTTATAACCAACGATGCGGGAGGTTTTTCCCTGCGAAAAACCCTTCAGGGTTAGAATGGTACCTGAGGAACACCTAATTTGAAATGATTCTTCTTATACTTTATATACTGTTGCCATGCAGCCCAGCAATCTATAACAAAACCTTCTATTCAACCTTAGTGCAGCTGTGTAGGAAGTTCTCTATATTGCTTTGGAAATTACCTCCTTATAGCTCTCACCCACTGGTCCTAAGCCTTCCTTTTCAGACCGCACAAGGCAAGTCTTCTAAATCCGTATTTGTAGTCATCTATCATGCATCCCTGACGCTTTCTCAGTTTCTTCAAACATTTCACATGTGACCTGGTTTTCTGCCCCCTCACCACTGGGGTCATTATCCCCTAAACATGTCCAGTTTGTCTACACGCATCCAATTATCGGTTAAAGCAAGACCAAATAGAGTAGACCTGCCACCTCTTACCTGTCCCAGATAATATTTCACTGCCAATACAGTCAAAGAGCCAGTTTGCCTTCTTAGCAATCACATCTTTCTGAGTTACAGCTACCTCACACCCCTATTTTTCACAGTACTGCTAAGTTACTTCTCCAAGACTGTGTGCACGATCTCACATGTGTCTCTCCCAAAGTCCTCTGTGCCAGACTGTCTGTCAGCCTACTACTGTGGCCTCCTACAGTCTTCCCCGCACTGCAGGGAAAGGGCTGGAACAACATTTCCCAGAATCCCTTTCTCTGTCTGGTCTAGGTTGGACACAGCCAATGAGAGGCTCTCTCTTGGTCTGGAAGGCAGAAGTCAGTATTCTCTAAAAATAGTTGCAAGCAGACACGTAGGCAGCGGCAGACAGGACTTTCCACTTTTACAGCAGCTTCCAGATGAACTGGAGCCATACTGGAGCTGCAGGCAGCCGCTGAGATCACTGCTTCCCTGGGAACCCAGCACTCTACTTTCATCAACAATAACAGTGGTCTCCCTGCATTCCCCCACCCCACCCAGACTTCCTAATGGTTTTGTGAGCCTTTAATTCCCTATAAAAAACCTTTTCTTCTAGGAAAATACAATGGGTTCTACAAAAGAAAAAGCTACCGGAATTAATAAATGACTTTAGCAAGGTTGCAGGATATAAGATCAATATACAAAATCAATTCTATTTCTATATACTAGCAACAAACAATCAGAAATTGAAATTGTAAAACATCCTATTATAGTAGCATGAAAACTTACAAAATACTTAAGGATAAATCTGATAAAAAAAATGTCCAATCCCTGTACACTGAAAACTATAAAATACTGATGAGAGAAAAATTTTAAAACCTAAATAAGTGGAGAGATACACTGTGTTCATGGATTGGAAGACAGCATTGTTTAGATGTGGATTCTCCCAAAATTAATGTACAGATTTGACACAATCCCTATCAAAATCCCAGCATGACTTTTTTTTTTAGTAGGAACTGACAAGCTCTTTTTAAAATTCATCAGGACCCAGAATAGCCAACAAGGTTTGAAAAGAACATTTGGAGGACTCACACAACCTGACACCCAGACTTATTATAAAGGTACGATAATCAAGACAGCGCAGTATTGGCAGCGGCACAGACAAAAAGTTCAATGGGCTAGAACAGATTCCAGAAATAGACTGACACAGAAATGGACAACTGATTTTCAAAAAAGGTGCAAAGGCAATTCAGCAGAGAAAGGATAGTCTGTTTTCAACAAATGGTGGGGTAGCAACTGAATAGCCATATGTTTAAAAAAGAACCTCAACCCATACCTTACACCACATACAAAAATTAACTCAAAATGGATCGAAGACCTGAATATAAAACTAAAAGAAAACACAGAAAAGAAAATCTTTGTGATCTTGGGTTAGGCAAATTATTTCTTAGCTACAACACCAAAAGCACAATCCACAAAAGAAAAAAAGTTGATAAAGTTGATTCATCAAAATTAAGGACTTCTGCTCGCCAAAAGATGCTGTTAAGAGGACAAAAAAAGAGCAGCAGACCGGGAGAAAATATTTGCAAATCACTTATATGATAAAGAATGTGCGTCCAGATATAAAAAGAACCCTCCAAACTCATTAATATGAAAACCCAATTTTTCAAACGGGCAGAAGATTTGAACAGACACTTCACCAAAGAAGATGCACAGATGTGGCAAATAAGCACATAAACAGATGTTCAACATCATCAGTCATTAAGAAAAAACAGATTAAAACCACAGTGAGGTGATACCACACGCATACTTATTAGAATGTCCAAAATTTTAAAAATGGACCATACCAAGTCTTGGCAACTGCAACTCTCTCATGGTGGGAATGTTACGTGGTAACCAGTTTGGCATTTTCTTAAAAAGTTAGACACCTACCGCATGACCCAGCCTTTCCTTGCCTAGGTATTTACCCTAGGGAAAAGAAAGCATACATCCGATACAAAGACTTCTAAATGAATTATTCACAGCAGCTTTATTTGTAAGAGCTGAAAACTGTAAACTACTGAACGGTGCATCAACAGGTGAATGGATCAACAAATGGTGGGACTGCATACAACGAAACGGTTCTCAGCAATAAGGGGGATGAGCTACTGATACACATAACACGGATAAATCTCAAAATAATTCTGTCGAATGAAAGAAGCCAGATGAGAAGTACTGTATGTTCCATTTGTATTAAATTCGAGAAAATGCAAACTAATCTACAAGGGCACAAAGCAGACCAGTGGTTACCTGGGGGCTGGTAAGGGGCAGGAAGGGGTGAAAAGGAGGACTGACAAATGGGCAAAAAGAGACTTTGCATTCCTTATCATGTGTATACACAGTTCAAAATTCAGTGTATTCTGAAAACTTCAAATACAGGCAGTTTAGTATATGTCAATTATACCTCAATAAGGGGCTGAAAAAAAAGAAAGAGGAAAAAACTCTTGCCTACGTGGAATACCTGGAATGGCCTGTTTTCCTGGCAGAGCCCTGACTGTGCACTGGTACCAGTGAGATTTATCAGTTGAAATTTCACCCAGGTTGGGACTTCCCTGGTGGAGCAGTGGTTAAGAATCCGCCTGCCAATGCAGGGGACAAGGGTTCGAGCCCTGGTCCGGGAAGATCCCACATGCCACGGAGCAACTAAACCATGCGCCACAACTACTGAGCCTGTGCTCTAGAGCCTGCGAGCCACAACTACTGAAACCCATGTGCCTAGAGCCCGTGCTCCGCAACAAGAGAAGCCACCGCAATGAGAAGCACGCGCACCGCAACGAAGAGTAGCCCCTGCTCGCCACAACTAGAGAAAGCCCGTGCAGCAATGAAGACCCAATGCAGCCAAAAAATAATTAATTAACTAAAAAAAAAAAAAAATTTCACCCAGGTTGTGCACACTGTTCCCTAAGATGGCAAATCTTTAAATCGGAGCTTCTGCACGGATAATGTTCCTATGAGTGTAAAGCTTCATTTTTAAGTGCAATGAAGCCTCCTGTAAAAGAAAGCTTAATAAGGCAAATGTCTGAACTTTTAGACCTTTATATTTCATTGCTTTAACTCTCTGGACTGCTATAAACTACCAGCATGTTCACTGGGATTTTCTCCTGATGTTTCCATTCAGTTGGTAACACCTATATGGTGTGTTCATATTATAACTCTGAATCAAATCTGCTAATTTTTCAACCATTCTTTTGGTTTTGCTTGCCTCAAACTAAGGTTCTTCAAGCTCAGAGGACCCCTTAGGTTTTAAAGAGCTAAGATTTGGTGAATAAATCTTTGTTAACACCATCTCACATTTTACTCCTGAATGTACTTTCCCACACGCTACAATTAACATGCTAGGTTCCTAAAGACAGCCTGAAATTAGGAGTAGTTTTACAAGTACCCGAACAGGCTAAGGAGCAGCATCAGGATGAGGGCTATACCACATACTCTAATATTTATATCCTGGAACCACTAAAAACTATGTTTAAACCTTAAGCGCCAGACAAACACACAAAAGCCAGAGAAGCACTCTACCCTTAGTATTCAACAGCAAAGAAAGCGAAAAGAAACAAGGTATAGGAGTCCAAGCCAGGGTTCCGGAAATCACTATAAAATAGTGATGAAACACAGTTCCTCAGCAGAAAAGAAAATAAGCTTATCGATCAGAACCCACAGTGTGAGGCACATGTTATTTAGGGGAAGAGCTGACAACTTATTAACAGTAGGGAGTGGGGCTGCTTTCACAAACATTTACGTGCTTTTGTTGTTATACTGCTTTCCCACCCTCCTTTGCCTGCTTCCACGCATGGTCAAACACGATCACTATATATTAAGGGAATAAAGTATAATAACTGATCTTTGAAATCAGTAAGGTTGTTAGCAATTCAACCAAAATCACAGTAAGTGGAAACTCCATTAAAAGGCAATTTTAAAGCAATTAAAATGTGACATGAGAGTATGCGGTGTCCACGTGTATCCAGGAGGACTCAGTGGCCAGGATATCAAAATGCGTGAAGTGCTTCCACATGTCTATCCCCAGCAGGGCCTCGTCTCTGAAGATGAGTCAGAAGCCTTGGTCTGAGGTTCGGACCCTTGTGTGTGCACTCCCAATGGAACGGTCTGGAAAGTTTGGAGAGATTGTGGAAGGTCTGTTGCCCACCTACACAGGAGAAGGGAGTTGGGAAGTGTGTGCCCTCAACTGGGAGCCATTATCCTCAGGCTCTGGACCCTCCTCTCTCACTGACCAAGCCACTTTCTCGGGGCTATGTGTGAAAGCCACTTGTACACATAAGAAACAGGGCTAAACAGCATGCATGAAAATCTTTAAAAGCATTACTCAGGTCTAAGGGGGGGAGAAAAGAAGGAAATTCAAACAATAATCCATTTGGCTCTCCTCTGAACAAGGTGGGAGGGGTCTTATCATATTGCAGGCCTCCAGGGAAAGTGATTTTTGCACATCTTTCTAGATCTGTGCCTTACGAGAAAGCCAAACATTTTATTCAGAAATTAAAATGGAAGGGATTTGGCCTTTCCTCAGAGATCACACAGTATGCTGCAAACAATGATGAGACAGGCAGTGTGTGAGCTTCCTGATTATAATGCATCACTATCACTTTATTATGTCTGTGCCTATTATTCTAATTCTGGGAATCCTCTGAGAAAGGGTGCTATTTGTGACACTTATCTTGGTATCGAAAAATTAGCAGAGAAGGAAATCAACTCTGAATTCAGGATTCCACAGGTGACAGTCGTACCCTACTTCTCAATGCTCTTAATTTGTGCTCTACTTTCAGAATAGTAAAAACGGAAAGTCATGTTCTTGTGTGCCAGTTATCATTTAAACCTAGCAAGTTGAATGATAATAACTGAGTTACCTTGAGGGATATGTACATTTCTGAAAGATAAGCATGTTTAATAAGTAACCAACTACAGAGTAAAAATAACTCGTGAACTTACATGACCCATTTTTTCAATTAAAATTATACAACAGTGGGAAAATGACTCAAAATTTAAAATACGATTTACATACAGCCTTTTGGGAACAACTAAGCCAACATGTACCTGTGCTTGATGCTTCAAGATCAGATACAGGATGCCTAATTCCATTTAAGATGATATTCAAGGCAGTTTTGTACCTCATTTCTACTTAGGTAACCTGAGGAAAATTTTTAGAGAGTAATTTACTATTGTAATCTTTAATAGCATCACCCAAATCTAAGGAATTTCAAATCTATGTTTTTAATACTCTCAGTAATAGCTAAGTGTAAATATCATGTTTTTCTGAGAGAACACTTAAATTTCTCTTAAGCAAGGGATCAAGATCTTTTTTTCCCTGCAGTTAAGAATTACGCTTTCTATGTATCAATTGAGTCTAGAGATTCTCAAAGAATGTATGCAGTATTTCTGTATTTTTTTGTGTGTTTCAGGACCCTCAGTTTCCCACATCTTCAAAGTTCTTTTGATTCCACCTCCCACAACCCCATATCCAAGCACGGTCAATTACAAGCAGAGCCCTCTACCAAGGTCACCAGGTGAAGAGAAAACACATAATCTTTGAAGTCTGACAGTTTCAAGATCAAATTACATGTATCTCTCAAACACTAATGGTAGAAACTTGGGCAAATTACCTGGCTTCTAAGTCAGTTTCTGCATCTATAAAATGGGGGTTATACTAGTTATCTTGAAGACTGGTTGTGCTGATTAGATATGATGAATGAAAGCACCTTACAATACCCAGCCTATCGGCTGCTGCTGCTGCTTCTGGCAGCGGTGTCTTCCCCCTTCTCCTCCATATCAAGCATCTATTATGCATAAAGCACCAGATGAGGGGCTATGGGTGATACACAGGGGGTATGAGATACACACCATTTCTGAGACACACTCAAGAACCACCATGACTCTCTAGAGAATTAGACCCATATCTCAACACCTTACATGAAAATAAACTCCAGATGAAGGAAAGGTTTAAATATAAATGAAAGAAGGAAGGAAGGAAATCATTAAAGCACTGAAGAAGCTGGCTAATTTTTCTTTTCATAATTACAGAGTGAACAAAGACTTTCTAACTGTGATACAAACTCAGATCTCATAAACAAATGATTGCTGTATCTATATAAAATACAGATATTTAAAAACTTTAAAACAATTATTATGATAAAACCCACCAGGAGCAAGATCAGTATTTGCTGGGAAAAATATATTAGCAATTTATATCACAAAGAGCTAGGTTCCGTAATACATAAAGAGCTCCTACAAATCAATAAGGAAAAGGCCAACAATCCAATAGAAAAGTAGGTGAAGGAAATGAACACATAGTTCACAGATCACATCTAAAACATGAAAAGATGATCTACTGCATTCCGCATAAGAGAACACCATATTAAAACTGTACTGGGATACCACTTTTCACTTACCCAACTGTCAAAGACAAAATTTGTAAAAACACAGTGCTGTCAAAGGTGCCAGGGAAAGAGGGATTCACATATGTTGCTGGTGAGAATATAAACTAGTAAAATCTCTCTAGAGGACAATTTGAAAGTTTTCTATCAAAATTAAAGTGTACATAGTCTTTGACTCAGCTATTTCACTTTTAGGAGCATATCACAGGAAAATAACTGCACATGTGGGAGATTATGCATGTAAAGGATATTTGCTGCAACATGTTTGTAATGGCAAAATATCGGAAACAGTCAGTCCATCAATTAGGAAGCTGGTTATATGAATTATAGCTTATCCACACAAGGAATACTATATAATTATAAAAGGAAGCTCTTTATGTACTAATGAAAATAGATCTTCAAGATATATTGTTAAATTTAAAAAGCAAGATGCAAACAAGTGTACTTTAATTACCATGTATGTAAGAAAAAGAGGGCTTACATGTAGTTCTTTATATATGAACAGACACTCCCTGGAAAGAAACATTAAAAAAAACTAGTAACACTACAGCATCAGAAAAGGAAAAGCTGGGTGGTTGTAAGACAATTGTATAACTTTTTTGACCAGATAAATTCAATTTTAAAGACTATATTTGCAAATGATACATCTGATAAGGGGTTAATATCCAAAATGGACTCATACAACTCAACATCCAAAACAAAACAAAACAAAAACTTGATTTAAAAAATGAGCAGGGCTTCCTTGGTGGCGCAGTGGTTGAGAGTCCGCCTGCCGATGCAGGGGACACGGGTTCGTGCCCCGGTGTGGGAAGATCCCACATGCCGCAGAGCGGCTGGGCCCATGAGCCATGGCCGCTGAGCCTGCGCGTCTGGAGCCTGTGCTCCGCAACGGGAGAGGCCACAATAGTGAGAGGACCGCGTACCGCAAAAAAAAAAAAAAAAGACAACAAATGAGTTGTGGTGAGGATGTGGAGAAAAGGGAACCCTGGTACACTGCTGGTGGGAATGTAAACCAATGCAGCCACTATGGAAAACAGTATGGAGGTTCCTCAAAAAAATTAAAAATACAGTTACCATACAATCCAGCAATTCAACTTCTGGGTATTCTTCTGAAGAAAACAAAAATACTAATTGGAAAAAGTATATGCACCCCTATGTTCACTGCAGCATTGTTTACAATAGCCAAGATACAGAAGCCACCTAAGTGTCCATTGATAGATGAGTGGATAAAGAAGACATGATAGGGGCTTCCCTGATGGCGCAGTGGTTGAGAGTCCACCTGCCAATGCAGGGGACATGGGTTCGTGCCCCGGTCCAGGAAGATCCCACATGCCGCGGAGCGGCTGGGCCTGTGAGCCATGGCCGCTGAGCCTGTGCTCCGCAATGGGAGAGGCCACAACAGTGGGAGGCCCGCATACCGCAAAAAAAAAAAAAAAGAAAGAAAAAAGAAACAAAGAAGACATGATATATATACACAATGGAATATTACTCAGCCATAAAAAAGAATGAAATCTTGCCATATGCAACAACCTGGATGGACCTAGAGGGTATCATGCTAAGTGAAATAAATCAAACAGAGAAAGTCAAATACCGTATGACTTCACTTATATGTGGAATCTAAAAAACAGAACAAAAGAACAAACAGGACAAAACAGAACAGACTCACAGACATAGAGGACAAACAGGTGATGGCCAGAGAAGTGGGGGTGGGAGGATGAGTGAAATAGGTAAGGGATTAAGAAGTACAAACTTCCAGTTACAAAATAAATGAGTCACAGAGATCAAATGCACACAGCCTGGGGGATATATAGTTAATTTGAAAAAAGAGAGAGTAAGATGTTACCACTGGGGGGAAATGGTAGAGGGTACACAAGATTATTTCTTAAAACCTTTTTTTTTTTTAACCACCATATTATTTCTTACAACTGCATGTGAATCTACAGTTATTTCAAAACAAGAAGTTTAAATTTTTTTAAATCTATTTTATTTGAGTAAGCAATATAAAATGGATCTGGAAGTCACATGGGTGGTCAAGACAGTGATGCTATCCTGACTTCACAAGAAGCGTCACTGTTTGGCTTCAGCACGGGAACCTGATTCCCCGTGAGAGCCCTCCATTCCCCAGACAAGCCCCATCCCTCTCCACCTGTCTGGCCCATGCCCACCCCCCACCCCCGCCCCCCTGCACGCCTGGAATGCAAATCCAACTCCTTTCTTTTGTTTCCAATCAAGGCCTTCAAATAGCCAAGAAATTTCCCCTTGGTCATCTCCCCATCCCCTTTAAACCCCTTTTATTCCTGACACCTCAGCATTTTGGATAGTGGTACACAGAGGGAACTGTGCAGTCCACCAAACATGAAGATACAGGCTATCCAGATAAGCCATGATAGAATGAAAACTTCCTCAAGCGATAAGCTGCAAATGGACAATTAAGAGGTTTCAGGGACTCGCAACTTTTACCTCCACGAGGGGCTATGTGATGGTGTGAAGAGAGAGAAGGTCAGGGGAGACTCCAAAGAGCAAGAATTTGTTGCTGTCTCCAATTCTCCTGGGGTTGAAAGTGCCCACATTATTAGGTATGAGCCATCATCCTGCCTCCTGGCTACACCCTAAAATGGAAAAAGAGATGGATGGGCCAGGACACCTTAACTCCAGGACATTAGCCATCAAAATCCTTCAATTAAATCACCCCTTATATGGATTCCAGGCTCACCAAGCAACCACCTAACTCTAAAACACAGGAAACCTGGAATAAGGACAGATTGGGGCAGAATGTCCAATGGGAGTGCTGGAGCCAGGGCAGCCAGGAGGTAGACAGGAGTCAATAAAGGGGGCAAGAAGGGAGCCAATAATCTTTACCTAAGAGAAAACCAGCAACGAAACAAATCTGCGTTTACAAGTTTCCTGAGCACTCAGCCGGTGTAGGAACACAGCTCCTGAAACACCAGCAGACACCCAGGATCTGTCTTAGGAGTATAGGTAAGTACTACTGTCAGACAGTTCATACACCCGAAAGAAGGAAACCACCGCCCTGACAAAGAGAAACTAGATGCTATGTTGTGTCACAGGGAGTAGTGGAAGAACTGGAGTCTTCGACATGCTGGCGGGTCCTGAGCGTCTACACACAAGATAGAATGCTACAGGTATCAACAAAACTGGCGGTGATGGTGGGGTGAGCTGGGAAGGGCAGGAGATGGGATGCCTTACAGGGATTCCACCATCATCAGGAAACCTGAAGCTTCCCAGAAACAGCCAAGCCCTCTCGCTAAAAGCATATTAGGTGGGGCTTTGGGGTTAAAATGTATAGTTATTTGCTTTCTGCTACATGCCTCCTTTAGCTTTACGTTTTTCACTCACTTTATTTGACACGCTCTGGGCCCTTAGCAAATGAGACCAACAAGCCCAGTCTTGAAAAGCTAACAACCGCTCTCCAAATACACCAATTTCCTTTTTCCTAAAACAAAGGCTTTAAAAGGGAAAGGAAAGTGAGTGCATTCACAATTCCTGCCAATTTTTCTGGCCAACTTGGGGTTTCCACAGTTAAGCTTTCCACTCTTGTATGTACATCTTTTGCTATTTAAAAAAAAAAAAAAAAAAAAAGGATGAAACAAGAAGGGAAATCAAACACTATGCACCAGAACTAAACCACAGAAGTGCCAACCAAAAGGGAGAAAAATTTCCAAGAAGATAAAATGACTTAAGCAAACACTTGAACAACAGTGAGCACGCAAGGCTAACAAAACTATTTTCTCCCTCCAGCAGGGAAAATTCAAACAGTTCCTCCCTCCCTCTTCTAAGTCACTCTAATGTTGACAGAGTGACAAAGGCTCCCCAGAAGGTGGGGCTGGGGAGGGAAGGGGGCTCAACCTCCACCCCTCTCTCCAATGGAGAGGAAACAGCACCTGAGTACATATACACCGCCCTGCCTTACATCCTGGTCATACTCGGGATTCCGGCTTCAGCTCCAGGAACATTGTGGCCTGGTTCATGGTTATCAAGTATCTGGGGATCCTTCAACAAGGATTCCCCACTACACTTTCCATAACCCACAAGTAACCAGTACTATAGATTTAGGATTCAGGAGGCCAGAGCATCCAGGCTAGGAAATGCTAAAATGCTCCAACTTCTACCCCTCACCTACTATAACAGCAGTTCTCAGCAAGATCAGCTGTGAGCTGTAGCATAAACTGTTGCTAATAAAGTTCCTATGTTTCCTAATGATTTTTTCAAAAGGAAGGGCTTCCCTGTGTAATAAACCATTTTTCTCCATGCAATCATTTAGTGCCTCCTATAGGCCACACCTTGTTCTGGGTACTCAGGATACAGGAGAAAAAGATGGAAATGGTGCTTACATTCCAGTAAGAGAAAACCGGCAGTAAGCCAACTAACTAATGAATAATATGATTTTAGTAGCGACCGATGAAGAAAATAAAGCAGGCAGGGTAATAGGACAGAATGCGGAGAGGTCAGAGAATGGGTTCTTCCGGATAAGGTAAGGGAAAGCTTCTGAGAAGGTGATATTTGAAAAAAAAGCCACGTGGGGGAAGGATGTTCTAGAGAGAGGGAAGAACCAGTCTAAAAGGCACAGGAAGGGAACCAACTTGTTAAGTGAAAGGTACAGTTAAGATCCGTGTGGCCACTGTTGACACCAAAGTATTTAGCTGAAGTCTGCAAGGTAAAAGGCAGTTAGAAGAGTAGGTGCTGGCATGGGGTTGGGGGGAGGGGTCCACAGCAAACACCTAACAGCACCTGCTATCATGTCCAGGACTCTCTGTCCTCCCACTGCAATCAAAGAACCTCCAGCCTCCTGCTGGGCCTCCTCCAGCCCACATTCCCAAGCCTGGACCTTTGCTTAAGGTGATTTCCACCTCCAGAAATGACTCTTGCTCCTTCAAACAGCTGTCCCTTGGTATCCACAGAGGACTGGTTCCAGGAGCCCCCATGGACACCAAATCTTCAGATGTTCCAGTCCCTTATACAAACGACGGAGTACAGTCGGCCCTCCGTATCCGCGGGTTCCGCATCCGTGAATTCAGCCAACCTGGGATAGGGAACCCGCGGACATGGAGGGCCAACAGTATATTGTTTCCATCTAGCTGAAGTTTCCCCACCCAAGTCCCAGCCCCTCCACGTCTTCCTGTTAGATCCAATGCAAGGATTCCTGTAGGCCCCAAGCACTTATTCATTTTTTTCTAAGCAAATATTGACTGTCCACCTTCTAAGTGCCCAGTATTATCCTAGCCCTGGGAACCAGACACAGGTCCTGACTTCGATGGGCTCAGCCTGCTCTCCCAGGGACAGGAACTGGTAAACGACAATTTCTACACAATGGGGTAACTATAACAATAAAGGTTCATTTGACTTTTAATCAGATAACTGCCTCTGACAACAACTTCACTCTTTTTTGGGTATATATGATGTCATCTGCCCCATGAGCCTGCTTCCCAGAATGCCTAGGACGTCTGGTTTAAGCCTGTTGCTCCTCAAAAGTGTCCTGGTTTGGACACTGACTGAACTCACCCTACCCATCAGGATCAAGCCTCCACTTCTGAGCCTGGCTTGTAAAGCCTGCCCTGCCTGTGGCCTCAATTTACATCTCCATCTCCTCTTCCTTGCCTCCCCAAACAAACCTTCACTTCCTGTTACTAGAACCCACTGTCACCTTCTGCCTTTTCCCTGGTCACCCTGTGCCACCCATGTTTAGTCCAAGAAAGGCACTCAGTAAATACTTGCGAATACAAAGAAATAAAGAGGATGTCTGTCCAACCGTCTCTGGGCTGGCTTGAGTCTCTCTCCTACAGAAGCCTTCTTGACAGCACTTCCCTGCCCTGCTCAGAATTCTTCACTATCACCTAGTCATCAATACGTTGCCATGTAATAGGATTTTACAATTATTTCTAGTATTATTAAATTAGGTCACTGTCTCTAAGAACATTATAAGCACCCTGAAAACAGCAGTCCTAACTCTAAAAACTATTATAAAGAAATAAGCCTGAGATGGGCTTCCCTGGTGGCACAGTGGTTGAGAGTCCACCTGCCGATGCAGGGGACACGGGTTCGTGCTCCGGTCCGGGAAGATTCCACATGCCACAGAGCGGCTGGGCCTGTGAGCCATGGCCACTGAGCCTGTGCTCCGCAACGGGAGAGGCCACAACAGTGAGAGGCCCGTGTACCGCAAAAAAAAAAAAAAAAAAAAAAGAAAGAAGCCTGAGAATTTAACAATCATACCAGGATTTACTGTGACAAATAAGTTTTGCCCTCTTCAAAGCAGTTATCTTAAAGACATCTCTGTGTTTAGTCCAGTAACATTTCCTTGGGTCAAATAGTTTAGTAACTCCCCTTTCAGACTATACCAGTGCTAGGGCACTTTTTTCAATATCTGAACAGCCTGCTTTATGAAAACAGTGCTAATCTGGATGCATAAATCCTAGAGGACTGGCTTAGAAAGAAATCACATAGCCACACTGTGCATTCGTTCCTGACACTGCCTTACACACAGTAGGTGTGCAGCCCACACTGTCACTGAACACATGAGGCAGTGCATCTGGAGCCCTGGCTCTGCATCCAACACGCACCAGCTCTGGGTCACACACGTGAGAGAAGGAATTTGGCTAGATGATGTCGGGTTACTTTCAGCCCTAACATTTTATGGTGATTTTACAGAATTAGTAAAATCCAATTTCAATAAAATAATTTGGGAACTATTACGTGGGACAAGTATCAAAAAACAGTCTCTACTTTTTAATTGTTAGCTACCAAAAGGTTGATGCCAATAACACAGTGATGGAAGACAAGAAGCAATGAAGGAAATGCTTCCAAGGTCAGAAGGAATTTTCAGAGTATGGTAATGGGCTGCAGAAGGGATATATGTAGGGTATACCCAGCTCGAGGACAAGGCTTTTGCCCGTGTGACCAAGACCTTGAGAAGGCAGAGGAAAGGAAGCAAAGTCATACACAGGGCACAGTACTCAATTAAGAGAAACAGTTTTAGAAATGCAGGTATTGTGGGTTCATGTTGTAGCAAAATCTCCAATTTGAGACTAATGGCAACTCAAAGAAAGAAAGTAGGATAACTTCTACTTCTGTCTTTTGAGGAAGAGGTGGTAATACAGAATTAGGCTTTAATGAGGGTACACAGGTCTTCACATTGTTTTCCCATCTGAATATCTCAGAAGGCAGCAATCTAACAACATACTATGACTTCCAGTTTAATAAGTGAATTTTTTTCTTGTAGTTTGGCTACTTGTATTTTTTTTGGGAAAAAAACAGCCCTAATTTTTTTTTTTTTTAATTTATTTTTGGCTGTGTTGGGTCTTCATTGCTGCGCAGGCTTTCTCTAGTTGCGGTGAGCAGGGGCTACTCTTCATTGCAGTGCACAGGCTCACTGTGGTGGCTTCTCTTGTCGCAGAGCACGGGCTCTAGGCGCACAGGCTTTAGTAGTTGTGGCACGCGGGCTCAGTAGTTGTTGCGTACAGGCTTAGTCCCTCCACGGCATGTGGGATCTTCCCGGACCAGGGCTCAAACCCGTGTCCCCTGCATTGGCAGGTGGATTCTTAACCACTGTGCCTCCAAGGAAGCCCTACTTGTCAGTATTTTTATTGACGTATTTTAACTCACAGCAAGAGACTTTCTCAAAAATTTTTAGCTTATAATAAAAATTAATTCACCATCAAGATATCACCAAATGGTCCCTTCCTACATTTAATAAATATTTATTTTACAATATCCCTGTTCATTCAACAATTATTTGAGTACATAGATGCGTCAGGCATTTCTTACTGGGAACATCACAGTCAATAAAAGAAACAAGAGAAAACGAAACGCTGACTTAGTCCTGCCCTCATGAAACTAACGGTGCAGCTGGGGAAGAGAGAAACATATATAAACGTCCAGTGAGGCTGTGATAAGTGCTGAAAAGGGTACAGGTACCATAAGTGCACGTGGTGGGGAGCACAGATCTGGGGGTGGGGCGGGGAAAAGGATGCTCCCAAGGAGGTTACAATTACACTGAGACTTAATGGAAGAAAGGGCAAACTGGGGAGGGGCGGGGGTCGTGGGCGTGTCCAGGCAGAGAGGGAAGCCCCGGCCAAGGCTGTGCAGCAGGACGAAACCGGGCTGTTGAGGAACTGAAATAAGACCAGTGTGGCTGGGTCACAAAGGCAGGGGAAGTGAAGTGTGAGGTGAGACTGGGCTGTTCACGGGGCCTGCAGGGGCTGTCGACCAATTTTCTTTTTTCCTCAGAGCATGGGAATCCACTGCTGATATCAGATTTCTATTTCAAAAAGGGCCCTGGCTGCAGAGGGGAGAGCAAGTGCGAGAGGAGCTGGGATGCAGGCCACGCGCGTCCTGCTGGTTCTGCTGGTCTTCCCAGGATCAGGCACGATCCCCGCGGGAGAGAGACTGCACGTGCTGTTTTAACAGAGAGGTTTTTTTGTTTTTGTTTCTTTTTAAATAAGTCAATAGCTAGATATATAGATTTATTTATTTTTGGCTGCATTGGGTCTTCGTTGCTACGCGGGCTTTCTCTAGTTGTGTCGAGTGGGGGCTACTCTTCGTTGCGGTGCGCGGGCTTCTCATTGCGGTGGCTTCTCTTGTTGTGGAGCACGGGCTCTAGACACATGGGTTTCAATAGTTATGGCACATGGGCTCAGCAGTTGTGGCTCACGGGCTCTAGAGCGCAGTCTCAGTGGTTGTGGCGCATGGGCTTAGTTGCTCCGCGGCATGTGGGATCTTCCGGGACCAGGGCCTGAACCCGTGTCCCCTGCATCGGCAGGCAGATTCTTAACCACTCTGCCACCAGGGAAGCCCCTAACAGAGAGGTTTCAATGAAAAGAATCGCTAACTAGGTACAGAGTTATTAACTAGTCACTGAAAAATCAAACAGAGAGAGAGACAGAGCGAGTGCTAAGGTACCGCAGAGGTAACAGCAGCCCTAGGGCTGGGGAAGAAGGGGGCTTGGGTGGGTGCCAAGGCCTCGGGGGGCGGGGGTGGTGGTGCAGGGTAGCTGGTCCTGCAAGTGTTGGAAACACTGGAAAGTGCATTCAGCTGCTGCTACAGGAAGCCCCTGCTGCTGCCGCTGGGGCAAAGAAGTATTGCTCAAGTGACCCTCATGGGAAGAGGAAGCAGACAGGAAGAAGAAAGAGGCCCTGCAGTCAGTCTCTCACACGCCCTGTTGCTACAGCCTGACAAAGAGCTAGGCGGCAAGCACACATGTGGTTGGTAGAATCCCAGCTTTCACATCACGAAACAGAGTACAGAAGGGTGGGCTTGGAGCTGAGAAACACAAGCTTAATAACTGAAAAATCACACACACATACACACAAGTGTGTCAAACAAAACTTTTACCAGCCTCTATTCTTTTCCAAGAGGGTCAAATGACTCAGGAATCAAACGTATCAAATGTAGGACACCGGTGATTGTAGGACACACCCACATTTTAGGTACCATTAAGAAAAACGGCTGCCAGTTAAGCTGACTCAATGCCAAGTCTCCATGAATTGTAAGATGCATCCTTGTTTCAAAGATGTTAAAAGGTAAAGAAAAAATGTATATCTCAGAACTGACAAAACAGCTAAACATTCTTTAGCAATGTGTCAAATGTAATCAAGTCACTTCTATAGAAAATTATTACTGAAGAAACATCCAAATAAAAGGAAAATACTGAAAATCAGGAGCTCCAAGGAGATCTGCTTTATTCAATTTTTTTGTTGTTTTTCTTTTCAACTTTTTATTTTGAGGTAATTGTGGATTCACATGCAGTTGTAAGAAATAACAGAGAGACCCTGTATCCTCTTCACTCAGCCTCCTCCAATGGTAACTCTTACGTAACTACGGCACAATATCACAACTAGGAAATTGACATTGATATAATCCATCAACCTTATTAAGATTTCACTAGCTTTATAATGTACTCATCTGTGCCTGTGTGCGCATGTGTGTATTCAGTTCTAGGCAGTTTGTCATGGGTGAATTCAAACAACCACCACCATACACCATAGTAAGGTACAGAACAGTTCCATTACAAGAATCCCTTGGGCTACCCTTTTATAGCCACCGCCATCCCTCTCCCCCACCAATACCTATGTACATTATTTTTTAAGGAAAAGACCTTATATATTTTTATCATTTGTCATATTAATTGAGAGTTCTTTTTTCCATATTTAAAGAGTGATTAAAGAACAAGATAACTTGGCTTTGGATTAGCTATCCCTACACAATGCAAAGTAGATAAAGACCTCTTCAAATAAGGACATCTTATTTTTCAAATAAGAGACGGCATCTTTCCTAACCCCGTCAAGCACTCTCAGGCTCTCAGCATCATCTCCTCCTGAATCGCTGCAACACTGAATGGTAGCTGCTATTATTATCACTGTGGTTGTTATTAGCCTGATTGTGTCTCCCATGGTCCAGTTTTGCCACACTCTGATACATTTTCCACAGAGCAGCCCCAGAGTGATCTTTATAAAAATAAAATCCAAACATGTCATTTGTTTGCTTACAATCCCTCAGCTTTCAGGACCAAGCCTCATCTCCTTAGCCTGCCGTCTGGGGCTCTTCAAGGCCGGGCGCCTACTTGCTCACCAGCCTCTCCAGGTCCAGGTCAGGAAGCCACTTGTCACCCCTCTCCCCTGGGCCACTGCTCATGCCTGTCATACTGAGGGTACTCTCTCCTCAGCAAAAACCTCCCTGATGGCTCTTCACTGTAGATTTTACAACCATTCACCATGCAGGCAATCTTTCATTTTTTTTTGTTGTTGTTGTGGTAAAATACGCATGACATAAAATTCACCATTCTGACGTATACAGTTCAGTGACGTTAAGTATTTTACTCAATTTTAATACAAGTTTACTACTCTAGATGCATCAGGCACTGAAGTACAAAACAATTTTCCACAAAAGAGCAGAAGGACGTCAGAAGTTCCAAATTATGAGAAGACGTAAAGCCTCATTTAATAGGAAGGGTTAAGTAGTTAACAGTCAAGACCAGAGCTGTACAATATGGTGGCTACTAGCCACACGTAAATTGACCAAAATTAAATAAAATTACTTCCTCAGTCACACATCTCAAATGTTCAAGAGCCACACGTGGCTCCTGGCTACCTGACTGGATAGCACAGATACAGAACATTTCTATCACCACAGAAAATTCTACCGGACAGCACTGCTTAAGACAATTTGAAAAAGAAATCAGAAATACCCGGCTGGTGTAAGGCAAGGCACACAGGCCAGAGCAAAGCCACAGCTTCAAGGGAAGCTGACGCATGCTGGAAGCATGCAGAAACCCAGTACACAGAGACCACAACCTTGGCCTGTGTCCATACCCAAAGGCCATAAAAACGCCAAGCTAATCTGTTCCCTAAGGTATGCCTTTAAAAAATAATGGGTGCTGGCAATAAGGGTACTAATGAAAGTGTTAACAGCAGTATGTGCAGAGGCTGAGAATGGAAGGTGAAGAGGGTAGAGGCACTGAGGGGCCAACAAGGCCTCTCCAGCAAGGGCCACATTCACCGTCCTAAAGACAGACCTCAGCTAGGGGGACATGGTGGGCAGGGCGGTCCAGGCAGGGCCCAAGGTCACAGAACAGGTAGGTACCAATATTCAAACACAGGTCTGTCTGTTTCCCAGTGACCTTGGCCACTCCACGAGACTGCAGAAACCACAAAAGCATGCAGCTTTAAAGCAGTGGGTGGCTGGAGCCTTAAATATACAGCTAGGGAAATAACAGGAGCCAGTTCTAAGGTAAGCAGGGGCCAGTACAAAGGGCTTTGTCTTTCAGGCTAGATTTGGACTTTATCTTGGTGAGGGAGCATTGAAGAAATCTACTAAGCGATGTAACCTAAATTTTAAACAACCAAATTTTCATTTTAGAAAGCTAACCTTTGAAGAGAAAGAAGCCTATGCAGCAGGAGAAGAGATAGACCGAAGGACAGATGCATTAGGATACAGCACACAGTAGGAGAAAGAGTTAGGCTTTGGGGTCAGATCCCACCCAGCTCCACCCACAAGGTAACCTTAGATGCAGGGTTCCCCTCCCAGAGCCTCAGTTTCCTTATATGTCAAATGGAGACTATCTCTCTACACATTTCTGTGGTAGGTGAGGAACTGGCCTCTGCAGACTGCTGCCAGAGTTCTGGTGACACCCTCCTGCTGTTCTCTCTGGGATGGAGGTCTGTAAGGACAGTGCGGGGTTAACAGTTGCCAAGGCCTCTGGCTGCCCTGCAGGGAAAGACTGTCAGACTGAAGCCAAGCACAGGCAAGCACAGCCTAGAGGTCCAGAGTGGGGTACAGTCCCGGGCTTCCTAGTACCACAGGTCCTTAAGTTCCTCTTTTGGTTTAAATGTTTGAGCTAGATTTAGGTTGCTCGCAACTGAGAGGCCGACAATAAGTTTGTGGTGAGGATTATATGTAAATACATGTAAAGCGTGTGAGGTACTCAATACAGGTGGTGTTCTTAGTACTACTAAAATAGTTCAGGCAGGAGAACAGAGCCTGCACTAAGGCATGAGCAAAGAGAATAAAAAGGAAAGATGAAATCTCAGAAAGATATTCAGGAAGCAGAATCAAAAGGGCTTGGTAGGGCTTCCCTGCTGGCGCAGTGGTTGAGAGTCCGCCTGCCGATGCAGGGGACATGGGTTCGTGCCCCGGTCTGGGAAGATCCCACGTGCCGCAGAGCGGCTGGGCCCGTGAATCATGGCCGCTGAGCCTGTGCTCCGCAACGGGAGAGGCCACAGCAGTGAGAGGCCCGTGTACCGCCAAAAAAAAAAAAAAAAAAAAAAAGGGCTTGGTAACTGACTAAATGTGAGAGGTAAGAGAAAAAGAGAAAAAGTGTTAAGACAGTCATTTTCAACAGGGGTGATTTTGCCCCCCAGGGGACATATGGCAGTGTGTGGAGACATATTTGATTGTCACCACTGAGGGGGCCAGCGTCCTACTGGCATCTAGTGGGTTAAGGCCACAAATGCTGCTAAACACTCTACAATGCACAGGACAGGCCCCCAAAACAAAGAATTATCCAGGTTCCTGGACTAGGGTTAACTGGTAAAGAACGGGCTATAAATCAAGAGTGAGCACGCAGGCGGTAGACTATAGATGTGGGGCTGGGGGAAGGAGGCAAGAGATAATGAGTTCAGTTTGGGATATGGCAACACTTGTATGACCACGGGCATCCAGATAAAAATGGTGAGCGGGGCTTGGAAACTTAGAGGAACAGTGGAGCGGGTAACAAGAATCAGGAATTTTACAGGGCACAGAGACAGTAGCCCAAGTCCCAGGAGGAATGAGTTTCTCCAGAGAGTAGGAAGAGAGGACAGCAAAAGACAAATCTAAAGATGATATAAGTCTTAGCAAACCACAGCTTATAAAACCACTTTATCTTCTTTACAATTTAACGGACTTTAAGTTCTAGGGAAGATGAGTATCAAAGAATGTTACCAAGAGTCTGTTAATAGTTTTTATCCTCACCTTTATTTAAGATTCTAACACTGTCTCCACTGCAGTAAAGAGGAAATGTTTAGGAAGTGATAAGACTCTACACTCACCTACTTGTTTCCACCACTGAAAGCAATGCATAAAAAAAGTTACAGCAAATAATTTTGACCAAAGTATCAAATAGTTCTCAATGAATCTGCAAGGAGAAATAGATTCACAAACTCTCTTATCAATTTTAAGCAAAGACTGTCTGAGCCATGTACCTTCAAAGCTATTTTATGAAGATAAAACTCTGTCACTCGACAAACATTAACAGGCTTGCTTGGCAGCGGGTGGGGTGGAATGGACAGGTTCCCACACTGCTACAGAGAACAGAGCATTTTCATGCCCACTGCCTCATCTCACTTGACTATTTGATCTGTGTAGCAAAACTGTGACACAGATATTGCCATCTCTGTTTTATAGTTGAAGAAACCATTTCAGAGATTTTATGAGATTTGCCCAGGCTCACACAACTAGATAGATAATGGCAAGTAGAGATGACGTGCCCTGTGAAACCTGAGGGGCAGATGGGGAGGCAGGAGAAATACCTGACCAAAGGGCCCAACCTGTGCCTGCTTTTTGTATGAAAATTAGGGCTGGTCCAAGAGTAACAATCACATGTTTTATATCTATTAGTTCTTTAATCCTTAAAACTATGAGATTGGAACTATCAACATCCCCATTTTATAAGTGAGAAACCTGAGGTTCAGAGACTTTAAGTAAATTACAAAGGGTTTACACTAAGAGGCAGATCTGAGGCTTGAACCTAGGCTTGTCTGATGCCAAGCCCATGTTCTTAATTTAAACTTTTTCTTTTGCTTAATATTGAATTTTCCATGTTATTTTGGTGAGATAAAGGTTTGAGCTTTTTCTTGCTAGCCAGATGACTACATGTCCAGATGGGCTGGAAGAAATGAAAGCTAGTTTTATTTATTGTGTTCTTACTCTCTATTCAGTACATGATTTGAACGGAAAGGGGCAGGTGTAAGCTATCATTAAAAGCTTCTGTACTGGAGAACTTAGTGGGAAAGTAAATGTTCTAAAGGAAGTCCGCCCCAAGAACAGGCTGCTATCAACCTTGACTAGAATAAATTGGACTCTCTTAGTCAACCACTCACATTTTGAAGTCTTATCAACAGGAGATTAGGGACAATAAAATTAAATGGCTGACATGTCGAAATAGAACCTAATGTGGGAAACATTTTCCATCTGGCTCAGTTACTCAGATGCCAAGAAAAAAATGAAATGAACAGGAGATGGGCATATTGTTGCTTTGCTAAAAATGTGAATATGCTTTCACATGCCGTTAAAAGCCCCTTCAGCAGAGTCTTAAGACACAAATGTCACGTCTGCAGTGGCAGAAGCCTCCTCAATGCCAGAGACATGAGACAGACAAGGATCACTGGGCCCGCCTTTTCCTTCTCCCTGTTTCAAGCATCTCTCAGCGACAAAGAATTCAAAACACATGTAAAAATAGGTATTCAGTGCTTGAATTTCTGGATGGAGAGCTGACATTTCTGTTATTTTTCTGCTCTTAAAAACAATAAAACTTATGAGGGTAACTTTTTCAAAGTTTTAAAATTTTTTATTATTAAATATTTAATACATACAAAAGAATATCCGTGTACGCAGTACTCAAAGACTAGAACACTGCCAGTACTTAGAGCCCCTGGTACCCTCTGTGATCCCACCTTTTCCCACCCTGACAGGTAACTGCCCCTCAGTTGATGCTTATCACCCCCTCGCTTTACCACATAATGCTTAAACAATAACCTAAACAATATATTTGACTGCATACATTCTGAATTTTATAAATGGAATCATACTATTTTATTCTTTTTGTGACTTGCTTTTCTCACTCAATACTATGTTCCTGAAATTCATTTGTTATGTTGTGTTATAGTTCATTGATGTAAATGTTGTACAGAGTTCCACTGTTAATATACCACAATGTTTTTTTTTTCTTTAACACATTATCCATTTTCCTTCTGACCAACATTTAGGTTTCCAGTTTTTACTAGTATATGCAATGTTGCCGTAAACATCCTGGAACACGTCTCCCTATACAAACATATACACAAGAGTTCTTCAGTGGGGGTAGGTTCGTGCCCACAACTCAAACTGCTGGGTCACAGGGTGTCCACGTTCTCCAACTTTACTGGATATTGCTACACTGTTTCCGAAGTGGTTACAAAAATTTACACTCCCACCAGAAGAGTATAAAAATTCTCCTTGTCCCATATCCTCACCAGTTCTTGGTATTTTCAAATCTTTTAATTTTTATTCATTTGATGAGTACAAAATCTTATCTCACTGTGCTTTAACTTGCATTTCCTTGACTACTAATTAAGCTGCATTTTTTTCCCTGTATTTATTGGACATTTGGATTTTTCTCTACTGTGAAATTCTTATTTCATTTGTTTTCTTCTACTAGGTCTTATTCTTATTGGTTTGTAGGAGTTCTTTATGTATTCTGGATTCAAATCCTTTGTTGATCATATGTGCTGAAAATATTTTCTCCTAGTTTCTCTTTTACTTTCACTATAATGTCATTTGATGAATGTTAAGTTCTTAATTATGATGAACATGAATGTATCAACTTTTTTCATTCATGATTTGTGCTTTTATGATTGTGATTAAAGCATCCCTGTCCCAAGGTCATAGATATTCTCCTGTATTTGTTTCTAGAATTATTAAATCTTTTTACATTTATCTGAACCCATATGGCATTTATTTTTGTACCCAGTGTCTGAATAGATCCTTACACACAGGGTGAAGATGGTCTTGTGAAATGGAGGCAGAAATTGGAGTGATGCAGCCACAAGCCAAGAAACGCCAAGGACTGCCGGCAAACACCAGAAGCTTGGAAGAGATAAGGAAAGATTCTTCCCTAGTGCCTTTTAGAGGGAGCCTGGCCCTGCTAACACCTTGATTTTTGACTTTCAGCCCCCAAGAGCTGTAACAGTGTAATTTTTTGATGTTATAAATCACGCAGTTTGTGATAGTTTGTTATGGCAGCCCCAGGAGACTATTACAATCATATAGAGCAAGCCAGCACCATTCGTTGAAAAGTCCATCCTTTCCCCTACTAATCTGCCATGTCAATTGTCACCTCTCCCACTGATAGATTGGTGAAGCCATTTCTATCATAGATTCCATACATCCTTGGTGGTCTGGGTCTAGGCTTTCCACTCTGATCCACTGATCCATCTCTACCGCTGCATCTATACAAGGTTGTATTCATTACTACAGCTTTACCGTAAGTCATGATATCTAGTAGGGTAAGTCCTCCTACTTGTTATTCCTGTTCTTTCTTCCGTATAAATTTAAAAATCAGAGACTTCTCTGGTGGCGCAGTGGTTAAGACTCTGCACTCCCAATGCAGGGGGGCCAGGTTCGATCCCTGGTCAGGGAACTATACACCACATGAATACTGCAACTAGGAGTTCGCATGCTGCAACTAAGGAGCTGGCAGGCCGCAACTAAGACCCGGAGCAACCAACCAACCAACCAACCAACCAAATAAATAAATAAATAAATGTAAATAGGCTTATAAAGTTTCAGAAAAATTACTGGGTTTTTTATTGGAATTGCTGTGGACTTAAATGCCAGTTTGCAGAGAAATGACATCTTTAAATTACTGAGCCCTCTCACCCATGATCATGACAGAGCTCTGTGCTTATTTACACCTTCATGTCTCCTAATACAAGTTTACATTTTCTTTCATGGAGATCTTACTAGGTTTAGCTCCAAATTTCTTATTTTTTCTGTTGCTACTGTAGTAATACTTTTAAGAATTATATTCTTAAACAGGGAATCATTTAAATCAGTGGCCCCTAACCTTTTTGGCACCAGGGACTGGTTTCGTGGAAGACAATTTTTCCATGGACGGGGGCTGGGGGGATGGCTCAGGTGGTAATGAGGGTGATGGGGAGCGGCAGATGAAGCTTCGCTGGCTCGTCCGCCGCTCACCTCCTGCTGTGAGGCCCGGTTCCTAACAGGCGGCGGACTGGTACTGGTCCGTGGCCCAGGGGTTGGGGACCCCTGATTTAAATAAAAGAGATGAAACTGCTGATCTTTAGAAACAGTTCCTAATGCCCAGTAACCTCTTGAATGAGCATCTCAGACATTTTAATAACCATATTAATATCTGATATTTCAGTGATCATTATGTGTCAGACACTGCCCTAAATATGTCATCCTCACACATCTGAGGTAAATTCCGTTAACCTCATTCTACAGTTGAGGAAACTGGCTTAAAGAGGTAAGGACGCAAGGAGGCACTTTGGAAACAGAAACCAGTATTTGGTTCTGCTGCATAATCTCTTAAATACTATTGTATTGACCCCTTGCATTGTGATAGATGAGAAGAACAAAATCCACTTTTAACCTGAGAACCAAAAAGGAATTACTGTTTCCTAATAATCAAAATCCCTTTAGGCTGCCCAAATTCACTTGATGTGTTCTCTAAATCAGAATAGCACTGACAGTATATTTATGGATTCAAAACTACTTTTCTGATTAATTTAGAAGAACATGCTCTATAGATGATCATTTCCAACTCTTTTAAATAATTATATTTTAAAAAATTAGATAATTTGTAAACTGAGAATGTCACAAAAGCTAGTATTTCTCTGTTGGTTAACAATGGTAACTTTCAAATAATTATTCAATTACTTTTTTTCCGTCAATGCTTAAATGTCAATTTTCAAATTAATGACTCACTTTAAAGATTCAGTAATGAACCTCACTCAGATCCTAAAGCTTCTAGGTTGATGATCATTACTGCTTCTGTGGGCAAACCAACACGACTAATCTCATGATTTTGGTGATTACATTAATACATTATGTGTAAATTCTTTCTTTGTATTAAAGTATCAGTAACCTTTTGACCTTTAGTCAATACCAAAGAATCTTTTGCAGTATTGGTGCATAAAAACATGATCTCACCTAATATTAATCTGTGAATGGCATCTATTTAATTACTACAATGCTACAAATATTATTTATTATTCTATCAAGCACTTGGGATGCATCATTGAACAAAACAGACAAAAGGCGCTGACAATTTCCCCTAAGAGAACAAGCCAAACAATTGAGAAAACGGGCTCAGCACGCTCCCGTGTGGTTCAGTGGTCAGGAACAGCTGATCAGCCTCCTAGATCACATCTGTGGAATACACCTGAAATTAACATCATCGTCAAAATTAATGTATGCTGGGAAGAGTGCCCTCTGCTACATGCTCCTACACCGCCTTCAAACTGGAAAACCTGAGCAGTGCTGTTTAGTAAGATAAAAATGCATCAGTACTTTCAAAATAACTGCCAAGAACTTCTTAATATCAATACTTTCACTGGATAAATGAAAATAAAGATTAGAAAGCAATTATATTTGTCCTATGCCCATTTCAGCAAACTGTTGGTATCCCTACAAAAACCCAGTAATTGGCAACTTATTAAAAACAGAAAAAGCAGCAGCAGTGGTGGCTGCGAAGAGAACAATAGCAGGTGGTATAAGTGTAGCAGAGCTCCTTGATAGCTGCAGGCAGCTCTGCAGTTACCAGAGTCAATTATTCTCACAGAAGAGCATCAATGAGGCTAAGCAGCCCCCGGTCGGTTACACATGTAATCATTCAGAGATACATCATGCTTACAAATAATGGTGCAGGCATTAAAACCCAAGTTCCACAAACTGCTTTGCAACACTTAAAACTTACTCTAGCTAGTAGTAACTTGGTAGTATTTTCTGAACACAGTGGGGCAGAGGAAGCAGAAGGGCAGGTCAACAGTCAAGAAAAGATACACTGTCTGGGCTCTGCCAGTGGCTGGGAATCCAAGGTGGCAGTAGGTGAATCTGGAATGACTGGCCCCGGACACTGGCCACCCCAACCGAACAAAGAGGAGAAGAATTGAACCTGCATGCCCAGTTTACCTTAGTGGTCCATGAATAAATACAGGACTGACTGAAATTTGCAAGTACATGAAAAGATCCTGCCCCATACCTCCTTCTCTTATAACGAAACAATAAAGAACCCACAGAGTCTAAACACAGTACAGATGGCTTACTGAAATACAAAAGACAAAATATTCATATCCTCTAAAAATGTAAAGAGATGTGGCAACACATAAAGACACAGAGTTATGTATGTCGCTCAAAACTTTGCATTATAGGGCTTCCCTGGTGGCGCAGTGGTTGAGAGTCCGCCTGCCGATGCAGGGGACACGGGTTCTTGCCCTGGTCCAGGAGGATCCCACATGCCGCGAAGCGGCTGGGCCCGTGAGCCATGGCCGCTGAGCCTGGGCGTCCGGAGCCTGTGCTCCGCAATGGGAGAGGCCACAGCAGTGAGAGGCCCGCATACCGCAAAAAACAAAAAACTTTGCATTATAATGATTCTTCTTTTCTTTTTTCCCCTTTCTTTCCTTTTTTTTTTTTGATTCCCTTTCATTTACTAAGTGGCTGGTAGGGGTGAGAAGTAGAGGGCTGGAGAAGGTAATGCTGCTTGGACTGAAAGAGGACAAGGAAGAGTGAGGAAGGAAAGGAAAAGTGAGACAGACACTTCATAAAGGGCAATAAGAGACAAGATAGAGGTCCAAGTTGAGGCTGGCCACTAGCCTTCCACCCCGCAACTAACAGCCCTTCTGGATTCTAGATACATCACTGCACCCTGCAGAACGATGAGGCCAGAATTTTCCGTGATTTCTGAAGGTACTTCTCAGCTGCACCTGCTATGTGGCAGGAAATGAAAACAAAACATAAAATCGCAAAAGTAGAAGGCCTCACCACATGAGAATGTTCTGATGACTGAACCCAAAGCTATATAAAGAAAGAAAGAGGATTTTCAGGTCTCAAAATTTCATCTTAAATATAGAATTTATTGTAATTGTAAAGCTTTTCCATAAGTGGCATTTATCAAAGTAATCATTAAAGAGTTTACTGGACTGTGGAAAACAGTCTGGAGGCTCCTCAGAAAAATAAAAATAGAATTACCACATGATCCAGCAATCCCACTTCCGGGCATATATCTGGGCAAAACTATAATTCAAAAAGATACGTGCACTCCTATGTTCACAGAAGCACTATTCACAACAGCCAAGACATGAAAATAACCTAAATGTTCATCGACAGATGAATGGATAAAGAAGATGTGGTACATATATACAATGGAATACTACTCAGCCATAATAAAGAATGAAATAATGCCATTTGCAGCAACATGGATGCAATTAGAGATTATCATACGAAGTGAAGTCAGAAAGAGAAAGACAAATATCAAATGATATCACTTATATGTACAATCTAAAATATGACACAAATGAACCTACCTATGAAACAGAACCAGAATCAAGGACATAGATAGAGTACAGATTGCTGGTTGCCAAGGGGAAGGGGGTTGTGGTAGGGATGGAGTGGGAGGTTGGGGTTAGCAGATGTAAGCTTTTATATACAGGATGGATAAACAACAAGGTCCTACTGTATAGCACAGGGAACTATATTCAATATCCTATGATAAACCATAATGGAAAGAACATTAAAAAGAGAATATGTATATATATATATATATATATATATATACAACTAAGTCACTTTGCTGAACAGCAAAAATTAACACAACACTGTGAACCAACTGTACTTCAATAAAAAACTATTGAGGGAAAAAAAGAGTTTATTGGGCTATTTTCCCAATTCTATCTATTTTACTCCACATTTGTAAGTTTTTACATTCTTATGACATACCTGGAAGAGGTTAAAGTAGAAGCACAGAGTATTCTCAAAAAAAAAAAAAAAAAAAAAAAGAGTATTCTCATGAAGCTGACTTCTGCTATGGAAGGGCAAGTGGTGGGACATGGATTAATGTAAAGAGGAAGGTGGGGCAAACAGCCAGAAGCGAGACTGATGGGAATCCAGTAAGGGGGCGAGTGAGACCCTGGGCAGTGGGGAAAACCTGGCATTGTTGTGACATGTGAGGTCTCTGTGATGCACTAGTGTCCTGGCACTGGGCTGGGAAGCACCAATAGCTTAGGACCAAAAATGTGTTTGGTTTTGAACTATCCGTGAACTTTGCTAAACAACACTGTGAACACTAATTGATTAGTTCTCTCTAAAACACTCAACAAGAGTGATAATCAGTGGCCAGCATTTTGGGGAACCTGCTGGTAAGCTAATGCCAACCTGCAAAGCTGAAGCCCATTCAACACAGACCCTGGCCTCCTCACAGTCTAAGGCAATAGGCCCCAAGGTCCTCCTCACTAAATGCAAAAGTGTTTTAGATCAAAACGTTAGTGAAAGCCTGGACAAGAAGAGGCTAGCAAGAGAAGACAGTAAGAGTGTGAGGAAAGACAGGATGGAAGCAATGTCCTCCCCCACTGCACCGCCCCAGTTATCCCCTCCACTCAGTCCACTCCTCTTCCTATTCCAGCCGGCATTCTACATATGGGCCCCTTTAATACATCTGCAAGAACTTGAGATCTGTATGGGCCAGTGATATGGAGGAAACATTCTGGTCTTTACAAAGCTATGAGGGTGATTATCTGACACTGTGGGCTATATAAATCCAAACTGAGAAATAAGTCATTTGCTACTGAGGCATTACATAAATCAGATTGATCTTTAAGAAATGGGTTCGTCTCCTTTTGAAAGACAGACTCCCTTCTGTTTCACAATTTTCAGTCGTAGCTCCCATCCTATACGAGTTTATACGTACTCATGAGTAGCAATGGTTTATTTCCACTCCTTCACTGAGTACGGGAAAATCACAATCTATTTGCAATTATAATACCCTAAAA
Source organism: Delphinapterus leucas (assembly GCF_059928025.1). Classification (NCBI taxonomy): domain Eukaryota; kingdom Metazoa; phylum Chordata; class Mammalia; order Artiodactyla; family Monodontidae; genus Delphinapterus; species Delphinapterus leucas. The sequence goes on along the minus strand of NC_143139.1, from coordinate 94,195,997 downwards.
GTAAGTTATTTGCTTCTTTCAAATGTGAGAGGTAACAAGTGAAAACATTCTTGTTAAAACTCATAATAGAAAGTTGGTCATTTGTAAAACAGGTCTGCCAGAGGCCAAAAGAAAAAAAGGGGTGGAGGGGGGAGTCATTTAGAGGTTTTAAAAGCCTATTCTGGTTTTTAAAGCATTGCTTGAAGCAGGGTATACAGCAATATAATAAAAGTCAAATTAAATGACTTTAAACTGGAACAAATAGGAATTCTCTGACTTTCAAAATCCATCAGGCAAAGTTTTCAAAACGCAGCTACTAGAGGTGGGCAAGGACTATGCCTTTTGATTGCTGACCATTATAACTCCTAGGAATGCAACATGGCCAGCATACCATAAATACTCAATATAATCTACTTATATATACATTCATTACTACATAAATAAAATGCCTAGGAGAATATGCATCAGTTGTTAACAGCGGTATCTCTACAGAGTTGGATTGGGGGGGTGGTGTTTAAAATGAGAAGTGGGGGACTTTTAATTTTATGTACTTCTCCTGATTTAAATTTTAGGTAAGAATATTATTTTTTAAGTTCTTTTAAAATGTTTAAACAATCTCGAACTTATAGAAAAGTTGCAGGTATGGTACAAAGAGCTCATTCTCCCAGAACCATTGAGAGTAAGTTGTCAGTCTCATACTTCATCACTCCAAATACTTTAATGCATGTTTTTCTTAAACAATAAAATAAAATCTCCTACTAACTAAAATGCAGCTATCAAAATCAGGGAATTAACACTGATACATTACTACCATTTAATCCTCAGGCCCCATTCAAGTTTTGTTCTTGTCCCAGCCATGATCTTTTAAAATAAAAGGACCCAGGTCAGCATCATATGTGGCATTTAGTTGACATGACTCTTTAGTCTCCTTCAGTTTGAAATAGTTCCTCAGTCTTGTTTTGACTTTCATGACCTTGAACTTTTTTTTTTTTTTTTTGCGGTACGCGGGCCTCTCACTGTTGTGGCCTCTCCCGTTGCGAAGCACAGGCTTCGGACGCACAGGCTCAGCGGCCATGGCTCACGGGCCCAGCCGCTCCGCGGCATGTGGGATCTTCCCGGACCGGGGCACAAACCCGTGTCCCCTGCATTGGCAGGCGGACTCTCAACCACTGCGCCACCAGGGAAGCCCGACCTTGAACTTTTAAAGATGATCACAGGTCATTTAATTTGTAGGATGTCCCTCAAATTGGGTTTGTTTGATGTTTGTTTCCTCATGATTAGATTTGGGTCATGCGCCTTGGCACAAATATCACCAATGCAATATTGCATCCTATCAATTTCAGTTTGTCCCATTACTGGTAATATTCATTCAGGTCACTTGGTTAAGGTGGTATCTACCGTGCTTCTTGACTCTAAAGTAAGTCTTTTCCCCACTCTGTATTCAGTAAGTATTTTGAGGGGAGGTACTTTAAAATTTAAATAAGACATTTTGAATTTATTCATGAGTCCATACAAAGGTTTTATTTCAAAGTAGGTGAAATTGTGAGAACCTTCACATTTCTCTTTTATTCAATAGGTTTTAACCAATGACTATCACTTCTGAAATTTTGATGATCAAATTATCCCAAATTTGGCCAGTGGGAGTGCCTTCAAGCTGGCGTGTGTCCTTTTGAAATATCTCCATCATTCTTGAAGACTTCTTTGCTTTCTAGCACAAGATATTCCAGGTTCATTTTAAACTTTTCTGCTCTAAGCCCGTAATCAGCCATTTGTCCAAGAAGTTGGGGTTCCTTTTAGTGGAAAATGGTATTTAGAAGCCCAGATCTGGGCACGTGATGTGCTCACTGCTACTGAGGTATTGCTGCTCTCAGGCACTCTCACCCTCTTTACGGACAGAGCGAAGAGATGTATATACATATGTATATAAATACACATGCATGCATTTTACATCTGTATCATTTCTATATTTATCAATACTTATTAAAATTCATGAGTTCACACTAATAGTTCTGACTCCAATCTCACATCACAAGGTTCATCCCAGTTTTCTCCCTTTCGATAATTGTAACTCCCTTCTCCAACAGTGAGAGTTGCTGGCTCCCATTATTTTTAACGTACATATGTATTAGATCAATCCTCCTCCTGTATTTAACCAATCTCTCAGTGCTGCTGCCACCCCAGGCTCACGTGAATGCCCTACTCACCTCTCTTTGGGTCCAATGCACCACACCAGACCTTCCCTGTATGTGAAGGTTGCCTCATCCTACTTGGGCTCTAACACCCCGACCAGGTCACCTACCCTCTCTGTCTACCTAAGAAGCATTAGGACTGAATTGTTCAGTAAGGGACAGTTTTAAAAAATTTAGTGTAAAAAAATATTTTTTAAAAAGAGTATCCATTAAGTTGGAACTTGTGATAATTCAGACAGCCAAGCTAAAGTTCACTTTTGTATCATCTCTGAAGAACAGGCTTGTTAAGTAAATTAATAGTGTAAACAAGCTTATAACCCAGATGTTTAACCTACTTAAGAAAAGTAATTGCTTTCAAGCACTCAAAAATCACTGGGCATGTACTTGCCTTTAATTACTGTCTAATTACAAATGATTTCTATTTTCTTCATTATAGTTTTGATAAGTCCTCTGTTTGATTACACTTTAAGAATTACTACTTAAACTCGATACAGTTAAGATCCTTTTAAAAATGTCTCTTTATTAATCAATTTGGCTTTTCAATTAATTATCTGAGATAAAGTTTTTAATCACTCAGTAATTTCTCTTTCTTAGTTAACATATCATGTTGCTCAAGAAGAAAAATGCCTTTCAATGGCCATCCAGGACTGTCCCCAAAAACCTCCCGCTCTGTGTGCCATCAGTACCGGCCTCATTGCCCTCGTTATTATTTATCATGAATGCAGTGTGAGGATCCCCATAAAGCCATCAGTTCCCATCATTTGAGTGCATATTTTATTTAAGACAGTCTGCTTCATAAAACAGGGATTTATCATCAATGAACAAATTATTCTGTGCCGCAACTGAGAAGGCTTGGGAAGAGAACACATTCTGGAGTTAGAGCCCTAGTTCCTCCACTTCCTTGTTTAGTGGTTTCAGATCAGTTACTAAGTTTCAGGCATGCCATCCTTTTTATGAAGATCAAACCATTTCCACTTCAGGCTGCAGTGAGAACTAAATGGGGTCATGGGAAATACCTGCTATATAATAGGCACTTAATGAATGTGAGTTCATGTCCTTTCCCCAACAGAGCCTCATGGAAAAACTCAGTATGATTCTAAGCAGTCCTTTTCAATTTGGTCACACAGAACCTCAGAGAGAACCTATAGAAGAACATGGGCCATAACTGCTAGCTTAAACTATGTCTGCCTATCACTGCCCTTGACCAAAACAAGAGAAACGAAAAAACACCAGCAAGAGTTCCATGACCTAAAATCAAGCAATGAACTTATCCCTTAACCAGGAGAATAATATCAGTATTCAGAGGGGGAAGAAATGAGGAATAAATAGCCTATATTTTCTGCTTTGACTTCCAAATAAAGGTGCCAACTAGTCTTAGAGACCCCAACTAATCCTGGCCTGAGGGCATTGGGACCACTCTCTCAGTGATGGGTTATCTGTTTGTTTGTTCTGCCTAACCAGCTCTATCAAGTACCAGTGACTAAATATGAGGATTTAATATCTGACAAAAGAAGATCACATTATTAAAAATCAATTAGGGCTTCCTTGGTGGCGCAGTGGTTATGAATCTGCCTGCCAATGCAGGGGACATGGGCTCAAGCCCTGGTCCGGGAAGATCCCACATGCCGTGGAGCAACTAAGCCCTGCGCCACTACTGAGCCCGTACTCTAGAGCCCGTGAGCCACAACTACTGAGCCCACGTGCCACAACTACTGAAGCCTGCGTTCCTAGAGCCCGTGCTCCACAACAAGAGAAGGCACCGCGCAGCAACAAAGAGCAGCACCCACTCACCGCAACTAGAGAAAGCCCGCGCACAGCAACAAAGACCCAATGCAGCCAAAAAAAAAAAAAAAAAAAATCAATTAGAGGTAACCAATTTTAAAAACCAAAGGTGTTAATAATGTGATGCACGATGGGCCACACTAGCAGTGTTGGGAAAAAAAGACAAAAATGCTAGCCCCCGACAGTGAACCAAGCACAAGTGCAAAAGTCCCAGAAGGTAAGACACGGCCTGAATAGAAAACACTAGGATGAGGAGTGAACGTAAAAATTGCCAGCAAATAATGCTAGGTGATCTATTTGCTCTGTAAATTCAATATTTGAAATATCTAAGCTTTTTTGGAATGTAAAAGTATGTGATTTTGGTGTGTTTTTTTTTTTTTAATCGTGAAAATTTGTTTACCTTGAAGGGATGGAGGAGGATGTAGTGGCCTTCCTTCATCCTGCTTCAAGAGCAAAGCCAGATGTTAAAAGAATGCAAACAAAATGTTGAGGTACCATCAATATACACTTTGTCTCTGCAAATAATTCTTTCTTCATACAACAGGATGAAGTTGTGTACATGTTTCATTTGCAAAGCCTCTGTGCTTCCAAACGGCTTCCAAGCAAAGGTCAAAATGTCTCCCCCCAAGGTTTACAAAGGGCCTAGTCTCTGAGTGATCTGTCACAGGCCTCAGACACAGGTGGAGGGCCAGGAGTAAAATTCCTTACCCAACTGAAGTCCACTCGTTATCCAGAAGAGCCCATGTCACCAAAAACACATGGGGACTCGCCCCAGGAAGAGAACACTTTCTTGTTTGTCAAAGCCCCCAAACCACAGCAGACGCTTACCAACATTTCTGCAACAGGCAACACAGCCAGATTCCCCTCCTTTGAGACACCACACATCAATCAAGCTTCTATTCAGTCTCTCCTCCCTTCAAACTGATGGACGTGCCAGATGCTCTGGCTCTTCTCAGTTTAGTGGGGGGAGGACAGGTGAAGAGGAAAGGTACTAGAGCTCAGAGAACTCAGAGACTGACCTGCATTTAAAGCCTTCTCTAATTGTGAAATATTCTTTGTTTCCTATTCAAGGACGTCTGGGCATGAGCAAGGCAGGTAGGAAAAACTGAGAGTTCTCTGTAAAATACACTGTTGCCTAAAATATTTTTAAAGGGAGGGGACAGTCCACAGGCCCCTTCCACGCCACCCCAAATATTTCTGCTAGAAGGGAAGGATGGCGCAGATACTTCAGGAAGCTACTGTGAAGCTACTTGGCCTGGGAGAAGCTCTTGCGTCTGGTTTCTTCCCAAGGCAGTAGGGCTTTGTGCTCAAGCACACACTTCAGCAGCCTTGGGCAAGATACTTAACCTCTCCATAGTTAGCTCACGGGGTCGTCATGAAGAATAAATGTTAACATATATACAGCACTTAGGACAGCATTATAGGAAGCACACAGGAAGTAACACTGTCTTCCCCTTCTAATGTGTAAGTTCTCACCTCCTCCAACCCAAACCCTTTCTTTCCTTATTCTTTCAGGTCATTTGCCTGACCCTGGACTTATCTTATTCCCAACCCAGCCTGGACTCCCATGAACATTCACCAGCATTCCCTGAAGACTTCAACCCCTGGCTATCCCACACTACCTACCCAGGCCAATCCTCACTCAGCCTCAGATGAACCCCAACTCACCACGTTCTTCACCTTGCTTTGCTGGAAAGAGCCTGCAGAGCCTCAGATCACTGCAATTACAAATAAAGGATCTCCTCTCTCAGCTAAGCCTGTAGAGCTGGTAGATGGTCCTCCCTGTGGTCCTTTTCCACTCAGACTTCATCTCCTGTTTTACAGCGAGGAATGCCTCCAATTGAGAGGGGAATGTCTCCCAGAGGGAACTCCCTCAAATATCCTTCTCTCCATTTCCAAATTTACTCTTCCCTCTCCAAGGCTAACCTGTCATCTAGGCAGCAAATCTCTTCCCACACCTCAGTGCTCTTCAAACCATCTCTCTCCCCTGTTCAAGCCACCCAGCTGTATCAAATGCCTCCTGGGTGCCAGGCTCAGTTCGTGGATGGTGAGGCTACAGAGCTCATCCTCGTACAGTCGACAGTTAAGTCTCGCCTTGTTCCTTCCCCTTAGCCTTCTGATTCATGCTTTAGAATATAAGCCCCACGAGCGTAGGGATCTTATCTATTTTCTTACTGCTTTATCCCTAGAGACTAGCATAGCTCTGGAAACACACAAGGCACTCAATAAATATTTGTTGAGTTAATTCAAGTCATCCTTGATTCATTTATTCATTCAACAAATGCTCACTGAGCACTCACTATGTGTGTGTGTGTGTGTGTGTGTGTGTGTGTGTGTCAGGTCAGGTGCTGGAGTTACAGAGGTGAGCACGACTAGTTCCTGTCCTAGAGCTGCTCACCGTAGTGACAGAGGGAAACCGGAAAACCCACAGGGAGACTTCCCAATGTGACAGACAGTGGCAAGCAGGATGAACAATGATGTGTTGGACCTCAGTGGAGACCTGAACGCATTGCACTGAGCTCCTAAAGGCCAAACCTAACTGCCCACATCCAGGGCTTATCTCAGCTGACCCCCTGGGGCACCAGCCCTGATAACTATCCTTTACTTCCCTAAACTCCTTCCTGCCTGGGTTTCTCTTGCACCACCCTTTTTCCTGTTTTCATCCCACTCCTCTGACCATCTGTTAAGGGAGCGCTGTCACAACCATGGCCTAGATGACCATCTCTAGATCTAAATGGATGGCTCCCAACTTCTCTCTTGAGCTCCAGGCCCTCATTTCCACCTGCCAAGTTATAGTAAATGTCCAGCAAATATCTAAAACGTATCCAAAGCAAACACACAGCCTGTTAGCCCCCATCCTCACCCTTTTACAAACTCAAAACCCCTGCTCCACCCACCAAATGCCCATCCCAACTCCTGGCATCATCCATTCACCCAGCCAAGGGCCTCTAGTCTTTCCATCTTTACTGTCACTGACTTAATTTACATTCTCCAATCACTCCTCTTGCTTCGATTGCCCCTCATCTCTCCTCCAGTATCAGAGTCTCAATATGGTAATCAACTGAAGCAAGTTGAGTTTTTAAAACTGCTTTCTACAGAATAAAATTCAAATTCCTTAGAACACAAAACCCAGCCAACCCTTCCACTCTCCTCCAGGCAGCCTGCACTTGTGTCCCACTAACACCTCACCATTTCCCATATGCCCCCACCCCCTAAATCCTCCCTTGTTTGTGTCACTTCCTCTGCCTGAAATGCTAGCATAACTTTTATGAAAACAGTAGCTAACACTGACTCTGGGTACTATTACTATTATTATTCCCCATTTTACCAGTGAGAAAGCTGAGGCACACAGATATTACTTGCCCAACACTGGGCTGACCTAACCACACAAGTGTCCTGACTTCAGAACCTCAGTTCTTAACCACTACGTTATATCACCCCAATCTACTCACCATCCCCTTCACCAAGCAACTCCTAATTTCCCTTTAAGACTCAGTTCAGGGACTTCCCTGGTGGCGCAGTGGTTAACAATCAGCCTGCTAATGCAGGGGACACAGGTTCGAGCCCCGGTCTGGGAAGATCCCACATGCCGCGGAGTAACTAAGCCCACGCATGCTCCACAAGAAGAGAAGCCACCGCAATGAGAAGCCCGTGCCCCGCAACGAAGAGCAGCCCCGCTCGCCGCAACTAGAGAAAGCCCGCGTGCAGCAACGAAGACCCAAGGCAGCCAAAAAAAAAAAAAAAAAAGTTCAAATGTTTCCTCGATGGTGGAGACTTCCCCAATTCCCTAGGGCTCTGCCTCCAACCTCCAGGATCCCTTGGCATCATATCTCTGTCTTTATTACAGGTAGCCTCACGTTACTGGTTGAGTTCCAAAGATAAAAGCCAGGTCTTTTTATCTTGTACTATTCCCAACACTGTAGAGTGCCTGAGGCATAAATACTTAGGTAATAAACAAATTTTTCCAAGTACACAGGACATAGAGTATATCCTGCTCACTCAAGTCTACTCAGCCTCTTACTGCTTCCAAAGACCCTACCTACACTGCTAACCCCAACCTCTCCCCTCCTCTTCTCTTGGCCCCAGGATTCTGAGGATGAAGAGTCAAAGCACTGGCTGGGGTGGCCACTCCCACAGCCAGCTGACAGCATTATCACAGCAGGGCAGGCCAGTGAGCTGCTGGCCATGGGCCCCTTGATTAAAGGAGTAAACTGCATCTAAAGAGCACTTTCTCTCGCTGAAGGCAGAGGGGATATTTGATGTGCAGTTGCCAGATTTACGGTCTTTGTCATTTAAAATGTGAGAGTGGGATGGTGGACATAAAAATAAAAATGTACATGACAAAAACCCTGCCATGGCCAACAGGCTGGCAAAAATGTACATAATATTATTTAGTCCTGTGACCTACTTGCCACTTTTACAAAATCACCACGACTATACAGTTGGCTCTTGAACAGACAATGTTTGAACTGTGCGTGTCCACTTATACGTGGATTTTTTTCAAGAGTAAATACTTAACGGTTGAATCCGCAGGTGTAGAACTGTGGATACGAAGGGCTGACTGTAAAGTTACACTCAGATTTTCAACTGCGCAGAGGGTTGGCGCCCCTAACTCTGGCATTGTTCAAGGGTCAACTGTATACCTCATTAAAACAGATAAACTTTGGAATAGGCTTTGATTATTATTCTAGATTCTACAATTGCTCAGCACCTAATGGAGTTGGCTTGTTCCTTCTTTTTTTCTTACGTTAAAGTAGAATGGTTACCTGCTTACAGTATTTTCATAGGGAGCAAAGTAATTTTTTTTTAAGTGTGAGTCACTGTCACACAGTGACCATCATCACTGTCAATAAATAAGAATGAAGGAAGGTAGTTCCAGAACTTGAAGTAAGGTTTATTCCTATGAGTGAGGCTAATAAAACCAGCAAGCACATAGTTAACTGTAATACATGCTAAGAGATGGGCTATAATTAGGGTGGTTCCCAAACACTGAAAACTTTAGTACCTGTGCTGATCTATATTCCGTATGTAATAGTTTTCATGAAGCTATAATCAACTGAGTAGGATGTTTCTTATTCTGAGACTGTCCATTCTACTCTTTTGTCAAAATGCCTTTTCTTTGAAATGGTGGTAATAAATAGTGGGTTTTTTTAAATGCCTTTACTTGGCATATTTAAAACTGGTAACTCGGGCTTCCCTGGTGGCGCAGTGGTTGAGAGTCCGCCTGCTGATGCAGGGGACGCGGGTTCGCGCCCTGGTCCGGGAAGATCCCACATGCCGCGGAGAGGCTGGGCCCGTGGGCCATGGCTGCTGACCCCGCGCGTCCGGAGCTGCTCCGCAACGGGAGAGGCCACAGCAGTGAGAGGCCCGCGTACCGCAAAAAAAAAAAAAAACAAAACAAAACTGGTAACTCATGATGGATCCTAATATTGCTTTTGCAGTGTTACAGTTCCCTGAAACCTACGTCTGTCTGGGAACCACCATGTTAAAGTGTCTGAAAGAGACTTGGGAAATAGCCAAATCCAGCTTACTTGTCTAGAATGCAGTTTTAGAAAGGAATAATTAAAATGGAAAGCACACCATGCATTTCCCCAAATTGTGCCTAAAAAACAAAAATAAAAACCTGGGACTTTAAAATTTTATACATACACAACACTTAAGATTCCTAACGCATATTAGCATCTTAAAGACTCTTAAGTCCTTGTAGCAAGCAAAGATCAGTTTAATTCAGGAAAGGAACTTTTTTTTTGTTTTCCAGACAAACCTGTTAGTACCCTGACAAACAGTAGGAAATGCTGAACTAATCAAATCTACTGAAGTGTGTCTAAAAACAGAATGTGTTAATTAGTGGAAGTGTGTCTTCCTGAAACCTGGAAAAGGGGCAGGGAATCACCCCACCCTCAACCCCTCCAAAAAAGAAAGTATGGCAGTGTTTTCTGTGGGGCTTCTCCGAGAGAAAGTTACATAATCTGGTAATAGGGTTTTTCTACTTCAGTTTCTCTAAAATCTAGGGGGAAAACATGCATGTACATCACCATTCCTCAATACGGATGGCCAACTCCTTTTGATCCAAATGGAAAGCTCTGGATAGGGAGGACAACATTCTGGTCATCAAAAATATCCATCGCCTACATGCTGAAGTAGCAAATTAACTCCTTCTTCTTTGTTTTCTTTTTTCCAAATCTTCTGGCTGCTCCAGGCAGCATGTGGTATCTTAGTTCCCTGACCAGGATGGAACCCACGCCCCCTGCATTGGAAGTGCGGAGTCTTAACCACTGGACCGACAGGGAAGTCCTGCAAATTAACATTTAAAAAAATCGCTTATGAATCTGGTTGGTGTGGCAACTCAGTGGACTGATAAATTTGATTCTCAAAACCAGAAAAACTGGGGATCATGTCCTGGAATATGGCAACCCACAAGTGGCTCCTTAAAAATTCTTTAAACCTCAGTGAGACAACCCAGAGTGGATCATTAAATCATTTTAGTGGTTGGGATCAGCTTTTTTGGTTTTGGTTTTGTTTTACAAAATGGACTTGAGTAGCCTATATCAGGATAGAATATATGATGTAGTATCAGAAAGTAAATATAAATACTTTTGCTTCCGTGTATACTTCATGTATGTACAGGGCCTCAATCAAATTGTATTTCTTAGTGTAGATCCAATCAAAAAGTTCAAAAGCCACTGTTCTAAGATACCCAATTAGCTGTCTAACTTCAGCTTATAAACAGGAACTTCTTGGCATAAAAAGAGCAGCAATTATTTTATGCAAGCAAGGGGTTAAAAAGAAAAAAAGAATGGCACTGAGAGGTACAAGACTCACTGCTCTGGGCTCCTGAGTGGGGCAAGGAACCTTGTGCTAGGTCTCTTTTTAAGCCATTGAAGGGCATTATGTAAACCCACCACTACACAGTCTGGGTTTTTTACAAAGGCACGGATAACCAAAATGCACTTCTAAAGGAAAACAAAAATGTAAGGAATTTATTTCCATATTGATTTAAAAAACAAAAACAAGACTTCACAGAATAACTGACACTCTAAACTCTTATACTTCATAGAAAAATAAGGTCCTCTGTGTCCACCGAAATGGAATTGTGCACCAACTCAAAAGCAACGCTTAACTTTCCAGTGTGAACAAGGTTTGGTTCCAAGCACAACTCAAGATCATTTCTATCTTTACAGGTTATTATTTAGAAGGTCTAGTTAGCAACTACAAAGCAATATAAATCAATGAGATCATTAAATAAAAATCTTTGAAGCTGTTTTTTTATAAACCACCCATATTCAGTAAATATTATATTGGCCCAGGATGTCAAGAAATACAAAATGAGTATAATAGTCTATGGCCAAACAGCCTGCAGGCTGCCAAAAAGAAACGAGATTCAAGCACAAAATAATTAGCCCTCTGGCACCCTTTCCCCCTCATGCGAGAAGGCTGGGACTGCTGACTGAAAGCTTCTGAAAACACTGGAATCCTAATGTCACCTCCCCACCTGAAGCCTGGCATCTCACTGACTCCACAGAGTTCAAAAATGGGGAGGGAGTGCTCCCACCCTCCAACTAAACCTCTGTACCTAGCGTTACTGAAACTGGACACAAATTGGTTACGCTTAAAAACTTCTACCAATCTACCATCCAGCTGACCTTAGCCAAAACAATTTTTTAAACTCCTGTTTTAAATTTTAGAATGTATGCATAAAAAGTTCATCTCCTCACAAGCAAAATTAGGATCTGACCCCTTCAATTCCAAAAATTTCATTAGCATGAGCCCACATGTGTTCTAACACCAATCCTGTGAAATGCTTTGTGACTCTGGCTATTTCCAAAGTGCACGTTAGCTGCAAGCAGCCTATCTTACTCTGCATAAACCCTCCCTTGTCCAATTTCGTAGCCACACATGGCTAGTGTGAACTTTTAATGAGGCTACTGTGACTGAGAAACTGAATTTTAAAATGTATCTTAGTTTTAATTAATTTAAATTTTAAGGGAGTTCTCTGGTGGCCTGGTGGTTAGGAGTCTGGGCTTTCGCTGCCGTGGCCCGGGTTCAATCCCTGGTTGGGGAACTGAAATTCTGCAAGCCACATGGTGCAGCCAAAAAAAAAAAAAAAAATTTTTTTTAATTGATTACTTACTTCTATTACTAGAAAACTCTAGTATGTTTGAAAAAACTTGGGTATGTGAATGTACTTTTTCAACTGTAAAATTTATCAAATCTAAATACAGATCACGCATTTCCAATAAAATTTCACATTCAAACTGAAATGTGTTATAAAACACACACCAGATTTTGAAAACTTAGTATGAAAAAAAAAGAATGTCAAATATCTCATTAATATTTTAAAATCTGTTGCATGTTGATTTAACTTTTTGTACATATTGGGTTAAATAAAATATATATTATTAAAATTAATTTCACCTGTTTTTTTCTTTTCTTTTTGGCTGCGCTGCGTGGCTTGTGGGATCTTAGTTCCCCATGGAACCCAGGCCCTTAGCAATGAAAGCAGAGTCCTAACCAGTGGACCGCCAGGGAATTCCCTCCTTTTATTTTTTTTAATGTGACTCCTGGAAAATGTAAAATAACACATGGCTCACATTCTATTTCTACTGAATGGTGCTGGCATAACCTAATGATTCCCAAACCCTTCCCACCGGAACACCTTCCAACACCAGGTTAGGGGACGTTGCCATAACCAAATACTGTTCTTCCTGTGCAGCATCAAAACCTGCTGACCGCATCTGAGATTGAGAAGTCCTTCCCTCATCTTCAGTGACTCACGACTGTCCTGCACAAGCACCTTTCTTTAATCCTTTCCCAGGTCCTCTTTCTCTTCCTGTCCCCAAGGCCCCATTCTCAGTTCTCTTTTCCATTCTCTGCACCCATGGTGACCTCATCTCCTCTCAGCTTCAACTATCACTTCTATGTGGATCACTTCCAATTCTTTATCTCCACTTCTGACCTCTTTCTCAAGCGTCAGCTCCACATTGCCAGCTGCCTGCTAACCAGTTCCATCTGGAAATCCCACCAGCTCCTTAAACTCAGTATGCCTGACCTGGAATTCCCCATCTTCATTTCTGCTGAAGACTCCCATCATTCACCTTGAAAACCTGGAGTCCCTGGTCCCTCTTCTAGCCCCACTGCCACAGTCTTAGGGCAGGCCCTTTCATAACAGGCCTCCTACCTGGCCTGCCTATCTCAATTCTCCCCTCAGTCCTGCCCTCTCCCAATCCCACCACTCCCAGTCCCTCCTCTGCCTCACTGCCATACTAATATTCTCAAAATACCACATTGATCACATTGCCTTCAGACTTTCAACAGACCCCCCACTACTGCCTTGGCAATCCAAACTACTGAGCAGGCGTCCAGCTCTCCCATAGACGTTCCAGCTCCCTTCAATCCCCTCTGAACACAACTAACCCTCCAGCCACAACGCTCTGCCCTCATGTCTGCTCTTCACAATTCTGCCCAATATTTAAGGCTCAGCTCAAATAAAACGTCCTCATATAAAGACTTCTCTGATCAACCCAGCCAAAATTAGCCTTTCTCCTCCCTCAAACTCCTTTTGTATTTCTAATGGTGACCACTGTAGTAATGGGAGCACATCTGTGGCCTTACCCTCTCTATAAAATAGTGTTCTTTTAACACTTGCACTGCACACTGCCATTTCTGGACATCTCACCAAAGAAATCAACTTAAAAAGGAAAATCTTGGTAAAGTTGGGACCACTGATGACTCTCAAATCTACCTCCAGCCAGATATCTAATTACTCCAGACCTTCATTTAGATGCCCCAAGATTAAATTACTCCAAAACTGAACTCATTTTCTCAATCCCACATGTGTCTCTCGTCTAAATAGACCCTAACTCCATGAATGGTACCACCATCCATCAGCAGGCCAGGCCAGAGACAGAGGTGTCATCTTTTATTTCCCCAACCCTAACCCTCAATGATCAGGTTCTGTGAAATCTTCTTCCTAAATGTCTCTGGTTTTATCCACTTCTTCCCAGCTCTGCTGTCAGCCCAGGCCACCATCACCTGAGATTACTGCAATACCATCTGGTCTTACACTCAATCCTCCAGCCATTTTCTACAGTCCAACTAGAGCATATCTTTCAAAAGTTCAATCTGATCAGGTGAAATTCCTGCTGAAAACCCTTTAATTGTTCTCGGGATAAAGACTTCCAAACATGACTTATATAGACTCTTCCGCAACTCACCAGTGTTTACCTTTTCAGTCTCACTTCTCATTTCCCAGATTATCTTTTCTTTTACACACATCACACTCCAACCATGTCCAAGTACTCTACATACAGTTCTCCAAATATGCTGAAGTCCTCTCTTGCCTCGGGGCCCTTGCATAAGCTGGTCCCTCTATGTGGGTTGGGTGTCCCTCTTTTGTAATCACCCAACACCCTGAGGACTGGCCAGGCTCCTTGCATTTATATTCTTTCTAACTTCAGCAATGGTACCTGGAAAAAAATCTTCCTACTACTCCTATGCTAGCTCTTATCCCAATGTCTGACAGGTAATAGGTATTCAAATAATTATTTGTAATGAATGAACAGATAAAAATTTTGTTTTTCTTTGAACCAATTCCAGTCCAAGGTCAATGAATGAAAGCTATTTGTCATCTATATTAATTCAACAGCATTGTATAAAGTGGGCAATTGACCTAAATTTTAATTTTATCTGTCTTTTGAGTCAGATAAAACTGTCTATTACCAGTTTGGTTAAATAGAGTCTACATGTGCAGGCTCAGAACAATGAAAATGAAGGAAAAAACACTGTATTTTATATTCTCCTTTGCCTTGTAAACTTTAAGACCAATTCATTTGAAACTGTTGAGAACCTTTAGATGCAAAACACAGAATGTATGAAAAGCAGCCAAGCAAATGTGGATATACCACAGAGGCAGAGCCTGAAGGGAACGGGAGAGCAGGGAGAGATGACCTCAGACCATAGGAATGTAGGGACTTGAATAAAAGAAAAGGCTCAGCGCTGCCCCTGCCCTCATCCAGACTGAAGCTCTGGGCAATCAGTGCCCGTGTGGTCATGATCCTGGGAGCCATGAGAGGATCAGGCATCTGTGGGGCCATAAAAGCCTTTCTGGTTTACTTAACAGAGAGAGAGCAAAGGGGAAGGAAACACTGAGCAACGAGACTAGGTGCTGGCCCCTTCATACAGCATTTCCCTTCTGCTTCCCAACAACGTATTATTCCCATTTTACTGATTAAGAAACAGGGGCTTGGGCTTCCCTGGTGGCGCAGTGGTTGGGGGTCCGCCTGCCGATGCAGGGGACACAGGTTCGTGCCCTGGTCCGGGAGGATCCCACATGCCGCGGAGCGGCTGGGCCCATGAGCCAGGGCCGCTGAGCCTGCGTGTCCGCAACGGGAGAGGCCCATAGCAGTGAGAGGCCCTCGAACCGAGAAAAAAAAAAAAAAAAAAGAAACAGGGGCTTATGGTCTCATAGCTGGTCCTGGTGACCTTATACTCAGGTCTAATTCAAACACATTTTTATTGAGCACTTACTTGTGCTAAGCCCTATTCTAGATGCTGAGGATTGAGCAATAAGCAAAACACTACAGTCTGCTTTGGTTTGTGGGGAGTGATGTACCACACACAAATAATGTGATTGCAGATACTCACACAATTAAGGCGCATAAAAAAAAGTAAAACTAAGGGATATGGCAGAGTAACTAGGGAGGCAACTTAAGTTGCAAGGTTCTCAGAGATAATTTAAAGGATAATTTTGCAGGCCTAGAAAAAAAAAAAGGATAAAGTGACTATCTCGTCAAACCTTAAATCGAAGTCTCTAGAACTACCAGAAGCAAAAACTTACCATCCATTCCCTGACTATCAGTATGGAGGCCATCAGGGGAAAGAACTATAGCGTCATCCTAGTCATAACCCAAAGCAGTAGCTTAGACAGTCATCAGGTGGCAAATATTTCCACAGGAACCGGTGGCTGCTCAGGGCGACGGGCTGACCAAATTAATTCTTAGCTCCCCCTGCACCTACACCGGCACCAGGCATAATAAATGATTGCTGAATATTTGAAGAAAGAAAGGAAAGCATGTTAAAATGTCACCATCGCGGGTTAAATCCCTTTTCAGGCCAAGTGGCTTCAATTCACCCCACCCACTCCACCACAAGTCTTAATCACAAGAAGGTGAGGGAAGTCGGATTAGTGTAAACCCTTGAACAATACTGTACTAGGAAACAATTAGCATAGGCTGCCCCACTCCCCAGCCAATGATCAGAAACCCCACCTTTAAATTCCAAGTTCCACTTAAAGAAAATCTAATATCCAAATGATAATTAAAAATTAATAAGGAGTAATTATTTGGCTTCTTTAAATAAGGGTTCTCCTAATGCAGATACTCAGGCTATTTATGTACCAGGTACTTGTTCTAACTGTTGCACACACAGCACCAAGGTAAAGCCACTGGTTCTTTACCTGGGTATCTCCCTCATTAGATGGGTACTCCTTGAGGGGAGGAACAAAGTACATTCAGCTGTGTTGCCTCAGGGCCTTGTCCAATTTAAACTGCAGATGGTCAATGATTATACTGAGTTGTAAAAATTAAATTTCTCCAAAACTTTTCAGTTCTGGGGCAGCTGGGTAGGGTGAGGCCCACCCCTTACTACTGTTATCTGCTGGGGCCTGCTCTGCAGAACCTGAAGGTCTCATCATCACATATCACTCTTTCTCTGTCTCTTTGTAGGCTTAAGAGCTGGAAAAGCCTTAGAAGTCTCTGCTTCAATTTTTAGAAGTTGATTTTTAAAGGACTGTCCCGGTGGCGACAGAGAATAACAAATGGCCATTCAAAGCTGAACAGGGCTGAGTTTGCGCCATATACCAAAGATGCCAATGCTTCCTTTCTGGCACACAGATGGAAGGACTGAAAAACAGTTTAAAAATAAGATACCACTTCTGATAAATAGGCGCTATCAATTTTTGTGATGCTTCAGTAAAATCTTAATAATGAATCTGTGACCATTCTTCCTGAGACAGAGTAGCCTTGTGAATAATGACATTAATATCACAAGTAGACCCAGCATTGGGGGTGGGGAGACTTCAGTGAGGATTATATTATTTTTCTCCAGTAAGAAACTTCCCCTGCATACACTGTCTCATTTTTAAAAACCACAACATGCAAGTTCTAATATCCCTGGGGTTTTGCTGGTCATACCATCAGCTACATCTCTAAAGTTTTTAGATTCATTTCATGCTACCAACAGAAAGAAAACTTCAACAAAAGGCACAAATACCATCCATCTGCACACTTGATTTATTACTCATTTTTATTTGCTCCTGAATTCCCATAGTTTGGTGTGCCATAAGGACTGGCCCTGAAGGAACTTAGATCCAAAATGGCAGCTGAGCTTCTGAAACTCATCAGAGCCATAATGCCTAACATACGTGAAACCAGGTCTTATTTATCGCACTTCTCAACCTGTCTAGGAGAGAAGAATATTTACCAAAACATTTCAAAGAATCAGATGGCATTCTGTTAATGTTCATTATATCATTCTTCTTCTTGCCTAAGAGAGCAGGCACCCTGCTTCTGGTCCCTCTGCTCTGCAAACTGAATTAAACTGCTATTCACATGTTTACAGTCCACAAAAACAATCTAATGGCAAAACATGGAAAGCTTAGGTTCTTCTCATTCTTCTTCTGTAAGGCCAACTTAGGAAATGGGCGTAAAATGAATCATCTAACAAGTAAAGCCCCAAATAAGTGCTTTCATTTTCAGAAAAAACAACAACAAAAATCAGAGCTCTAATTTTCCTTAGGTCTACCACAAAGCAACACTCCCTATCACTATGGTTATTTCTGTCTTTTCCTTTAAATTCAAGCTGTAAAAAAAATTTTTAAGAGACAAATTTGTTCCAGATTACCTCCTGACTGTAATGTTTCCAATCCCTCTTACACAAAAGCTGAACTTATACCACCAAAAAAATTTACACTGAATTTAAACCGTCACTTCTACTCATTTCCACTAATATAATAACAACATTAATTTTAGAAAAATAATAAAATACTTGCTCTTTAGAGACAGAGGACTTTAATTATCTTTATGAATTCAAATGGAAAGTCTTTTTGTTAAATTAGCATGAAAGTCCCTTCATCTACACACAATTGGCCCAAAGAAACAGGCCATTTTCAGCACAAGAGGCCAATCCATTTTAACAGTGAATAAAGCTTTTGAAAGCACTACACACCCTCTTCCAGACTGTCAAATTTTCAAAATGGTCCAGCATTTTTTTTTGCATTTTTTTTAACACTTTCAGGTCCAGCAAACATCTTATAATTAGATTAATTAAAAAGGAAACAACAACAGCCAAAAAAAACCACTGCTCACTTCTGATCAAAATTATTCCATTTATGCTTAATTAGCTTTAATCCAAGTCTACATATTTAATGATGGGGATATGACAATTCAACCTATTTGCATATTTTAAATGCCCTTTCTAAACTATACTTTGTAACAGATTTAGAAAAATAGTCTGTTTCTCATGCCAATATGCTAAGGCATAAATCAGGAGGATACAAATTAGGAAGAAAAAAAAAAAAGAAAACAAGGCCTCTCAGAGCCACGGATGTGCTGGGAGGCCGGGGGGGGGGGGGGCGGTGCGGGGGCGGGGGGTAATTTCCCCGGGGGGGTGTGCAATTTACCCGCCGCATCAAAACTACGATCCTTTCAGCCCACCAGACCGAGAAGCATTACATCACACTCTCACAATGATAGGGGGAGGTGGCTCTGAGAAAGCAAGTTTTCAGCCGCCTTCCCTCCCTGTTCCCAGGCTTTCTAGAATCCTGCATTAGGAGTAATGGAATTTAACTTCAGTGCACTGCACACACAGTTTCAGGGGTAACACATACAGCTACTTATTTAGGTGACCCAATATGACCACTTCACAATGGATACGTGGCTAAAACAGGCAACTACACACACAGATGCTGAATTTGTGCTTAAAAGCCCAGTTCATCTGTGTAAGATTAAACAGAAATTGTAATCTATGAGAAACGAATAAAGCCAATCCACAGGGAGAAACTGATAAAGAAATAATTCCTAATCGGGAGGAATAGCTGTTTATATACCCTTTAAAACACCATGTTTACAAGATAGTCCCACCATTTGGTTCGAACCACAATCAAAATAAAAGCGCATCTGGCTGCATATTTGAGAACACACACAGAGACCCAGTGCAAATGAGCGCGCGCAGAGGAGAGGGGTGATCCACACATTGCTTGGGAGGTTTTCAAGCAGGGGAATCTACAAACCCCAAACCTCCTGGTGTTCTCTCGCCCCCAGCCTGATGTTTAAAATGGATCAGGTCTTATTTTAGGTCTTACATCTCTCTAGGAAGGATGGCCTAGCTTTAAAAAAAAAAAGAGAAAAAGAAAAAGGTTTTCCCGTGGTAGTGCTTGCCCTCCCAGATCCTTTGTCGGCCTTAGCAGCCGAAAGAATGCAAACCCATTTATATTTATGCAAATTTTTGCAGCAGATTTAAGGGGGCAGGGAGAGGTCTGTGTTTTTTAAAAAACCTCTTTCTAAATATCAAATTTCCAAATACTCGCAGCTTCATTTATTTGCAAGACAGAAACGATGATGAATACCTGCATATAAATTAAAAGTGCAATTAAATCACTTCAAAATCAAATATTTTACCAAGGCTTTTTCCACTTCTAAAATGCCGAACCAAAAGTACATCACGGGTCTGATTTACACAGATTCACGAAATGTCTGAAGCCAGCCTCCACGCTAGACAAATGTCGATTTGCAACACCACTAGTGAAAACGGTTAGACAAGATCCATATAAATCAATTGGTTTTAAAAAATTGAAAATATTTACCAACCTCATAAAGTGCAGCAGTGCTTAAATCCAGCAAATTGAGGCATACAAGGTAGAAATGGAAATGAAAAAAGGTCCAAAAAATGATTTCTTTTTGTCTATCTGTTTTTTTGTATTTTAAATATTCAGAAACCAGCAGAGACTCTGTCGGCCATTTTGGCTTGAACTAACTCTCACACTCACTCTCCCTCTTGCTCTCTCTCTCCCCCTCTGTCTCTAAAGGAAACAGCTTTTTGTGACCTTCAAATAGAGGCGGATCATGTGACTTTGGGTAGGTTTGTCAATCAGGAAAGGGGAGGGAACTGGGGCTGAAACTACCTTAAAGGGAAAGCGGCCCTTTTCCACTCACTTTCATTTGTGAAACGCTGTTATCTCATACTCTCCACCTACACACACTGAATGTGAAAGTGGCAACAGCATAAGGGTAACAGATGAACAAAATATAAAAACCTTTATTGGTTTATAGAAATGTTCTCAGTTGCTAACGATTCTTACAGATCCTGGAGCTTGGCTCACTTGCTACAGTTATTCTCTGGATGTTTGGGCAAGCACAGGCTGGCAAACTACTCTTTAAAAAGGGGCTTAAACAACACCTTACCCAAACAAGAGACTTTCGTCTTTAAAGACTGAGGTGAAAACATAGGACACAACTGATCTCTAACAAGCTCCTAAAATGCACAGGAAAAGACTGAAAGGAAACATACCAAAGTATAATCTGTGAATGCCAACTCAGAGAGGTTAAGTGACTTATCCCAATCACACAGCTAGACAGCTGCAGAACAGTGACTGGTTTCCCAGCTGAACTCCACATTTATTGTTTCAGGTGTATGTATGTTTGGTACCTCCTCCCCGCACCCCAAATAAAAACTATGCTACAGCACAGCAAGCTGGCAGATCTGAGTCACCTTTAATCCCCTCCCCCACCTGAGGAAGTAGCTCGGCAGCTGACCTAGAGTCAGCGCTAAAATTTAAAACCTACCTGTTTTCCCCCATTCCTAAGAGCCTTCTTCTGACTCAGTGCATCTTGGTTTCAACCCACCTAAGAAAACCACGCTGGGTTTGCGTCTCTAGCTCTGGGGCTAACAGGCTGTGTAACCTTAGTTAGGCAATTCCCTTTACCTTCTAGGCCTCAGTTTTCTCATTTGTGGAATGTAAGGATTGGCCATCAGTAGATGGTATCTTTGATTCCTTTCAGCCCTAAAACTGTACTCGGCTTCTTTGTTTTTAGCAGTTCTGTTTCATCTTATCCTTGCCATCTCAAAAGTCATTACCCCAGGAAAGTTTTCCTTGACCCTCCCCGTCTAGACCAGGCCTTCCTGTTCAACACTCCCATAACTTCCCTTACTACTTCTTCATAGCACCAGGCATAACTGCAATTTATTATTTGTCAAAGAAGTTGCTTATAATTGGTCGTCCCCAGTATGTATAAGGACACATACCACATCTTCCTTCACTGCTGTGTGAGGCCTGACACCTACCTAGTCCCACATAGCAGGTAAATAAATGAATGAATTAATGACTTAGACCTCCATTCAGAAGTGCTGGGCTGAACAGAGGAAATGTGCTATCCAAATACAAGGAATAAAAGTCACATAGTTTCCAGAAAATCATCTCCATCTATTTGTTTTAAGGACTGCTTGAGGAAATAAAGTAACTAAAATCATAGAAAGTGGGCAGAAGTGCCCTGTGACTATCAGACTCCATCTATCTCTATGAACCAGAAAAGCTCAGATTCCACAGTGTGATTCTCCCAAATGAACTGGGCTGACCAAGCGTAATCTGACATGCCAGCCAGCACAGAAATGATGGATTCTGTAAGCCCAGCGTTCCTTGAAAAGGAACCTACGAACCCTTTCTAAATCCCACACGTTTGTCATCCTGGCTTCTGGGTCTTTATACAGTCTCCCTCCTTCGCTTTTTCCACTGTGATAGAAGAACCAGAAAGGAGCTGTTTCAGGGCAGGCAGAGGCCAATGCCTAGATGATCTGGCAGCTTGAATATTTATGGCGTAAACGCTTCCACTGTCTTTGCACAGACCTGAGTGGAGTAGGAGCCAGGACCTGAACTGACAATTGAGATTGTAAGCAAAAGCAGGAAACTCCTAGGATGGAAAATTTGAACATTTAGTCTATTTTTATCCTTCCAATACCTTCCAGATGAGCTACGGAAAGCTTACTTATGTGGAGCATGCTCAACATGTTAAAATGCATGGAAATTGTACAGCTGCCTTGTTTTAATTTGTGATGGACAGAATTTCTTTATAAGACTGAATTTTGCCAAGTCTCCACTCCTCAATGCAGAATATTATCATATAAACGTGACTATGTGTTTCCTTGTGTTATAGCAAGCTGCACAAAACGTAGAGAAACAAACACATTTTAAAGCAAAATATTAGCTCTATTTTCAAATGATATGATCAATTATTTTCTTCAACCTCCAGGAATCTTTTTCTTGGTGAGATACCTCTAAACTTAAAACAATTAGTCCAATTGTTCATCTAAAAGAAAGAAGTGTAATAAATGCACTATTTCCCCTGTATTTCCAGGCATTTTGGGCTTTGTGATATAGTTATATTTATTGTACTGTTTTCATATTAACAATTAGACAGCATTTTTAAATTATATTACAGGGCTTCCCTGGTGGTCCAGTGGCTAAGGCTCTGTGCTCCCTATGCAGGGGGTCCGGGTTCGATCCCTGGTCAGGGAACTAGATCCCACATGCATGCCACAACTAAAGATCCTGCGTGCTGCAATGAAGATCCCGTGTGCCACAGCTAAGACCCGGCGCAGCCAAATAAATAAATATTAAAAAAAAAAAACTGCCCTAAAAATAAATTATATTACAAAGTGAGGATACAAAGTAATAAAAAATGAGTTTACTTTTAAAACAAATAAACCTGAACTTATATGTTCAAATGAGTGTTATCTTTCAAAGTTGGCACCTTCGCTGACTATATAACCACTACTAAAATATTTCTATGAGGAAACATGATTGAAAAATAATGAACTGAACATATTTAACTCAAAAATCTACAAAATGAGTAATGAACTCAAAAAATAAATTAACAATGATAAAATCATAAAGAGTAGACTGAATCTTTATTGATTCAAAAAACTTTTGCTTGTTTTAAAATGAACCTATCTACAAAACAGAAACAGACTCACAGACATAGAGAACAGACTTGTGGCTGCCAAGGGAGAGGGGTGTAGGAAAGGGATGGACTGGGAGTTCAGGTTTAGCAGATGCAAACTATTACATATAGAATGGATAAACAACAGGGAATCATATTCAATATCCGAGATAAACCATAATAGAAAAGAATATTTTAAAATTTATATATATGGGGCTTCTCTGGTGGCACAGTGGTTATGAATCCGCCTGCCAATGCAGGGGACACGGGTTCAAGCCCTGGTCCAGGAAGATCCCACATGCCATGAAGCAACTAAGCCCGTGCGCCACAACTACTGAGCTTGCACTCTAGAGCCCACGAGACAAAACTACTGAGCCCATGTGCCACAACTACTGAAGCCCGCGCACCTAGAGCCTGTGCTCCGCAACAAGAGAAGCCACTGCAATGAGAAGCCTGCGCACTGCAACAAAGAGCAGCCCCCGCTCGCCGCAACTAGAGAAAGACTGTGTGCAGCAACGAAGACGCAACGCAGCCAAAAATAAATAAATAAAAATAAATTTAAAAATTTATATATATGTATAACACTTTGCAGTACAGCAGAAATTAACGCTGTAAATCAACTATACTTAAAATTTTTTAAAAATTTTGTTTCAAAAAATAAATAACTGGGTATATACCTGGAGAAAACCATAATTCGAAAAGATACATGCACCCCAATGTTCACTCCAGCACTATTTACAATAGCCAATCAAACCAAATGTCTATTGACAGATGAATGGATAAAGAAGATGTGCTATACATATATATAGAATAGAATACTACTCAGCCATAAAAAAGAGTGAAATAATGCCGTCTGTGGCAACAGGGAGAGACCTAGAGATTATCATACTAAATGAAGTAAGCCAGATAAAGACAAATATCATATGATATCGCTTATATATGGAATCTAAAAAAATGATACAAATGAACTTATTTACAAAACAGAGACTCACAGACATAGAAAACAAACTTATAGTTACCAAGGGGTAAAAGGGGGTTGGGGGGGATAAATCAGGAGGTTGGGATTAATTTATACACACTATTAGATATAAAATAGATAACCAACAAAGACCTACTGTATAGCACAGGGAACTATACTCAGTATTTAGTAATAACCTATAAGGGAAAAGAATCTGAAAAGGCATATATATATATATATATATATACACACACACACACACACACACATCTGTAACTGAATCACTGTGCTGTACACCTGAAACTAACACGATACTGTAAATCAACTATACTTCAATGAAAATAATAACAATAAAATTTTTAAATTAAGTTTTAAAAATTAATAAAAAATAAAATAAATAAATAAAAGTGGATAATCCTTTGGAAAGTCTGATCAATTAAAAACAAGAGAGGGGCTTCCCTGGTGGCGCAGTGGTTGAGAGTCCGCCTGCCAATGCAGGGGACACGGGTTCGTGCCCCGGTCCGGGAAGATCCCACATGCCGCGGAGCGGCTGGGCCTGCGCATCCGGAACCTGTGCTCCGCAACGGGAGAGGCCACAGTAGTGAGAGGCCCACGTACCGCAAAAAAAAAAAAAAAAAAAAAAAAAATTGCAAAAATGTGTTAGATAATTATTCAAAGAACTAGCCACTGAAACTACGTCAGGCATAAGTAGTTTTCTTCTATCAAACAGATAATTTCATGTTATCTCTACTGTTCCCAAACTTATGGAGACAGAAGAGAAAGCTTCCAAATTTCTTCTATGAGGCTAACATATTCCTGATATCCATCTGGACTCAGATGCGGTATGAAAAATAAAACTATAGACCAATCTTCATTTGTGAAGACGAACACAAAAATCCTAAGTAAAATATTAGCAAGTAGAATTTACCGGTTTTAAGAGAATAATTCATTATGACCATGTAGGGTTTATACCAACAATTCGAGGATTGTTAAATTACAAAATCTATTAACATAACTCTTCATTTGTTCAACAAGTATGTATTAACTGCTTTCTCTGTGTCTGTGCTAGGTGCTGCGGATACAGTAGTACCAAACAGGGTAGGTTCTCGTCCACATGGAGCCAATATCCTCATGGGAGAAGGAAATTCACTGAGAAGGAAGTAAAGAGTTCCATGGAAAAACTGAGAGAGGCTCACTTTAGATCAGGTGGTTAGGGAAGGCTTTTCTCAGGAGGGGCATTTAAGCTGAGCTAAAAAGCAATTGCTTGAGTGTTGAAAGAACAAGAGGGATGATCAGGAGGCTAGGCCAGGTGACCAAGGGAGAGAGGTGGGAGACGAAGCCGAGGAGGTGGGAGGGGCTAGATCATAGTGGGTCTTGCAGGCCACAGAAAGGATGTTATTGTTAAGAACGGTGGAAAGTCACAAAAGAATTTTAAAGCAGGAGAGTGAACAGTGCCATTTTATCCGTTACGCAGTCTCCACTTAATATCTCGGATCTACAAGCTTTTTAAGGGTCTAGGCAAATGTTTGGGACCTGAAAAAATATATTTACAAGTCCAAAATACAAAAAGAAAATTATAACCATAAAAATTAATAAATGCTTCAGTGTCCTTGGAATATAACACCCAACAGTTTCATTCACTAAGTTTAGCATTTATAAGGTTTCATTACATTTGAAAATAATTCTCACTTTGTAAACAATACTAAATATGTTAATTATTAAGAAATCTTAGGTGATTACAAATTAAGTCAGTTATTTGTAGCCAAAGAATTTCAGAAGCAAAATTATTAAAATTCTTTTAACATACGATAGCAAAAATAAATCAAACCACGTATTTAATATGGGATGAGGGGCTTCCCTGGTGGTCTAGTAGTTAAGAATCCGCCTTCCAATGCAGGGGACACGGGTTCGATCCCTGGTTGGGGAACTAAGATGGTGGGGCAACTAAGCCCATGTGCCGCAACTAAGACCCAACACAGCCAACTAAACAAATTTTTTTTTTTTAAAAAATATGGGATGAGGGTACCTTTTAATATGTTTCCTATAAAGTGGGACAAAGTCTCCAAAACCTCCCAAAGTAAATATTCCAAGGACCCATGGAGGTCTTACTACCACTTCAGGAGAGACAGAATCAGGGTTATGTGTTCAAAAGCTCATCCTGGCTTCTATATGGAGAATACACTATAGAGGACCAAGTGGAGAAGCAGAGACAAGTTGGAAGGCAACTGTGGACTTCTAGGTGAGGGAGTCAGATGGAGGTGGTAGAGGGGCTTCTATCGTAAGTTAGATAACTGGTTGTTGTTAAGAATGCAATCTGTGGGACTTCCCTGGTGGTCCAGTGGCTAAGACTCCATGTTTCCAATGCAGGGGGCCTGGTTTCGATCCCTGGTCAGGGAACTAGATCCCACATGCTGCAACTAAAGATCCTGCATGGGGGCTTCCCTGGTGGCACAGTGGTTAAGAATCCACCTGCCAATGCAGGGGACACAGGTTCGAGCCCTGGTCCAGGAAGATCCCACATGCCGTGGGGCAACTAAAGAGCCCGCGCTCTAGAGCCCATGAACCACAGCTACTGAAGCCTGTGCTCCTAGAGCCCGTGCTCTGCAACAAGAGAAGCCCCCGCAATGAGAAGCCTGCGCACCACAACGAAGAGTAGCCCCTGCTCACTGCAACTAGAGATGGCCTGCGCGCAGCAACAAAGGCCCAACACAGCCAAAAATAAAATAAATAAATTTATTTTTTAAAAAAATGCTGCATGCCACAACTAAAAGATCCCACGTGCTGCAATTAAGACCCGGTACAGCCAAATAAGTAAATATTAAAAAAAAAAAAAAAAAGAATGCAATCTGTGACCATAAAGTATACAGTAAGGCCAATCCACCCTTTCAAAAATAAGACTCCAAACTCTGAACTCACCGTTCATTCAGTCAAGAACCATCTTTTAAGCATCTACTATGTATTAGATGCTGTGCTAGAACCAAGCCCAGGAGGGTACAAAGAGGATTTTAACACCTTGAAGGACAGAGACATGTAAATCCATAATTAAAATATAGCATGGTAGCTGCCATAATTAAAGTACAAATTGAGATATATAGATAGTTACGCTATAAGAATACAAAGAACTAACTGCTGAGAGTCAGGAAAGGTTTCACAGGGGAGGTAAGATTTTAAACCGAGTCTTAAAGAATCAGTAGGAGTTTGTCGTGTAGAAAACACAGGAAAGGCAAAAGCTTTTCTAAGTCTTATCAACTTCAGTACTACCAAACGACAGCGATGAAGAAGGCTGATGAGAAATAAATGTAAGAACTAAGTTTTTTCAGAATTTTTATCCCCAACAAAGTCAGAAGGTATATAGATAGAAATAGTAGTCAAAACTACAGTGGAATCTCTAACACAACTAGAATCCAAAATCTTCGGAGAAGGTTAGCATTTACACTCCTATTACACATTTATAAATTAGAATGCTAGCAGACCTTTTAAGGAACATTAAAAGAAAATTCTCAGATTCTTTAGAATCAAACCTCAAAAATCAAATTTGCGTCTGGAGGATGCCTTCCTTGACACTCCTGTTTGAGTTCCGTGTCCTCCTCTGTGCTTCCTGGCACCCTGTATATGCCTCTACGGAAGCACCTTCAAACCCTACTGTTATTGTTACCCATTTGCTTGGTGCTTCCCCCTCTAAACTATGAGCTTCTTAAGGGCAGGGTATATGGTTATTATTTCTATCTCTAGTACATAGGAGGAATTCAATTAATGTTTGCTGAATGAATGACCAAATGAATAAGCAAAAGAATGAATAGATGAATACTATTAACCTGGGTATTTATAAGAGGCAAAAGAAACAACACTTAACATCCTATAATTAGGAGATAAGACACTGGACAGTCAACAAGAAAGTATAAGATAAATTGTTAACTATATGGTTCCAACCCTCAGAGAGACAGGAGTTAGAAAATTGAGACACTATAGCTCATTTGAGCTGAGTTTCAAAGGAAGGACAGAATCAGAATGGTCAAAATAGATGTTTCAGCAATGTGTGCCATCCTGTTGCTACAATGGTGTAGTTGGTAGGTGTGCCCGGGGCCAAACAGTGGGGTTCCATGGCCCAAAAAGAGTGCTGAATTTTTACTGCACATGCTCAATAATCCATAGAGTAATGCTGAACTTAAGGGTTTAGGGGTAGATTCTCTGGTCATTGAGCACATCCAGGTGAATGAAGTCCCCAGGATGTGGTGCAGGACTTAACAGAGCTCATGGTCAGATCAACCCATACATGAGCTCTCCCTACCACACTGAGATATCCTTACTGAAAAAGAACAGATTGTTCCTAAACCAGAAGAAGAGGTTGCACAGAAAGAAAAGATATTCCAGAAGAAACAAAAACTTGCGGACCAGAATAAATGCCGCAAGAAAATAAATGCAAATAAAAGTAAAACAAAACCAAAAGAACACAAAAAACCCCAGATGCTTCAATATGAAGCTAATGAAGCTTTAGCTGCAGGACCCCTCACTTTCATGGGGCTTTCCCAAAGCCCTAGGAGGGGTCCTGAAACTACGCCCAGATGATCTCTTTTTTTTTTTTATTGTAGTAAAATATGTAAAATTTACCATCTTAACCATTTTTAAGTGTACAGTTCAGCAGTGTTAAATATATTCACATTGTTGCGAAACAGATCTCCAGAACTTTTTCATCTTGCAAGTCTGAAATTGTATATCCATTAAACAACTCCCCTTCTCCCCCTCCCCCCAGCTCCCGGTAACCACCATTTTACTTTCTATTTACATAAATCTGACTACTTTAGATACCTCATAAAAGTAGGATCATACAGTATTTGTCTTTTTGTGACTGGCTTATTTCACTTATACTATTTTCAAGGTTCCATCCATGGTAGCATTTAATAGGATTTCCATCATTTTATGAGTGAATAATATTCCACTTCTTGTATATACCACATTTTGTTTATCCATTCATCCACCAATGGGACACCTGAGTTGATTCTACCCCTTGGCTATTATGAATAATGCTGCTATGAATATGAGTGTGCAAATATTTCTTCAAGACCTTGCTTTCAATTCTTTTGGACACATAACCAGAAAGGGGATTCCTGGATCATTTGGTAGTTCTATTTTTGAGTTTTTGAGGAAACTCTAAACTGTTTTCCAAAGAAGTTACGCCATTTTACAATCCCACCAATAGTGCACAAAGGTTCCAATTTCTCCATATCCTTGCCAATATTTATCTTGTTTCTTGCTTTTTTTTTTTTTTGACAGTAGTTATCCTGATGGGTGTGAAATGACATCTCATTGTGGTTTTGATTTGCATTTCCTTGATGATCAGTGATGCTGAGCATCTTTTCATATGTGTAAAGGCCATTTATTTTATCATCTTTGGAGAAATGTCTATTCAAGGCCTTTGGACATTTTTTAATCAGGTTATTTGATTTTTGCTGTTGTTGAGTTGCTCTTTATATATTCTGGATATTAATCTCTTATTAGATAATATGATTTGCAAATATTTCCTCACAATCTGTAGAATGCCTTTTTACTCTATGACTGTGTTCTTTGATGCATAAAAATTTTTAACTTAGATGTAGTTCCATTTGTCTATTTTTGCTTTTATGCCTATGCTTTTGGTGTCATATCCAAAAAACACTGCCAAGTCCAGTATCATGAAGCTTTTTCCCTATGTTTTCTTTTAGGAGTTTTATAGTTGTAGGTCTTAGGCTTAGGTCTTTGATCCATGTTGAGTTAATATTTGTATATAGTATAAGATAAGGGTCCAACTTCATTCTTTTGCAAATGGGTATTAAAAATTCCCAGTGCCATATGTTGAAAAGACTCTCTGTTCCCCACTGAATGGTCTTAGCACCTTTGTCAAAGATAATCTGACCTTATACGAGGGTTTATTTCTGGGCTTTCTATTCTTGCCATTTGTCTGTTTGCCTGTCTTAATGCCAGTACCACACTGCTTTTGATTACTGCAGCTTTGTAATATATTTTGAAATTAGGAGTGTGAGTTCTCCAACTTTGTTCTAAATGACCAATTATTTTTAAAAATGTGCGAAGACAATGTATTTCTCCTCACAATCTTAACACAGATTGTCAAAACCACAGCCTCTTTCCATCTCAACTCCCCCCCCCCGACCATGATCCCCCCTGTCAATAGAGTCAGAGTGGCTGTAGGCCTTTGGGGGATTCCTAAAGGGAAAGCTGTGTTGATGATATTTTATTGGTTTGGGGTTTTTTTTAAATTAATTAATTTATTTTTGGCTGCACTGGGTCTTCGCTGTGGTGCATGGGTTTCTCACTGCGGTGGCTTCTCTTGTTGCAGAGCACAGGCTCTAGGCATAAGGGCTTCAGTAGTTGTGGCATGCGGGGTCAGTAGTTGTGGCTTGCGGGCTCAGTAGTTGTGGCTTGCGGGCTCTAGAGCTCAGGCTCAGTAGTTGTGGCACACGGGCTTAGATGCTCTGCAGCATGTGGGATCTTCCCGGACCAGGGCTCGAATCTGTGTCCCCTGCATTGGCAGGTGGATTCTTAACCACTGTGCCGCCAGGGAACTCCCTTTGGTTTTAATGGAATATATTTATGTGGTTCTCAGTCACTTCCATGTATGGCTGAGTTACTATTAACCATCCTGTGAACAAAGATGTTGCTGGGCCAACTCACTGTGCATACTGACAGAAATGTGCAGGGCCAGATCATACCATGATATAAATGTGTCAATTCAAAGAGTATTTCAGGGTAGTCAATATACGAGAAAAAAATGAAGCCTTGCAATCTTATAGCCTATTTATAAAAGATACTTGCTCCAAAATTGATAACAATCTTACAAATTTATATGATATAGCCAATAACAGGTTGTGAAGATGAAAGGAACTTCTCTAATCTATCAATAACAAACAACATATTTTGGTCAACCATGCTATAGAAAACACTGAATTATCTCGATCTCTTTTTAGAAAATATCACAGAATTGTCGTAATATGAAGGGTCAATCAAAGAGTAAGCAGCCACAAAATGTTGGGAAAAAAACTTTACAGCAATGTGTTAGGCAAATATTAATACAAATTAATATAAAATATTATTTGTCAACGTTTTTTAAGTTGTCATTTTTGTGATTTCTTTCCTCATTGTAAATAAATATTCACTTTCGTACCAATTATGTATTTGAAATTTTCTTTTTTTAAAATTTTATTGGAGTAGAGTTGATTTACAATGTTGTGTTAGCAAAGTGATTCAGTTATACATATATGTATATTCATCCTTTTTTAGACTCTTTTCTCATACAGGTTATCACAGAATATTGAGTAGAGTTCCCTGTGCTATACAGTAGGTCCTTGTTGGTTATCTGATTTTCTTTTTCCTAAAGAGCATTCCCACAAAACCTAGGTTTGCTCCTGGTCAGAAAGAAGGGTCTCTTTCCCTGAACAAAGGCATGAGAGGGGGAAGGAAACGAGATACGCATGGAAGACCTTACTGAGAGACACTGGGCAGGAGCAGGAAGATCCTTCAAACAGTAGAGAAAATATGCATAAGTAGGCTAAAGGCATCTTATGGAGGCCCTTGGAAGCAAAGAAAGAGTTCAGACTTGCATAGAAAATCTTTCTTTTTTTTTTTTTTTTTTGCGAAATAATAATCAACTGGCTTACAGGTAGGGACACTTAAAGAGGAGAATCTGTTAAAGCTGGATCTCTTGGAATATATTTAAGAAAGTACTGAATATAAAGTCAAACATGACAGGTTACCAATTCACTTTTCTTCTGCTAATAATAAATAAAATATTCTTAAGTTAGGATTTTTAGTCACCCCACTTCAGACTTTCAAAGTGAGTGTGCAGAACAGGGATTCTTAACAGTCTGTGGGAACTTACTGACATCTTCATTTATTCAGTATATATTTATTGACGTTTTCTGGTGCCAATGGCAGTGACCATGCTGGCAAAAGTCTCTGTTCTTGTAGAGCTGAAGACAGAGCAAAAAGCCTTAGCCTGACCTTTCACTGCCTGCCATCATGCTGTACCTCCTCTTTACTACAATCTCCCTCCCCCTCCACCCCGTACTTCTGCCAAAACCTCAGTACACAGACTCCCAGTGGGTAAGGAAAGGCGCAGTGCTTACAGCAGGACTTGTGTCCATACCCTCCAGTGAACATAAAATTTGGGGGAAATAAACACTACCTTCTCCTCATGACACCACTGGAAATTCTTGCAACTGAACATGCATTTCATTATCTGTATTTACATAATGCTATGTATTTCAAAACATTTTACAACTATACGATAACAGTAATGTCTCCAAAAAAGCAGCCTTAAAACAGCAATTTCAAGGAACTGGGCAAATTAATTTTACTACATTTTGCCTTTCAAGTAATATTCTTCCATGAAAGCATATTATTTGTTCATAAGTAAAATATAAGCTAAATAAATAAGACTTTTATTAAATTAACTGTAGTTTTCTGAGAGCCACATGAGCTACCCTATTCACTGTTGTTTAAAGTCACCACTTTAACCTGTAAGTGTAGTAGCAATCCACAGTCTGTAGTCATTTTCAATTACAAAACACAGGAAAAACCTCATAAAATAGAGTTTAGAACTTAAAGACATTTTCAAAGAATTAATTTTTTAAGTGACTTCTATGTATATTAGAAAATTTATTAGCAACTGAAAGTTTCCCAAAGACTTAGTATAAAATGTTTATGGTTATACTAAAATTCCCAGCAGCAAAAATTCCATGAGCATAACTATCTACTGAACCTCTTTGTGGCATTTTCAAAATACTAATAAACTTGAAAATAACTCTCACTTCTTTTCTCCCAAAAACAATCTGAAAAGATTATATAGAAATCCAGAGACTTCCCTGGTGGTCCAGTGGTTAAGACTCGCATTCCCAATGCAGAGGACCCGGGTTCCATCCCTGGTCAGGGAACTAGAGCCCATATGTCGCAACTAAAGACCCCACACGCGGCAACTAAAAAAGATCCTGCATGCCACAACGAAGATCCCACGTGTTGCAACTAAGACCTGGCGCAGCCAAATAAATAAATATTAAAAAAAGAAATCCAACTATTTTCCTGGTGTCCAGCTTACCGCTGTGTAGTAATGATTGAGTTTATAAAGCATTCAATTTGGTACTTCTTAATAAGTTTATTTCAACATGTACATATTTTAATGGCCCAAAGGAAAAAAAAAGTTGGTGAAAAACTGATGGTAGAAAACAGAAAATAAAATGTTAAAAACAAACAAACCAAAAAACCCTTTCCTATGGCCAAATACCAAGGTTTGTGTTTTGAAGATAATTATCTACAAAATGAGTGATTTGGAAATACTTTCATTTTCTCTGTATTTAGGAAATGCTACAGAGCTTCCAAAAGCCTTTAACTAAGCACCAGAAGAATGGTTTCCAAAGAGTTTAGTGTTGGGCTTCCCTGGTGGCGCAGTGGTTGAAAGTCCACCTGCCGATGCAGGGGACGCGGGTTCGTGCCCCGGTCTGGGACGATCCCACATGCCGCGGAGTGGCTAGGCCCGTGAGCCATGGCCCCTGAGCCTGCGCGTCTGGAGCCTGTGCTCCGCAATGGGAGAGGCCACAACAGTGAGAGGCCCACGTACCGCAAAAAAAAGAAAAAAAAAAAAGAGCTTAGTGTTAAATTTGGTAGTCAAATATAAAACAAGGGCTATCAACTGTAGAGATTTAGAAAGAATAAACTTTTAAAAGTTGTACCACAGTATAAGATGAATGTGAGGAAGAGAGAGCTGTAGGTTAAGGAGTTAGAGTAGGAGCAGAAACAAAGGTAAGGACTGACTATCAGAACTTACAAAAGGTCTGTATAATTAATATTTCAGAAAAATTAAAAGGGCATTTTATAACTAGACATTTAAGTTGGGAAGAATGTAA
The DNA here is from genome assembly GCF_059928025.1 of Delphinapterus leucas. Lineage (NCBI taxonomy): Eukaryota > Metazoa > Chordata > Mammalia > Artiodactyla > Monodontidae > Delphinapterus > Delphinapterus leucas. The sequence goes on along the minus strand of NC_143139.1, from coordinate 94,162,210 downwards.
TTAGTAAGAAGAGAATTTAATCAAGACATTGGAGTTAAGACATTTAAAAAATAGCACCTCAAGCACAAAATCATATTACACCACACTGGGGTATAAAGGGTGGTGTTGACGCCCTAAATTACATTCTTCTCTGTGAATCAATATAAAACTGTCTTCAACACTTCGATTTCCTTACAGGTCTCCGATGCAAGAATAGACTCTCCCTTAGAAAGGGAAGTTAAAAAAGCACCCCAAGAGAGTAGAAATATAGAAAATGATACAATTAATTATATCAACAATCCCTCAAAGGGGGATACTGTCTATAAAATACATTATTAAATGAGATTTTTTTGGTTTTTAAAATTTTCATATGCTTTATTTAACACAACATATATAACAGATTATCATTTCAACATAAAACAATATAGAGCATCTGAGCTGCCACCATGGTGTGGAAGCTTAAATTCCGTGAGAAGCTGCTGAAGCAGATGGTGTTCCTGAACTGGGAGGTCACTGATCTCAACCTGCAGGAGCTGCGCGTGTCGCGGCGTCATCGTTTGCAGCGGTACGAGGACGACACACGCTACAACCAGCTGAGCCTTGCTGGGCGTGCGAGCTGCGCCTGCCTGACCTGCCGAAGCGCTGCTGGAGAAGTATGCTCTCGGCCTAGTGCCCACATGTGGATCACCGGAGCTCTGCGATTTCCTCAAGGCCTCGTCCTTCTGCCGCCACAGCCTGCTCACTGTAGTGCCTGAGCTGCGCCTGGCGCAGCACCTCCAGGCCGCCGTGGCATTCATGGAGCAGGGCCACGTGCACAAGGGCCCCAACGTGGTCACCGACCCCACCTTCCTTGTCACGTGCAGCATGTAGCACTTCGTCATCTGGGCTGACTCGTCCAAGATCAAGCGGCGTGTGCTGGAGTACAATGAGGTGCGTGAAGGCTTCGATCTGGAAGCCTATCAGGTCTTGCCTCGCCAGGGCCGCATTTTATAGATGGGGAAGCTGAGAACGGATGCCTGAGATTCTATGAAGGCTTTCTCCCCAAGAGTATGGCAGTCAATCCTCGGTTCTTAAGAACTTGGCTCCTCAGCTACAGGCCACGCACAGAGCCAGAGGGTATGCTCCTTTTCCACGAAATTTTCTTAGCCTTTGGACAGTTGATAATTAAATGACTGCCTTACGGGAAGCGGTTTTGTGCTGCACTGGGGAATTGTTAGATTTTTTTTTTTTTTTTTGATGTGGACCATTTTCAGTCTTTATTGGATTTGTTACAATATTGCTTCTGTTTTATGTTTTGGTTTTTTGGGCAGAAGGCATGTGGAATCTCAGCTCCGCGACTAGGGATGGAACCCTCACTCCCTGCACTGGAAGGGGGAGTCTTACCACTGGACCCCCAGGGAAGTCCCAACTGTCCTATTCTTGTACCTGAAACATTGTAGTGTGAAAGCAAGGACTCTGGGGGGAGGGCTCCCCTGCCCTCAGCTTTCCTTTCATTTTCTTCCCCGCCCCCCAGCTTTCCTTTCATTTTCTTGTAGCCGGACAGTTTGGTTTAATTTATTTAACTCAAATTCTTGCTCCTGTTCGTGAATAAGCAGTTTACAGATGATGAAGAGTTTGGTCTCAAGTTTTCATAAAATGGATGAGATTTTAGTGTTCAGAGTCCTTTCTCTTATTTAAAGGAATGCTCTCCTAATGCCAACAAATGGCCTAACTGCTTTTTAAGTGCAATAAATAAATAAATATAAAAGTTATTAATTTTACATTCTTTTTTGGTACTAAGTCTTTGAAATCCAGGCTATATTTTACATTTAAGGTACATTTCAATTTGGTTGCTATTTTATTTTATTATGGTAAAAAACATTAAATTTTATATCTTAACTATTTTTAAGTGTACAGTTCAGTGGTATTAAGTATAGTCACTTTGTTTAGAAACAGATCACTAGAATTTTCTCATCTTTAACTCTATACCTATTAAATACTAATTCTCTCTCCTCTCTCCCCCTAGCCCTTGGCAACCACCTTTCTACTTTCTATGATTTTGACTACATTAGATACCTCATATGGGTGGAATCATACAGTATTTGTCCTTTGTGACTGGCTTATTTTGCTTAGCATAATGCCCTTGAGGATCATGCATGTTGTAGCATGTGACAAGACTTCCTTCTTTTTCAAGGCTTCATAATATTCCACTGTATGTATATACCACATTTTCTTTATCTGTTCACCTGTTAATGGACATTTGGGTTGCTTACACTTCTTGGCTATTATGAATAATGCTGAAATAAATATGTGTGCAAATATGTCTTTGAGATCCTGCTTTGAGAGAGTCATTTTTAATGATGACCTTTCATAAAATGAACCAAAAGAATTAAGAAAATTCAATCGATAAAAATTTACTAGAAAAATTGAATTATTTTAGTAGGTTAAAGACAAATATCTTTTGAGAATATGAGTGAATTTCAGCATGGAGATTTAAAGCTTAGATTTGTTTATAAGCTACATTAAAATGTTTTTAAAGGAGGAAATGAAAAAAAGGCCAAACTCATCTTGTTAATATACCAAAACTGATATCTAACTTCAAAATAATTTACAAGATAGGTGACCATATGTGCGTGGGTTTATCTCAAAAAAAAAAATTACAATAAATGATATGCCCACAAATAACTAGACCACCACTTGTATCATAAATAAAACCAAATCAAAATCCTGCCTGGGTAGAAACATTTTATCTGGAATGAGCTTTCAATAAGCATGATCAAACACAATCTGTGAGCAAGTATCTGCTCGTGTTGTGTTTTAAAAAGCTGTAATAGTTTTATATTTACCCCTGTGTCAAACACATCATGTGACTAATACTGTGTGAGTTTAGTGTAGTAATCATATGGCAATAACCTTGGTTTGTCTGATTTGCTTCAATAGCTCATCAAGTGAATATCCTCAGAAAAATGATTATATTAGATACACTAATAGTAAATTAGCCTCATAAAAAGCAATAATATTGAGACAATATATATAGACAAATGTTTAAAGCTATACATTCTACTAAATCTTATTCACATGTACACCAGAAATCAGCACAACTGATCTAAATGTTAACAATTTAGCACAAATATTTTTCAATATCAAAATGCAATTATGTTTTCAAGAAGCTTTCTACATGCATAGCTACCTTAATCTACCTATTAATAGAACTTATTCCATTGAAATAAACATCACAGAAATAAAATAATTTTTTCAAGACTTCCAGAACCTATGGTAAAAATGTTAAATGAAGAAACAAGGAAAGTGGCACAGATCAGCTAACAGAAATAATTTTAGACCTAATCCTTACTAGAATTTGCTCTGTGACCTTGGGCGAGTTATATAATCCCTGTGCTCCACCTGCCTCCCTAAGTGAAAAAGGCTCTTCGTATAAGCTAATACCAATGAATGAGAGCCATTTTGGAAACCAATTCAGAAGAAAATTAAGCTAGATCTCTGCCTCATACCATACACAAAAATGAGTACCAGTTCAACTAAAGGTATAAAAGCAAAACATACAGCAGAAAAACTCAGGACATTTCATCATGTTAGGGTAGGAAAGACTTCTTTAGGAAAGCACAAAACATAGAAGCCATAAAGGCTGATTTTACTACATAAAAATGTAAATGGTTTATTAGTATGACAGATACCCCAATGTTAAAAGATAAGGCTGGGAGAAAATATTCAGAACATCTCAAAAGACAAAGGTTAATATCTACACTTTGTAAAGGGCTCCTACAAAACTATCAAAACAAACAATCCAAAAGAAAAATGGGAATTGTAGGTAAATAGGGTGGTACACGAAATAAAAATCAACGGCCAATAAACGAACAAAAGACATTCCATCTTATTAGTAAGCATAAAAGTGTAAATTAAAACAATAAAATATTAGAGGGGCAAAAATTCAAAGATAAATAATTTTATTGTCATCAAAGGTGTGGAGGAATGGGCACTCTCATTCACTGCTGATGGAAATGAACATTGGTATAGCTCTTTTGAAAGGTAATTTGATAGCAGCTACCTCCTTGTAAAAAAATAAACATGACCATGAGCCAAACAGCTCCATGTCTAGACATCTATTCTACAGAAATACACCTGTGTATAAAGATATAAGAATAAGGATGTTCAATAAAGTATTATTTGTAATAATCAAAGAAGCAAAGGCCACCAAAATATTTATTAGAGAAGAATGACTACAGTACATCAGTTCAACAGAATGTTTTGCAGATGTTTAAAAGAACGAAACAGACTAGATGTCAGATGAAACAAGCAAGTCTCAGAAGAATTATATTAGGAAAAAAATCTATTTAGTTGTTTTTTCTAAATATACAGAAAATGTTTAAGAAGATGAGGAAGGGAAGGAGGGTAAAAGAAGAGTCTCATTTTTATTTCTAAATCCACACTTACTGTTTGAATATTTTATGACAACCATGTATTACTTTTATAATTAAAAAAAAAAAGAATGGATGGGAATTTCATAAGTTATTCAGCAATGTGTCACTCACAGGATCTAGAATGTAGTATTCAGTTCCTAGATCCTACTATCCAGGATTCAATCATCCTTTGCTAACTGCAGTTCTGAGATACAAAAAATAAAAATTTTGTTCACTCTTTTTATTTCTGTTGCCTCAAACAAAAGAACACAGCACCTTTGCTCCCCCCACTCCCACAGAAGAGGAGGGCTGGTCTATTGGAGGAAGCCCCAGAGAGAAGATTCACTTCTGCTTTATCATTTCAATATATGATAGCAGACCAAGCCCAGAAAAAAACAAACAACCCCTTCCCACAAAAAAACAAAACAAAATAAAACAAGATTCATCTGTGAAAAGTCAGAGATTTGTGAAAACAAAACAATCAAGGGGAATGGTAAGGATACAACCCATGACGTTTCAAGTCTGCTGGGGCTGTTTTAAGTTCTCTAAAAGAAGTACAGTTTGTATAACATAAAACTTGTGGGAGAATCTATCCCAGCAATGTTTCCTGAATACCTAAAGAAGCTGATTCAGGATAGGGGTTACTGGAGCAGGTTTTTAAAGATAAAGACTGGTTTGTTTGGGAAATGGATACCCTTCAGAGAATAGAACCTTCATCTGTGTTTTAAAAATAGGCTTTATGCCATTTTCACTGTTTCCCCCAACTCACTCTTATCCCTGAGACTTTGATCTTGACAGCTGCAATTTTGCTAGCCACAATACTTTTCAGGAACATAGATCCCAAGGTTCGCAAAGAATTTGCATTCAAGAGATATTATAAAACACTTTAAAGTCAGAAAGATCCAGTTCAAATCCTAACTTCCGTTTCAAGCTGCATTACCATGGGCAAGTTACCGACCCCAATATCTGAAGTGGAGACACTGTAAGGGTTGGAAATAACATACACAGCACCTTAAGCAAAGTTCTCAGTGCACAGAAAACCCTCGTCAAATTGGAGCTATGATTTTTATATTATAACACGTTTGACCTGAGTCTGGGAGGCAGGAGTGGATAAGGGGGCAGGGCAACTGAAGTGTCCCTAGTTCCCTCTACTGGGACTAGTTGTTTGGCTTTCTATCTTGCTAAAGATGAATTGATTCCATCCGCCCATGCAGAATATAAGTGCATTTGACAGAATACAGCAAAGTTAGGATTTATATTGTAAGCTATTTTTAAAACTGCCTGGTTAGCAAATTAAACCAGCTGTGAAAATATCCTGGTTTCCATTCACAACAAATACAAGACAAACATTCTATTTTAATGAACCTGGCCTCAGGGCAGCATAGCATATTCTGCATAATTCATTCCTAAGGGTTTCAGAGACATAATTTTCATAAGACAGACCAAAACTAAATTATTTTCTAGGGAGAAAAAAAGATGAGAGAAAAGAGTTTCTCTCTACAGATTTTCGGTAAATTCCATGAATCACTGTCCCATTCAACTTAGAAGACTACTGTCTGAATAAAAAATAGCAGTTATGTCAGTACTTTAAGCCAGTCTTAACTGTTTTTCCTTTAAAAGGGCATATGAAACACCACTCTGCTCTGCAACATAATTTTTCAAGTTCTGTGACAGAGGGAGGAAAAAATCTACTCACTGCCACACAAAAGCTACCTAGAGGACTCTCAATTTCAGATTTAAAACTTATCACTCCTTAAGAAATTAGAGGAGAGGCTTCCCTGGTGGCGCAGTGGTTAGGAATCCGCTTGCCCATGCAGGGGATACAGGTTCGATCCCTGGCCCGGGAAGATCCCACATGCCGCAGAGCAACTAAGCCCATGCGCCACAACTACTGAGCCTGCGCTCTAGAGTCCATGAGCCACAACTACTGAGCCCACGTGCCACAACTACTGAAGCCCGCGCACCTAGAGCCTGTGCTCCACAACGAGAGAAGCCCACGCACCGCAACGAAGAGTAGCCCCCAGGCTTCCCTGGTGGCGCAGTGGCTAAAAACCCACCTGCCAACGCAGGGGACATGGGTTCAAGCCCTGGTCTGGGAAGATCCCACATGCCATGGAGCAAATAAGCCTGTGCACTGCAACTACTGAGCCTGCGCTCTAGAGCCCAGGAGCCACAACCACTGAAGCCTGCGCGCCTAGAGCCCGTGCTCCACAACAAGAGAAGCCACGACAATGAGAAGCCTGCACACTGCAATGAAGAGTGGCCCCGCTCACTGCAACTAGAGAAAGCCCGTGCACAGCAGCGAAGACACAACCCAGCCATAAATAAATAAATTAAAAAAAAAGAAACTGTAGCCCCTGCTCGCCGCAACCAGAGAAAAGCCCACGCCGCAATGAAGACCCAACACAGCCAAAAATAAAATAAATAAAATAAAAATAAATAAATAAATTTATAAAAAATAAAAAAAAGAAGTTAGAGGAGACATCCTCAATTATTTAGAATGTTGGCTAAGTTATATTATTTATAATTCCTGTTCCTTTGGGGAAACAATTTGCTATTTAAACAAAGATCAGAAGTATAAGTAACTAATGGAATAGAATTTCAGGAAGTATTATTCAAATAAATTCACACCTGGAATGCAGGAAAGCAGTCCATTAATTAAGTTCGCTTCATAAAGACATTGCTAAGAAAAGGATATACCATTTTACGCTGTCTTTGGAAATCAACCAGACTGAGTTACTTCAGTTTGGAACATCCTAAGCCTTAAAGCCTTTGCTAAAGCGTGACATAAATTTTGATTAGTCAAGTGTGAAAAACTACAAAGCCAACTTTCTTGTCCCTCCAGTTAGTCTGTCTATAAATAGAAGCAATGCATTAACAGCCACCAAAGCAATTCGTGAGTTCCACAATGTGCCCAACATATACATCCATTGCAAACATGCTCTCAGCATGTTTAACCAAAGTGTTTCTGAAGATCTGTAATAAGACCCTTTTTAAATAAACTGTAACTCACTGTTTGCTTTCTTCACCAGGAGGTGGAGTCTTGCCATGCCCTTCCATTACAAAATCCTCCTGTTCCACCTGCAAAGGCAAGTACCACAAGTCAGCAGTAGTCAGTAACTAAGATGCAATCACTCCAAAGTGCCAGGGCCTGTGCTTACAGAACCGCATGGCATTTCACTATACTGCCTAGGACAGAAGCCTCAGCCAGTGGTTTTCACTCTCCAGGTTTGCTTATGGAATCTCTGCTTGGGTGACCAGATTTGCAGAATAAAAAAGGAAGCATGCTGATTTGCAATTCATAATTGTGACAAAAGATTAGCATCCAGAATATAATAAAGAATTGCTATGAATCAGTAAGAAGAAGACAACCTACCAGAAAAATTTACAAAATTACTGAGTAGGAATTTCACTGAAGGGGACGCATAAATGGCCCTAAGCTTATGAAAAGATGTTCAATCTCCTGTCAATCAGCAAAATGCAAATTAAAAACACAAAGAGATACCATTTCACAACCACCAGGCTGGCTAAAATTTAAAAGTTGGGCAATACCAAGTGTTGACAAGGGTGCAGAGCAACAGCAACTCTCATCCATTCCCAGTGGGAGGGAAAATTGGTACCACTACTTTTAAAAAGTTTGCCCTTATCTAGTACACTTGACTATGTACTTACTGTACAAACCAGCGGTTGCACTTCTAGGTACATACCCCAGAGAAACTTCTGCACATATACAAAAATATTTTTTGGAGCATTATTTTTAACAGGAAAAAAACCCCAAACATTCATCAACAATAAAGTAGATAAATAGGCTACAGTGTTTTAAGACAATAGAATATTATACTGCATGAAAATGAATGAACTACAGAAACACACCTCAACCTGGATGAGTTACAAAAACACAACACTAGGTGAAAGCAGCAAGTCACAAAAGAATACATACACAGTTTAAATCCATTAATATAAAATTCCAATATATACATTTTTAAGCCATATATATATATATATAGACATATATGTATATTTATGGTTTATAAAACTATAAAGAAAAGGGAATAACTATTACAAAATTTAGGCTAATTAGTACCTTAGCGAGTCGGGCAAGAGGGATTCGATCAGGAAGGGACACATGGTGGTTTCTGGGGTATGGTTAAATTCTATTTCTTGGCCTATGTAGTAGATATATGGGCATTTATTTTATAATTATTCTTTTAACTGTATGTATTTCTTTTCTCTTTTATATGTATGGTTTATTTCTCAATACAAATTTTCAAAGAAAAAAGAAAGCATTTTACTATTCCAGACGGTTTACTGATCAATAAAGGTAGATAAGTACAGAGATAGAGCTACCTCCACAAACTGGGACTATCAGTCCTATAAAAACTTCCCCAAAAGGCATAATTTTAAAATGTCAAACAGAAGTATTCAAGGAGATAGATATCAACAGATGTATTCAAGGATTATTCCCTACTTAGAAAAATACCGTCCATTTCTTATAGAACCTAGTAATCTGGAAGACAGACAACAGTAACATAGATACACACCATAATGAAACCCAAATAAAACAAAAGCCTTTCCAGCTCTGCAACCCTCTGCAGTCTTCATTTCTCAGAAATACTGGAGAAGATGGAATAGTATCAAGAGGCTACGTTTCAAAAAGAACAGAAAAATCGAGAGGTTTACTTTATTTCCATTAAAAGGAGAAACTGGAGGAAGTGTAAGCAAGAATAATAAAAGACACATACTGCATACTGTGAAATTCAAACCAGGTTTCAACTTTTATTCTTCTCTACGGACTTCCTGATTCTGCAGCCTACCAGATTTTGCCAAGGAGAGGGAGGATTCTTCCATCCTAAATTTACACAGTGATCTAAACCTCTAGAAGAAAAAACATGGTTATAATGTTGCAAAGGGAACTTTATGAGGAGCTGGAGATGATCTTGATCTGGGTTGTGGTTACAAGAAAGTACACACAGGCGGAAAAAAAAAAATCACTGAACTGTACATTTTATGAACTTAACTCTACAAATAAATGTTATGCCTTAATTAGGAAAAAAAAGATGACACATTGTTTAAAGTTATTAAAGTTCCTTGGAATCATTTTCTCAAAGACAAAAATGGCTATTCTCCCACTTACATATATTGTGAAAACTTCTTGATTTTTGACCTTTAAAAATCCTCCCCAGTTAAAAAGCTCTACTTTGTGGACTTAGCCTCTGCTTACTAGTTGTTTTTTTTTTTTTTTTTAAAGGCTTATCTAGAGACTTCCCTGGTGGTGCAGTGGTTAAGAATCCGCCTGCCAATGCAGGGGACACGGGTTCGAGCCCTGGTTCGGGAAGATCCCACATGCCACAGAGCAACTAAGCCCGTGCGCCACAACTACTGAGCCTGTGCTCTAGAGCCCACGAGCCACAGCTGCTGAGCCCGCGTGCCACAACTACTGAAGCCCACGCACCTAGAGCCCGTGCTCCACAACAAGAGAAGCCACCGCAATGAGAAGCCTGTGCGCCGCAACTCGAGAAAACTCGCGCGCAGCAACGAAGACCCATTGCAGCTGAAAATAAATAAATAAATTTATTTTTAAAAAGTCTTATCTATAACCATTTCTAATTAGTACAATAATGAAGAGAAATAATAATCAAAAAGCCTACAGCTTGGGACTTCCCTGGTGATCCCACATGCCGTGGAGCAACTAAGCCCGTGCGCCACAACTACTGAGCCCATGCACCGTAACTACTGAAGCCCGCGTGCCTAGAGCCCATGCTCCGCAACAAGAGAAGCCAGCGCAATGAAAAGCCCGTGCACCACAACGAAGAGTAGCCCCCGCTCGCCGCAACTAGAGAAAGCCCATGTGCAGCAACGCAGACCCAATGCAACCAAAAATTAAAAACAAACAAACAAACAAAAAAACCCCACAGCTTCAACAACCTCCCCTATACTGGCTTTCGAATCTTTAACTGCAGCCCTCATATTCTGCATATTTGGGTCTCCACTTGGATGGCCCAAAAGGTCCAAAATGAAACATCATCTTTGGCCTTAAATTTCCACTCCTTTTTATATCTCCTATCTCTGTAAATGGTACCATCTTCACCAAGATCCTTAAACAGGAAACCTATAGTCAAGGTTATAGGTTCTCCACCTTCCTTCCTTAACCCCACATGCTATTAATCACCAAGTACAGTGGCTTCTACCTCTCAAACAGCTCTCATACCCATTACCCCTTCTTTATCCTCTTTAACTGCCATAGTTAAAGCCAGCTTCTCTAAATCTCACCACTACAAAAACCTTCTCACTAGTCTTTGTGCTTCTGGGTGTCATCTCATTTCAATCCATCCTCCAAACCACTTCCATCAAATGGACTTTGTAAAATGCGAACATGATCACATCACTCTCCTTGAAATTCTTCAATGGCACTCTATCACCTGTCTTGAGGGATAAAATTTCGGTTCATTTGCCTAAGTGATCTTTTTTATCACCCCTGCCTCACTCACCCATTCTGAACCCCTGGTGGAGCACACACCAACTCCTCACCCCTCTGTGCCTTTACATATAATGTCCCTTCTTGCCTAGAAGCCCTGGTCTTCTGCCTTACATATTTCTGCTCATTCTTTTAAGTATTAATAAAAATGCTTTTCCCCAGAAGATACTACCTCCTTCACCTTTTCTCACTCTTCATCATCTCAGAAGGCAATAAAAATGGTCCAGAAAGATCACTGCTCCTTATTGCCACTTCCTGTTTTTCTCAAGTCCACTTCCAGTCCCTTCGCATCTTAATTTCTCTTTTCTACAAATGTCTTGAACACTTTGGACTTGACTTAATTTGATGATCCCCACCACTCCTCCCCCTTGACCTCATTTTCAGGAGCTTCAGTATTTTTATTCATAAAACTTACACCATATCCTCACCTTTCTCCCACTACCATTCATTCGTTCAACAAATTATTTATTGGGTACATATTACACGCTAGGTGCTGTGCTGAGGTAATGGGAAAGAAGACAGTCTTTGCCCCCCAAAAAACTTACGGATTGGTGGGAAAGACAAACAAAAACTAGTCAATTACAATACAGTGTGAGAATGCAATGAAACAAGAAAGGAAGGGCACTTAACTCAGTTTAAAGGCATCAGATACTCTAGACCCATTCTAGACAGAAGATCCATCTCCTTCCTGCTTCAGGGAGGAGACAGGCAGGACCCGATGCTGGGCCTCGCCATCCATCTGGACCGCTCCACACCGAGGTCCATGAATTCTGAAATCCGCCTCTGACCATAAGTGCCTCTTCCACTCCCTGCCTCCATTCGAATCTGTAAGGAGTCCTCATTGTCAGGTCTAGTTCTGTGGTTCTTCTCTTTCCTCAGAGTCCATTCAGAGGCTCACCCGCAGGCATTTCAGTGACTTTCCTCCATAATGTCCTAGATTTGCTCACCACCAACTTGTCCTTAGGACATTCCTGTCTTGCCAAACCCTTCTCTTTTTCTCTTCAGCTCCTGGAGTGCAGAGCTGGAGAAAGTTACAAAACTGGTTCCTTTACAAATTATACCAGTTAACTTCCACTCAGTGCTGACACTCAGCGCCTCTGCCTGGAAGGCCGATCTTCATCCTGTCTTTCTGGTG